>NC_084843.1:41782594-42085624 GCF_033115175.1 Lepus europaeus | reverse complement strand
ATATACTCAGCTGAGTTCCTCTCTTTGAAGGAGACCAATGCCCGAGTGCTAGTCCCAGTGAGTATATTATTTGTTTGCTGTGCCACAAGGACCACATAATGGTTCTGTGCAGTCCTTATTGTAAGCTCAGATTCCCTAGTGTTGTCCCTCGCCAGGTAACCAGGAAGCTCTGATTGTGTGGAGCCTCCCACAGTGACTTCCCAGTGTCCTAGCCACACCTGAGTCCTCCCACGAAGCCTCAGTGTTTTCACAGTCCCAGTACACAAGACTCGCACAATCCCGAGCACCCAGCCCCCGTCCATTCTCTCTGCCAGACTCATTGCTTGGCTCATTGATGGGCATGGACACAAGCTGGCACAACTATTACGTATGTCCAAAATGGCACCTGCTCTCTGTCAGCTTGTTATAGTATGCCTTTGCAGAATGATGAGGGAGTGAGAAAACGTGCCCTCTAGTTTGGCGGGTACACTATCCCTCATGGGGCTCCAAGCCAGATTCCCTCTAGGCTCTTTCTGCAGCTTTTTTTGCCAGTGGCTTGGGCTGCTACAGTCTGGTCTCACCTCACCCTCCAATGCTGCTGGGGAGGCTACTGGCTGCTGGGGTCCTAAGTTGTCTGTGTCCTTGCCCTCCACATAGGTCCACTGTGTTCCTCCAATTTGTGTAGAATCTCCTCTGCTGTTTTCTCCCCATCTCTTCCCTGAGACTGCACTCTTTCCACTTTTTAAAAACTATCTTCTCCTAGACTCAAGCAGCAACCTCCCTCCCTACTCTGCCATCTTAATCAGACTGTGCAGTTTACTTTAAAAAGGTAAGCATTTGTAGCCTTCCAGCAGAGAAAACACAGCAAATGGTATGGGGTAGACCATTGTCAGTGAAAATCAGTAGGCTGCCTATCGTGATGTTCCTTAAAGAAAGGAACATCCATGCAGTGTGATTAAGAGTGAGCCAGCACCATGGCTCACTTGGCTAGTCCTCCGCCTGCAGCGCCAGTACCCTGGGTTTTAGTCCAATCAAGGCACCGGATTCTGTCCTGGTTGCTCCTCTTCCAATCCAGCTATTTCTGTTGTGGCCCAGGAAGGCAGTGGAGGATGGCCCAAGTTCTTGGGCCCTACACCCACGTGGGAGACCAGGAGGAAGCACCTGGCTCCTGGCTTTGGATCAGCGCAGCGGGCCAGCTGTAGTGGCCATTTGGGGAGTGAACCAATGGAAGGAAGACCTTTCTCTCTCTCTCTTTCTCTCACTCTCTCACTGTCTAACTCTGCCTGTCAAAAAAAAAAAAAAAAAAAAGGATGTGCATTCTTGAGTCAGCCATCAGCTCTACCATACAATCAACTGAGTCACTTCGGCTATGGTGGATTAAGATGAATCTCTGTGCACTGGATGCCTTGCCCAGGAAATGGGCCTAACAGAATCTACCTTCTAGAGCTGTCATGAGGGTTAAAATAAATTGACACATATAGATTGCTAGAGGAGCTGCACATGATTTAACTAACACTGTAGCAATGTCACATATGACCCGAGCCATTGACTACCATGAATGGTAAATTTTAATGGTAACCACATTATCTGAGAGATTAAATCATACTGTTCATCCCAAAGTTTATCAATACATAAATAATATAAGTAGTATCAAATGGAATGCACAAATCAAGAGGTAACTCTCTGGGTAATGCTAATGCTTACAGGAAGATAAAACTTTACATTTTAATATAGAATATTGACTGTGCAGTCAACATTTCAATATTTCAGGGCCAAGGACCTCAATAGATATTTTTCCAAAGAGGAAATCCAAATGGCCAACAGACACATGAAAAAATGTTCAAGATCACTAGCAATCAGGGAAATGCAAATCAAAACTACAATGAGGTTTCACCTCACCCCGGTTAGAATGGCTCACATTCAGAAATCTACCAACAATAGATGCTGGAGAGGATGTGGGGAGAAAGTGACACTAACCCACTGTTGGTGGGAATGTAAACTGGTTAAGCCACTATAAAAGAAGTCAGTCTGGAGATTCCTCAGAAACCTGAATATAACCCTACCATACAACCCAGCCATTCCACTCCTTGGAATTTACCTAAAGGAAATTAAATTGGCAAACAAAAAAGCTGTCTGCACATTAATGTTTATTGCAGCTCAATTCACTATAGCTAAGACGTGGAACCAACCCAAATGCCCATCAACAGTAGACTGGATAAAGAAATTATGGGACATGTACTCTATAGAATACTATACAGCAGTCAAAAACAATGAAACCTGGTCATTTGCAACAAGATGGAGGAATCTGGAAAACATCATGCTGAGTGAATTAAGCCAGTCCCAAAGAGAGAAATATCATATGTTCTCCCTGATCGGCGACAACTAACTGAGCACCAAAGGGGAAACCTGTTGATGTGAAATGGACACTATGAGAAACAGTGATTTGATCAGCTCTTGTCCTGACTGTTGATGTACAATGTAATACTTTATCCATTTTAGTATTTTTTTTTGTTCTAGTACTAGTGGTTGAACTCTGTAATTAACACACAATTATTCTTAGGTGTTTAAATTTTAACTGAAAAATGATCCCTGTTAGGAATTTGGAAAACATTATGCTGAGTGAAATAAGCCAGTCCCAAAGGGACAAATATCATATGTTCTCCCTGATCAGTGACAACTAACCGAGCACCAAAAAGGAAACCTGTTAAAGTGAAATGAACACTATGAGAAATGGTGACTTGATCAGCCCTTGCCTTGACTGTTGATGAACAACTTAATACATTATCCCTCTTAGTATTTTTTTGTTTGTTCTACTTAATACTTTTGGTTGAATACTGTAATCAATACACAGTTATTATTAAGTGTTGAAACTTAACTGAAAAGTGATCGCTGTTAAATATAAGAGTGGGAATAAGAGAGGGAGGAGATGTGCAATTTGGGACATGCTCAAACTGACTTGCCCCAAACAGTAGAGTTAGGAACATACCAGGAGATTCCAATTCAATCCCATCAAGGTGGCATGTACCAATGCCATCTCACTAGTCCAAGTGATCAATTTCTGTTCACAATTGATCATAATGATAGGACTAAGAGCCAAAGGGATCACATAAACAAGACTAGTGGCTGCAAATACTAACGGATAGAATAAAAAAGGGAGAGAACGATCCAACATGGGAAGCGAGATACACAGCAGACTCATAGAATGGCAGATGTCCTAAACAGCACTCTGGCCTCAGAATCAGCCCTTAAGGCATGCGGATCCAGCTGAAAAGCCCATGAGAGTATTTCAGGCATGGAAAGCCAAGACACACTGGGGAAAAAAAAAAAAAAACTAAATGAAAGATCTCTGCGAGTGAGATCCCAGTGGAAAGAACAGGTCATCAAAGAAGGAGGTACCTTTCTCTGAAGGGAGAACTTCCACTTTGACAATGACCTTGTCTAAATATGATCAGAGTTGGTGAACTCAAAATGCTTCCATAGCCTTGGCAACTTGTGATAAGAGCATAGGGGGATTACTGATGCCATAAACAAGAGTGTCAATTTGTTAAGTCAACAACAGGAGTCACTGTGCACTTACTCCTCATGTAGGATCTCTGTCCTTAATGTGCTGTACATTGTGATTTAATGCTATAACTAGTACTCAAACAGTATTTTTCACTTTGTGTTTCTATGTGGGTGCAAACTGTTGGAATCTTTACTTAATATATGCTAAACTGATCTTCTGTATATAAAGAGAATTGAAAATGAATCTTGATGTGAATGGAACGGGAGAGGGAGTGGGAAAGGGGAGGGTTGCGGGTGGGAGAGAAGTTATGGGGGGGGGGGGAGGAAGCCATTGTAGTCCATAAGCTGTACTTTGGAAATTTATATTAATTAAATAAAAGTTGAAAAAAAATGTTGCTCTTTATATACTAAGATAGCATAATTGGAAATTGGCTTTATGAAAATGTTAACTTTCATCAAATACATATATTGTGAGTTTGACCCAATCCTGTAAAGCCAGCTTCTTTTATGTAACACAGGTGTTACATAAAAGAAATTACTTTAGGTAATTAGCAACCACATTAAGAGGCTATAATAAATAAGAAAACGTTTCAACAATATTGACACTTATTTAAGAGAAGTGTCACATATACAGTATTACTTCAAATGATTTCTTAACTATGCCAGAAGGAAAACAAACTCTTTATTTTAGAATTGACTGATTAATTTGAATAGTCCATAAAATGTAATTTATTGACCTGCTACACAGACCTAGGGATAGTAACAACAACCTGACCTAGAAAGTTGTTTCCAAATTACTTCTGGTGCTGTAGCACACTGGGGATAGATTTGCTCTTTAAAATCCATGGATTTCCTTGGGCATTTAATACCAGGGTGAAAAAATAATCTAAGTTGAAATATGGTACAGAGACATGACTGCTACTTTAAAAAAAGTTCTATAGCCTAAAATGAGATTACAGATTAAATGAAAATGATTTTTAAAATTTTGTGACAAAAATTGTTTTAGTTCTTTTAAATATTAATTGTATACCCTCAGTAATATGAGACTGAGGATTAAATATTGCTAAATTTTCTTCAATTTCTCTGAGAGAGTCATTTTGAAATCATGTTTATCATTAAAATGTATATCCCTAATTAGTACATAATCTTGAACAAAATTCAAAACATTTTAAAAATATGTAGTTATTTATTTAAAAGGCAGAGTTACAGTGAGGTAGAGGTGGGGGGGGGAGGGAGAGAGAGAGAGGGAGAGAGAGATTTTCTGCTCGTTCACTCCCCAGTTGTCCCCAACAGCAGGAATGGGCTGATCCAAAACCAGGAGCCAGGAACTTCTTGGTCTCCCATGTGGGTGCAGGGGCCCAAGGACTTGGGCCATCTTCTACTGCTTTCCCAGTCACAGCAAAGAGCTGGATCAGAAGAGGAGCAGCTGGGACTGCAACCAGTGCCCATATGAGATGCCGGCACTGCAGGTGGTGGCTTTATCCACTGTACTACAGCACTGGCCCCAATTCAAAACATTTTAAAAGTTTCACTGTAAGTCATATTTCAATACAAAAAATTTCCAAATGTCACCAGTGATCTGTTGTGAAAGAGTTGGAGCCATTCACAAGATAATTCAAGTTGCTGACTACAGTCTCCAAAAAATATCCAAAGTAGTTAACACATTAAACATGGGTAAGATGGCTTTGCTATCCAGTGTAATGATAATGATGATGTTTTATACTTTGAAACATCACTTTATAATTGGGAAAGTACAGAGAATACTGTGAAAGAACCTCATCAACTAATAATGGTTTTGTCAAAACACTAAAGGATGTTAGGAGAAACTGCTGGTACAATGTTACATATACCATATTGTTTCCTAATATCAATGTGAACCAAACGTTTACCTAAGTTTATGATGCTACCCATCAAGATATCTTTTGATTTTGAACTTAAAAATAAAATCCCTATCAGTAGACTGAAAAACAGAATAGACTTTTCCAAAAAGGAAAGAGGTCTCTGCTGCCATTCAGGTTGCAACTATTTCAGAATAAAGTTTTTTAGGAAAAGTACTCACTTCCTTGTGTTTTTTTCTGGAGGGAGTAATAAAATAAAAATTAGCAATTACATCCATCTAAAAGAAAACAGTTAAATAGGAGAATAGAAGCTAAAATGCATGAACAAATCACTGAAAATGAAATACAATCAACGTAGGAATCAATCTTAACCTCATTCACAGCTGGAGATTCATAATTTTAAACAGCTGTTTGAACACAGACAGGAAAATATTTGAGTTGTATTATGTCCCTGATATGGGGAAGCAGGTACTCTTATACACTGCTGTTAAAACATAAAATTCGTAGCACCATCTGAGAGACGAACTCTAAGATCTGGTAATTCTATTGTTAGGAATTTCGTTTGAAAGATATCCACAAAATTATGCCAAGGTACACATACACAAGGAAGTGGGGCAGAGTCCTGCAGGCTTGGAGACAACCTCCCACGCATGTCCTTAGCTGCCTGAGCCTCCTTGTCACGCAGTGAGGAAGTGTTGAGCCATTATCAAACAGACGTGTTCTCAGAGGGGCCCCAAAGAGACTGAGCGTCTGGTGCCAGCAGCAGTGATGCAGTAATTAACGAGCCTTTTGCTTGACTCACTTCTTCACTTGTGTTTTCTTGCATCAACTCTCAAATTGTCTGTCCCCAGTCTTTTTCTCATCATCTGGTCTGGGAGACTCCAGAAAGATAAGGCCACATTACAGTGTCTGCTGAAGAACAGACGCTCCATAAATTTGATTGATTTTTCCATGCCCTGTTGTGTGCCCCACCAGAAGCAAAGAGGGAAGCCTAGCAGACAAACTCATAACTCTGATTACCGATGCTCTCAGGGTATAGTATGTTCTTAGAAGCCAACATGAGGAGATGATGTTACTTTTGAGAGTTAAGGGCAACTACTCAGAAAATCACTTCTGCGATGTATATTGAAAAATTAGGCGTTTCCCTAACCACTCCCCTTTGGAAGTGAATTAAAAGTGTGGGACACGGTGGGTCACTCTCCTGGCTCTTTGGATTCTTGCCAGCGTGGGCCCCTGTGGCCCTGTGCCTCCAGGGCACATTGCCTTTGGGCCACCTGCCCCATGCTTCCTGGCCTAGATGCTCTTCCATGTGGTTGGCTCTTGGTACTTGGTTTAATCCAGATTTATCTCTCTCTTTTAGATAGGGCCTTCACTCCCCTATGCATCTTTCTTACTGAATAAAAGCTTACAATGTAAAAAAAAAAATAAAAAAAGAAAAATTAGGAATCTCTCAAGGAAATTGAAGTAAAAATCATTCACGGAAGTGAGAATAATATATGCAAGAGCAAGGAATTAGGGAAAGTGCCTGATGTTGTTCTGGAATAACAATGAGTTGTCCAATAAAGGTCAGACCCATGATTTTAAAGCTAAATGAGAGGTCAGCATTGTGGCATAGCAGGTGCCAGTTGGTGTCCTGGCTGTTCTACTTCTGATCCAGCTTCCTGCTTGTGGCCTGGGAAAAGCAGTGGCCCAAGCATTTGTACCCCTGCCACCCACATGCGAGGCCGGATAGAGCTCTTGGCTTTGGCCTGGCTCAGTCCTGGCCATTGCAGCCATCTGGGGAGCGAACCAGCAGATGGAAGATCTCTCTCTCCCCCACCGACACACATACTTCTGTAGCTCCTTCAAATATATAATTTAAAAAAAAAAAACTATAAATATATAGTTATAAATATATAAATGCAGTGTGATTAATAGATATGAAATTGCTTAATATTGTGACATAAAGTAGGTCCTCAACAAATGCTGGTTTCTTTTGCTTTATCCCAAGTGTAGATCAAGAATGAGAAAATTTTACCAGTGCAGGACCAGATAAAAATTTCAAGTTTTTCAGGCCATAAGGGTTCAGGGCCACTACTCAATAATGAAATTGTAGCAGGAAAGCAGTAATGGACAGTATCTAAATGATTGACTGTGACTATGTTTTAATAATGTTTTATCTACAAAAACAGTAAAGGGGCTGTGTACCCCTATCAACTAATGGTTCCCAATCTTTCCATTATAAAAAAAGCTTATTTCACAATATCACTATGGTGCTCAGAAAGGGATAAAGAGTAATAATTACTATTTCTTAAGACAGCAAATACACAACGCACAAAAAGTGCATATTTTCTCACCGCTGAAAACCGTTTGGAAAAAATAGTACTGTATACATATATATTAGACATATCATTAATTAAAAATGAATCTTAATGAAGAATGGAATGGGAAAGGGAGTAGGAGGTAGGACGGTTTGGGGGTGGGAGGGCGGGTATGTGGGGAAGAACCACTATATTTAAAAGCTGTACCTATGAAATTTATATTTATTAGATAAGAGCCTCCCAAAAATATTAGACATAGCATTTAGCATGGAGATAAAGGTGAGAGTTTAAGTTAAAGGGCTCTTGCAAAGATGTGCAGCTTGCCATGGTTGTGATCAAAGCAAAAGTGGTGTCACACGCTCCATCTGTGCCCTTTAGAGGGTGGGGTCAGACCAAAGGAAGGTCACAATCAATATTAGGTTTTGCCTTTCAGGGTATTTTCTGATATTGTACAAGCAAATGAAGAAAATGAAAGAGAAAACTAATTTTCTAGCTTTCTTTATATTTATGGGGTCACACAAAATAAATTCTGCATCTATGAGTTAGGAAAACTCACAGGATTATGTTGACAACACTAAGAGTAAAAAAGAAGGCAAGCCTTATAATACAGCCAGTATAGGAAAATATTCCCTCGCTGCAGGAAATCATAAATCCAGGGAGTCAGGGACCAAGAGCTATCCAGTCCTATGTTCTGCTATCAGAGAGTAGCAATTAACTTTCCCCATGTGACAATAGTGAAGTGAAATCTGAGGCTGAAAATAGTTAGGTTCATTGTTCTAAGTAGGTAAAGGATAAAGAATTGCTAATCACCATTCAGGGCTTTTTGTTTCATCTGACTAGAGAGAAACTGAGATAAAACTTAAATATATTTGAGGTAGATTCACTATTGTAAAATTAAAAAAAAAGTAATCGCTTAGTTTCTTGGTATAACATGAACTCCTCTTGTTTGGTGGGATATAATACCTGTTGCAGTGGGATTGACATGATAATGATAAAAATATGGCCAAAGTAGCTACCTCCTAGAAGGTGTGGGGTACATGTTGCTAAAAACCTGGCTAAGTTATTTTTAATTCAAACTAGACAAGGTTGAGCGAAAAACTGTGAAGTGCACTTAAGCTCAATTTGGATCTTTCCTGGTTCCAATTCTTTTCAATTCAAAACTGCATATGGAACACTAACATCCATCCTCATTCCACATGCAGAGCTGTGGCATGCAAGGTGGCCAATCTTACCAGTTGCCATGGGCCTGAGATTTCAATAAACACACAAATGAAACAGGTGCCCACACTAACTGCTATTGCTCACTGAAGGACAGGCTGGTAATACTCAAGAAGTGACCACAAAGGTCCACTTCCCTGGAAGCCTGAGCCACTTAGTTCTCAAGGTTGAGAACTTGGCAAACACAATGAAAACATGAGATTTTTTTTTTTAAATGATAGAAAGGGCTAGCATCATGGTGCAGTGGGTTAAGCCACTGCCTATGACACTGGCATCCCATATGAGTTCTAGTTTGAGTCACAGCTGCTCCACTTATGATCCAGCTCCCTGCTAACATACCTGGAAAGACATCAGATGGCCCAAGAACTTGGGCCCTGCCACCCTTGTAGGAGGCCTGGATGGAGTCCAGGCTCCTGGCTTCTACCTTGCCCAGCCCCAGCCATTGCATTCACTGGGGAAGTGAACTAGCTGATGGGAGATCTCTCTCCCTCTTTTTCTCTCTCCCCAACTCCCTCCCTTTCTCTTTCACTCTATCAAATAAATAAAATAAAAAAGGAGAAAAAAAATTGCCCGAGTTTCTGATGATTTCCTAATTTCTGATTGCAGTGGAACCCAAGGACCAGCTGCAATTCTATCATTTTAGTTTTAGTTGCACAAAACATATTTGTATAACCAATTGACTTGGTAGTTTTCTTGTTGTTAATTTAGTACAGGCTGGTTTCTTTCACTTGGAACTAACACAACTTTGATTAATAAAATATCTACCATCTGCATGTTCAAATAATTGGGTTTTTTTAATTGTATGCCCCACTGATGGTGGGTCAGTAGTATCATATTTAGGAACCAAGAGAGAAATTATTAATAGTTTCTAGAGCAGTAGCAAAGTCCATTAATACTTCTGAAAGCAAGCACTAATGGAAAAGTGCCACCCAGTTTCCAATTTTCTTTGTTAATGAGCACATTTCATTCTCAGGCCAACAATTACTAGTTCAGATTCCCTGGTGTCTGGAAAGTTCTAAGCTAAGTGCTATCTTGGTCAGCTCTGAAATCACAATGCAGATAAAGGCTTCTGTCCAGACCTTAAAACAGATTTGGAAACTAAAATTCAACAAAAAACAACTATTTTTCTAGTAGTTGTTCCTTTACAGCTCAAGTCAAGTGTATAGCAACTAACGTCTGATGCAAGGACAACAAAAAGACATTCTCTAAAAATCTCAGGGTCTGCCCGAGTCTTGAATTACCTCATCCTGGTCTCTGTTCTCTACCTAGAACTGCTTGGTCTCTTCCATTCAGTCTGAGGGTAGAGGAGTGCGAGCCCCAGAAAGACAAAGAGAAGGCCCCAAGAGGTCGAGAGAGCTCTCCCGTGCCTGGAAAAATAAAGCAATGAAAGCTGTTGAAGGAGCCGTCCACCCTGAATCTCACCACGTCTTACCACTCCCAAGGGCCGACCTTCTGAACTAGGCCACCAATCTTGTCACTTCCCCTTGAAGCAGCCACAGTGTGATCTTTTGAAACTAGAAATCAATTTGTGTCACCCTGGGCTTAAAACACTCTTATTTTCCATCATGTTCAGAACAAAATCCCAACTTCTTACTGTAGCACAGAAGGGCCTACCTAATCTGGTTGCTATTGATGACCTAATCTGTCCCCTTCACTAGAATATAAAGCTCATCTCGTCTTATACACTGCTGTAACCCCAGTTCTTGCACATACTAAACCATTGAGGGAATGAGAAAATAAATGAATGGAGGAATGAACAAAGATGAAAAAAAAATACCTAAGTTCAAGTCCCAGCTCTTCTACTTCCAGGCTATGTTACCTTCAGCTGATTACTTAACTCCCTCACACCCAAATTTTCTTCATCAACAAATTTTCCTTCCCCTCAGTCATTCCTCCATTTTTTCAGGGAAACCAAAAGCAACCTAAAGTGAGTCCACCAAATCTTCAGATAAATTATTGTACTACAAGCTATGAATTCATTAACTCACCTGAATTTTGAAATTCTATCATTTATTCACTTATATGTTTCTGCTTCTGTCCATTTTTCAGAAATACAAGTACTCCCAAAGAAAAGATTCACAAAGTCATACCTATCTTAATGAAATTCATGTTTCAAATTATTTTTTCTGTGACAAAAAGTTGTATGGACTGAAAACAGAAAAAAAATAAACACAGGATGCCCAAGAGAGGCTTCATAGACATCTAAAGGGTTTGTTTAATTTAAAATCACAGTCATGGATAATCCATCAGAAATGAAACAACTGGTTCCCAACTGGGGATGACTCAATGTCTCTGCCCATCATTCAGGCGGGCAGGTCTGTTGCTACCTGATCAATGGGTAGTCATGCTGGGGAATTCTCAAATGATGGAGACAGAAACAAAGAAATGACTGTATTAAAATGAACACTGTGAAATGATCATTCTAAAAGACGTTAAGATGTCTTTATAGTTTAGCTACCAGGACAAGATGATTTAGGCTAATATCTATGCCTTCTATTTTTCATTGATTACTAGAGGTAGAGGGGCAGGAACTTGCCACAGTCAACATCCTCTAAATTATTTCCCTCATTGTCCCACTGAAGGAAGAGAAAAACAAGCTCATTTAAGTTGCTCACACTTTAAAGTTGTCTGAGCTTCTGACATTAGTATGCTCTCCTCTCACATCTCTTTAATAATCCTGAAATATTTCACCAACCCTGACTCCAGTCTTCAGCCTAAAAATGCCTGAGCACCCTGGATCACAAAGAATTTGGGATCAGGAAAAAGTCCCTGGAAGTCTTATAGTTTGTGGGTCTGCCCTGTTGGAGGATTTCAAAGACAACCCCTTTATTCATTCACTCTTCTTCAGTGGCAAGTCTTCCTTGTCCCCACCTCCACCTGCCACCTCCAACCCAGATAAGCTTTTGGATTGAAAGTCCTTTTGAAAAATAAATAATGCTCTGTTATTTCATAAAATATCTTCTTTTCTCGTTGTCAAGACAATTTTTTATAGTATACCATATTCAAGTATGTGCAATTGTAGGGTAGATTATTAATAATTAATTGGTTGGGATACAGGATTATAGCTTTCTTTTATTTCCTTCCACATTCCCTCATGTGATTTTGAGTGCACAATCCTAAAATGAATGGCTCCATTCCATAAACAGACAATAAATAAGACTGATCTTTGGACAGACATAAATTTTATTTTTATAGAAAATGAAGCTTATTTTTTACACACCAATATCCAAAGTCTGGCCAAAGCTGTCCTCTCTCTTACAGAAATCTAGGCTGCTAATATTTCTTAGAGAAAGAGTTCTAAAACAGAGAGGCAAGAATGACCTGGAATTTCATCAGTGTCCTAAATTTTGTACTAGTAATTTTAGAACCATAATTTTAGAACATGAGATTGCTCTGAGGAGCTAATAATACTACTAAAATATGTAGCTATCTTTTCTCAGCCTAGATTAAAGGTTTCATAAGCAAAGAACACTAAATCTCTACAAAAATTAATCATTACTATGTCATTTGCAGAACAACCGAGATTAATCTTTTTGTTGTGAGGGGTCACTTGTTTTCTCTTTGTACTAAAGCTATAAGAAAGAATGAAAAGCAGAATCTCATTTACTAGAAACTTAATTTAATGGTTAAAAACCAGGATTTTTAGGTAGAAGGTTCTTGACCTTTGTTTTAATATTATATAAAGTTCTCCCTTGCTGGTCAAACTTCGCTGCTTATGAAGAGGAGGACAAGATATGAGTCTTTGAGGTAGTCATTTACTTAAAGGACTTCCAGGGATCTCCTGTCTTGTATCAATGACAATGATGCCCCATTCATTGTTTAATCTATTTTTAATTAATTTCTAAAAATTAATGACTGTTCACTGGAGGTCTGGCATGACCAATGTTTATTGGATCCAAGGTTGACTCAATTCCTGCTTTCAGAACAATAGCTCAACCTTCAAGCTCACTTGTCAGGACCAGTAGCTCCAATCAGAATGACAATGGCTTCTAAGCCATCAACTTTCTTTCTTCCTTTCAATGCTTTACTCTCTCCAAAAGCTCTGCTCTAAAAAGCAACTTGAAAAATAATTCACATTTTCATAAGAAATCCCTGATTCCTCTTTTCCCTCTCTATCTTCTCCTACAATTTATCTTCCTCAATAGATCAAGAATCTATGTAACAAAAGATATGCAATGATGGAAGAGTATTGCCTTTCAAGGAATTGTTTTTCAAAAAGGACCCTGGGAGAATATAAAATTTAGCTCAGGATATGAAGCTTCAGTAATGAACTTTCATGCTAATGGGGTATGTGGTTGCATAGTGTCTTATGTCTCTTATGAGTATAACAAGCAATACACTAACATAAATACAAAATAGGATGAATGACAAGAATACAGATATTTCATGGACCAAAACAAGCATTTTTACTGGAAACTAGAATGGACAACGTTATTATTCTCTATTACTCCCTCTCTCTCTTAAGGTTTCTCACTTCTGCTTTTGTCTCACTCTGGTCCACCTTCCTTTCTCCATCAGCTGCATCTTATAATGGTACTTAGCTCAGTGTGGCAGGCAGAAGCAACTTTATATCATGGTTTTAGCCCTTCTCCCTGTCACCAACTAAAATCAGTCTTGATTCTTGGAGGTAGAGAAATGGGGAGAATACACAAGTCTGGTTTGGCTCAAGTGATTTCTTCAGGCAAATATGTAAAACTTGCTCACCAGCCAATGTACAGGCAGAGTCACCCTACTGAGCAATAAACTACAAGAATCTATTCTTCCAATTGAACTGTAATTTGGAAGCCACTGACCAATCTCTCCACCCACCCCCACTTATCCTGCCCAGCCTCAAGTAACCATTCTTCTACTCTCTAGTTTTATGAGAATAGCTTCTTTAGGTTCTACATATGAATGAAACATCTTTAGGGAAACCAGCTTATGGATTCCTACCACAAAATCTCTGTGAGTCTTTATAGAGTATCATCAGCCCTTCCTCTCCCCCTCCTTTTCCATTATTACAGAATTTCTGGGTTCAAATCCATTTTACATTTGTTTGCTCACTTCCCACATCTCTTTTATTCTCTTCCATTGGTTGGGTCATCAACCTTTAGAAATGAGTTAGTACTGAAACAAAACAAAGCTCACATAGATCCTCTAGTGACCACAATTGCCCACTTCTGTAGCAATCCTCATAAGAGGCTGTTCTCCCAGTCTCCATCCACGTGGCACACTGAGGCTGGAACAATGAGTATCAAAGAAACGAGAGGGAAAAGAGGACAGGATGTTCATAAATGCCCTTCACAGTGCACCCAGAGAGGAGCCCAGCGTGTCTAGATTATCTCTCTGCAACTGACAAGATGGAACTGACCCTGCCACATAATTGTTTTAATTAAGCTTTAATTTATATAAAGAAACAGATTTCATATATGCAGTTTTAAGAACATAACAAAGGCCGGCGCCGTGGCTTAACAGGCTAATCCTCCGCCTTGCAGTGCCGGCACACCGGGTTCTAGTCCCGGTCGGGGCACTGATCCTGTCCCGGTTGCCCCTCTTCCAGGCCAGCTCTCTGCTGTGGCCAGGGAGTGCAGTGGAGGATGGCCCAGGTTCTTGGGCCCTGCACCCCATGGGAGACCAGGATAAGCACCTTGCTCCTGCCATTGGAACGGCGCAGTGCGCCGGCCGCAGCGTGCCTACCGCGGCGGCCATTGGAGGGTGAACCAATGGCAAAAGGAAGACCTTTCTCTCTGTCTCCCTCTGCTGTCCACTCTGCCTGTCAAAAAAAAAAAAAAACATAACAAAACTTCCCACCCTACCCTCCCTCTCTCACTCCCACCTCCTTCCTTTCTTATTTTTCTTTTAATTTTTGCAATGACATACTTTCAATTTACTTTATAATCACAAGCTTAACCCTTCACTAAATAAAGAATTCAACAAGTCATTAGTAGAAAAGCCTCTGTTCTTCAGGAGTATGGATGAGGGCTATAAACAATAATTATTAATATAAAAATATCAATTTCACTCATATATATATTTTGTACTCTATATAGTAGTTACCACAAATCAAGGGAAAACATTTGTCTTTAGGTGACTGTCTCATTTCACTAAGCATAATAGTTTCCAATTGTACCCATTTTGTTGCAAAAGACAGGATTTCATTCTTTCTTAGGGCTTAGTATTTCAGTCATCAGTTGATGGACATCAGGGTTGATGCCATACCTTAGTTATTGTGTATTGAGTCACAATGAGGGGTAGGGGGTCTGGCGCTGTGGCGCAGCAGGTTAATGCCCTGGCCTGAAGTGCTGGCATCCTATGTGGGTGCCAGTTCTAGTCCCAGCTTTTCTCCTCTTCTGATCCAGCTCTCTGATATGGCCTGGGAAAGCAGAGGAAGATGGCCCAAGTCCTTGGGCCTCTGCACCCACGTGGAAGACCTGGAAGAAGCTCTTGGCTCCTGACTTTGGATCGGCACAGCTCTGGTTGTTGTGGCCATCTGGGGAGTGAACCAGAGGGTGAAAGACCTCTCTCTCTGTCTCTACCTCTCTCTGTAATTCAGGCTTTAAAATAAATTTTAAAAATCTTTTTTTTTTTTTTTAAAAAAAAGAACAAGGAAACAAGGGGGTAGGGATAACTCTTTCTTATGCTAAAAGATTGGGAATGGCTGGGTCATATCATAGATCTATTTTCAGGTTTCTGAGGAATCTCCATATTGTCTTTTATAATGGTTGTATTAGTTTGCATTTTGTTTCTTTTCTTTACTTACCTAGTCAGTCTCTTTTTTTAACCTTTATTTGTTTTCATCTTATTTGAAAGGGAGAAAAACAGAGATCTTCCATCCACTGGTTCTCTTCCCAAATGCCCAAACAGCCAAGACTGTACCAGACTGAAGTCCGGAGCCTGAAACTCAGTCCAGGTCTTGCACATGGGTGACAGGGACTCACCATCCCTGCCTTCCCAGAGTGCATATTATCAGGAAGCTGGAGTGGAACTAGAGCTGGGACTAGAATCAGGCACTGTGATATGAGACATAGGCATCTCAAGTAGTTTCTTAACCACTATCCAAAGTCTGCTCTACCCATCTCTTTAAGTATATAGATCCCTTTGTCCTTGTCTTTCTTTCCTTCTTCCTCTTCCTAGTATGTTAGTCTTAATGTTAGCTACTGAGGGAATACAATGTTTTCCTACAGATGGAAGAAAAACAACACACATTACACAGTGGTCCAAAAAACTGTGTCATTATTAATGTAAAAATTAAGTATGTGCTGATATAAAGCTCCACTATGAAATTTTCCACTATTGCCCAAATTCAACTAGCCTATGGGTTTATGTCACAAACTTCATTAAACAGCGATGTATTTGGTAACATGGGAATCATAAAAGAAAATACTTTTTAATTTTTTTTTTATTTAGTACATATAAATTTCCAAAGTACAGTTTATGGATTACAATGGCTTCCCCCCCCCCCCCCGGATAATTTCCCTCCCACTCGCACCCCTCCCATCTCCCACTCCCTCTCCCATTCCATTCACATCAAGATTCATTTTCAATTATCTTTATATACAGAAGATTGATTTAGTATATATTAAGTAAAGATTTCATCAGTTTGCACCCACACGGAAACACAAAGTGTAAAATACTGTTTCAGTACTAGTTATAGCATTACTTCACATTGGACAACACATTAAGGACAGATCCCACATGAGAAGTAAGTACACAGTGACTCCTGTTGTTGACTTAACAATTTGATACTCTTGTTTATGGTGTTAGTAATCTCCCTAGGCTCTAGTCATGAGTTGCCAAGGCTGTGGAAGCCTTTTGAGTTTTCCGACTTTGATCTTTTACATTTTTTATTTACTTTATTTACTTTTATTCTTCAGAAACAATTTTTTGCTGAATGGGAATGAAGTGGACAGTAGAGGAATGGTAAGCAGAGTAGAAGGAGTTCTTCACTAAGTTCCTCACACCCATTACTGAATCTAGCCTTGACTCACTCTGTGACTAGTCCAATTACCTAACTTCTTAAGGGTGTAGTTTTCTCAATAGTTAAGCACTGAATTAGATACAAAAGTAATCACTGTTGGTTGCCAGCCGTCATTCTCTCCCTTTGTCTTTGCTGGTTTAGCTCTCCTCACACAAAAAGAAAATAAAATGATAATTCTCACTTTTCCAACATCCTGCACAGCTAGAACACGGGCACCTATCAAATTCTGGCCAATGGAAATTGGTCACTCTGGTTGGGGCTTCCTGGAGAAAATTTTCTTCCCTCTGGAAAACAAATTTCACTGACACATGTCTGGTGAAAGCTATAATGCAACTGTAACATGGAAGCTAAGAGGATTACATAGAATCTGAGCCAGAGCCATGTCATTTTGATCTGCGAAATTACCATTCTCAAAGCTGTTAAACAAGTTCTCATTAGGTACACTACTTCAATTCAGATATTCCATTGCATGTAGCTAAAAGCAACTTTATTGAGTAGATGTCATTATTTCTAAGTCCCCCTTAGAGTTTTAAGAATATATAATCTTGCAACCTAAAAAACAAAACAAAACAAAAAAAGAAATGAAAGCTGCCTTCTTGATAAATTCATCATTTTAAGGATAAATAGAAAAGAGATTTCAAAAAGGCATACTCCAAGAAGCCATAGTTGAGTAGAGAGCTGCTGATATGGTGGGGATAAGCCTATCCCAAACATCTCCAACTTTTATGCCTTGATTGGCAGAGGGATCACCCATCACACACATTCTGTGACATTCTGACCACCCATCATTTTAGCAATCTTCTTATTTTAGGACTCTGCCTCTCACTATGGAAGTCAAAGGGTTTTATCCTCTACCTAATCCTGGAAGCCTGATAAAACAAGATGATTGAGAACTGGCTGTTTGGGGCCAGTTTTGTGGTGTAGTGGGTTAAGCTACCACCTGCAACACTCACATACCACATGGGCACCCGGTTGATGTCCTGGCTACTTCACTTCTGATCCAGCTCCCAGCTAATGGCTTGGGAAAAGCAGAAGATGGCCCAAGTGTTTGTGCCCCTGCCACCTATGTGGGAGCCTGGGATGAAGCCACTGGCTCCTGGCTTCAACCTGGCCCAGTCCTGGCTTCTGCGGCCATCTTGGGAGTGAACCATTAGATGGAAGATGTCTCTCTCTCTTCCTGTCTCTCCCTCTCTGTAACTCTTATAAATAAATAAACAAATACATCATTTAAAAAATGAACTGACAGATTGAATGATGCTACACAGGAGTTTGAATCTTAGCAGTTGGACAAGAGGTATGCTAAGGCAGTTCTAAAGTTATCAGTGGCAGAGTCCCTGCCCTTGATGGGGAAGTAAAAGTACCACTAATCTTGTCTTCCTCCCCACATTGCTTCTATGGTGGGAAGCTGGACAGGAATTCATGATGCCCAATCTCCCTTGGTCTTGCTTGTGTTTTAAGACTAACTCTCCAACTCGTCAAGAACTTTTAGGAGCTAAGCCTGATGTATTTTAAATAAGTTTTTTTTTTTTTTTCTGGTTTTAGCTAGCCAGAGCCTGTTTTGATTATCCATAACCAAGCAAATTAATAAATATTCAAAAGCTTGAGTACAAAGAAACATGTTAAGAGTTTACATTTCGGCCGGCGCCGCGGCTCACTAGGCTAATCCTCCGCCTTGCAGCGCCGGCACACCGGGTTCTAGTCCCGGTCGGGGCACCGATCCTGTCCTGGTTGCCCCTCTTCCAGGCCAGCTCTCTGCTGTGGCCAGGGAGTGCAGTGGAGGATGGCCCAAGTGCTTGGGCCCTGCACCCCATGGGAGACCAGGAGAAGCACCTGGCTCCTGCCATCAGATCAGCGCGGTGCGCCGGCCGCAGTGTGCCTGCCGCAGCGGCCATTGGAGGGTGAACCAACAGAAAAAGGAAGACCTTTCTCTCTGTCTCTCTCTCATTGTCCACTCTGCCTGTCAAAAATAAAAAAATAAAAAAAAAAAGAGTTTAGATTTCGTACAGACTTGTGAAAATAAAACTCAGGAAAGGGACTGGCATGGTGATACAGCAAGTTAAGCCACGACATGTGACACCAGCATCCCATATGGGCACCAGTTTGAGTCCTGGCTGCTCCGCTTCGGATTCAGCTCCCTGCTGATGTGCCTGTGAAAGCAGTGGAAAATGGCCCAACTGCTTGGGCCTCTGCACACATGTGGGAGACCTACATGAAGCTCCTAACTCCTGGCTTCCATCTGGCCCAGCCCCTGCTGTTGCAGTCATTTGGGGATGGTTCACTGCTTTTTCAAATAAATAATGTTTTTTAAGTTCAGAAATGGTGCTTTTGAAAGATGCTTGGAATTTTCGACTTTCTTCTGGTGCTATCCAAGAGAGAAATATGAAAGTTGGGAAGCACAGCTGGAACTGAGTCCATGCTCCAATACGAAGCTTTGGAGATCTTGGTTGCGGAGTTTGTGCAGAACTTCTGCAGACTTTAAAACAGGTGGTCATCCGTGAGATCAAAACCCACTCATTTCTCACTGCCATTTCCAGGGAAAGCCCTCCAAAAGCATTTCTGACCTGTACTTATTGAGGTGTGTGTCTGTTTGAGAAACACCACTGAGTACAATACGACCTTTATTGAAAGTGACACCTGCAAAGCTGGCTGGAGAGATAGACGCCTACAAACTTTCCACTTACACTGGAATTGCTTTCCTATCCTCTAAAGACCAGACTTCCTGCCACAATTATAAAAACAAGTTTTAAAACGAAACAAAATCAAAGGAAAACATAGATGAGAGCTATATCAAAATAAAGATAATAAATTTATTATAGGCTAAAGTGGTTTGCAGAAAAATACAATGAACAAAATATGAGCAAGAAAGATAATCAGGTAAAGGAAAACAACAATCATTATACTGTTACCATATAACAGATAAAAGATTTAATAGACTCAAGAAATTTAAAGATCAAAATAAAATAGAGAGTGAAAAAAATAAAGCCATAAATGGAGAAGAAAAACATGAATCCAGGAGGAAATACTAGTTTAAAAACCCAATTCAAAATAGAAAGTATACCAAACTGATGCAAAGCTCTAAATGGTGTGTGTGTTTGTGTTTTTAAATAAAGGTAACTCCTGCCCCACCCTGCCTCTGCCTCGCTGTAACTGCATTTCAAATAAATAAATAAAGCTTTTTTTAAAAAAAAATGAAAAAAAGAGGGGCCGGTGCTGTGGCATAGCAGGTAAAGCCACCGCCTGCAGTGCTGGCATCCCATATGGACTCCGGTGAGAGTCCTGGCTGTTCCACTTCCAGTCCAGCTCTCTGCTATGGCCTGGGAAAGCAGTGGAAGTTGGCCCAAGTCCTTGGGCCCCTGCACCCACGTGGGAGACCCGGAAGAAGCTCCTGGATCCTGGCTTTGGTCTGGCCCAGCTCTGATCATGTGGCCATCTTGGGAGTGAACCAGCAGATGGAAGACCTCTCTCTCTCTGCCTCTACCTCTCTGTGACTTTGTCTTCAAAATAAATAAATAAATTTAAAAAAATAAATACATAAAGGTAATTTCATCCTCACTAAAGATAAGGAAAGCATGGACAATTGAAGGAAGTAGCTATAAGGCCTAAAAAATAACCAAGCCACTTCCTTCACAGGAAGCTACAGCATCTCCACTGGTCTTCATGAATATAGGCCAAGGGGACAGAGAGTAAAAAAGGACTACACAGTCTCCTGGGATAATCATCTGTTTCAATCTCATCCAGTTAAGATGACATAAACATGATCCATATACTGAGTATTAACTTCCTATGGGTGCTGCAGCAAAATTCCACAGAATCAGTGGCTTCAAGAAATACAAATTTGTTCTGTTATGGTTCAGGAGGTCAGAAACCCATGGTGAGTTTTGTGATGTGATGATGGAAGCCAATATCGAGGTGTAGAGGATGACCTCTCCCCTGCAGACGTCCCAGAGGAGACTCCATTGCTTGCCTCTTCCAGCGTTGAAGGTGCCCTCGTTTCTTGATTCACTGCCTGGTATCACAACGCCCTTTCTCCCTCAGCTTCCATCACATGTCTTCTCCAATTCCAACCCTTCCTTTGTCCCTCCTAAGGACCCTGGAGAGTATATTGCCAGGGCCATCCAGGATAACATCTCTACCTTAACAACCCCTAACTCAGTTATTCTTGAAAGTCCATTTTGCCCCATGAGCTGACAATCATAGGGGCTGGGAATTTGGATGTGGACATCTTCAGGGACCACGATTCAGCTTCCAACAGACAGGTCTTGTCAGAGCTTCCTGAGGAGGTAGTGTAGTTAGTACTGTTGTAGCTATTTACTTATTTATTTATTTATTTATTTTGACAGGCAGAGTGGACAGTGAGAGAGAGAGAGACAGAGAGAAAGGTCTTCCTTTTTCCGTTGGTTCACCCTCCAATGGCTGCTGCAGCCAGCACACCGCGCTTATCCGAAGCCATGAGCCAAGTGCTTCCTCCTGGTCTCCCCTGTGGGTGCAGGGCCCAAGGACTTGGGCCACAGCAGAGAGCTGGACTGGAAGAGGAGCAACCGGGACAGAATCTGGTGCCCCGATGGGGACTAGAACCCGGGATGCCAGCGCCGCAGGTGGAGGATTAGCCTATTGAGCCATGGTGCTGGCCACTATTGTATCAATTTAACTTCCCAGTTTTAATAATTGTGCTAAGATTATACACACTGACAGCATCAGGAAAATATGGATGAGGTATATATGTAGTCTCTGAAGTATTTGGTAACATGTTTGGAAGTCTAAAATAATAAAAGAATACAACAATGTAATTAAGGGTATGAACAACAGAGAACTCCTTGAGGATTTAAAAGATTCCTAGGACCCTCCCAGGATTACAGAATTACGTTCCGCAGAGACAGATCCTACAAGCACATAAGCCTGTTTCCAAGCCAGACTGGAGAACTGCCAACCCCAATATTGGGTCAGTACTATTCAAATGTGGACCACTATCAGCTAGTCACCTGATGTATTATGAGACATGCATTCTCAGGCCCTACCCCAACCTACTAATCAAGACTTGTCCTGATCATGGGACTCAGGAGAACACAAGTTCTCTAGATCAGTCTTATGTATACCAAGATTGATAAGCACTGGACCTCACATTTTATAATCATGGTATGTGGCTACTAGTATCTCCAGTGTCCGCAACTTCAAGAAACTAAAGCTCTGTTAAATGACATCCTCAGGTAACACAGCTAGCATGTGCCAAACCCGAAAGAAAATTCCAAGCTTGATGGAAGTCTTCATCAAATTGTCATTAAATTCTGGCTTTTAAAATTTTTTTTATTTTTGACAGGCAGAGTGGACAGTGAGAGAGACAGACAGAGAGAAAGGTCTTCCTTTTGCCGTTGGTTCACCCTCCAATGGCCGCCGCGGTAGGTGCGCTGCGGCCGGCGCACCGCGCTGATCCGATGGCAGGAGCCAGGTGCTTCTCCTGGTCTCCCATGGGGTGCAGGGCCCAAGGACTTGAGCCATCCTCCACTGCACTCCCCGGGCCATAGCAGAGAGCTGGCCTGGAAGAGAGGCAACCGGGACAGGATCAGTGCCCCGACCGGGACTAGAACCCGGTGTGCCGGCACTGCAACGCAGCGGATTAGCCTAGTGAGCGGCGGCGCCGGCTTTTTTTTTTTTTTTTTTTTTAACCTTTATCCTTTACGGTAAAGCATTAAAGTCTTTCTCAAAATAAAAAAATATATATTATCATGCTTGGAAAAATCATGTAGAGTGAAGTGACATTCAGTCACTAACCATGAATGAGGAGCAGGTACTGTGGCACAGCATGTCGCGGTGAGCAGAGGAAGCTGCTGCTTGTGTGGCTGGGATCCTATAACACAGAGCTGATTCAGCTCCTAGCTGCCACTTCACTTCCAATCCAGCATCATGCTAACGCAGCTGGAAAGGCAGTAGATGAAGGTCCAAGTACTTGGGCCCCTACCATCAATATGGGAGACCAGGATGGAGTTCTGGGCTCCTGGTTTTGGCCCGCCAAGACCTGGCTATAGTAACCATTTGAGGAGTGAACCAGCAGATGGATGATCTCTCTCTCTCTCTCTCTCTCTCTCTGTGTGTGTGTGTATGTGTGTGTGTGTCTCCCTGTTTCTCCCTTTCTCGCTGTCACTCTGTCTTTCAAGTAAATCTTTTCAAAGAAAACGTGAATGAGGTAGCCCATTACCAGCAGGGACTTCAGAGAATGAGACCCAGCACAGCCAGTCTGATAGCAAAAGCCAGCTCTGGTGTAATAGTTAAAGGACATATGGACTACGCATACCATATATTTCAAAATGTCAGTGCAAGTAGTCCTTCTTTCAATTATTTTATCTCATTGTCACAAAAATTATATTCATAGTACTCAAATATCACTTCCAAAGGATGAGACTTGGAAAATATGATTATCTTAGGTATGGAGGAACAGAAAAGGAGACAGGCTCCGATATGTGCTGGGAGGAAGAGTCTGTGCCCACTCAAAAACATGGCCTCCTTTTGGTGACTCAGTACATCAAAAGACCTAGAGAGCTAAAGGGACAGCTGGTAATGCAACTCAAAGCAGACAAAGAAAAACTCATAGAGCTGCCCTCGAGAAGGGCAGCCATCATAGCAGAGCACGGGCGTGACTGTTATACTGATATTGCACCTGGAGTGGGAGCATCTTCCTCTGTACCACCCTCCATCATGGTCCATCCTGGAAGAGATGGAACTGAATGGTTGATGATTGACACCAGAGAAGAGACAGGGCCCCAAGGAAGAGAGAAAAGGAGGTAGAAATTTGAAAGCATCAATAGGAAGACATATTTCCTCTAATGACATGGAGAAGAGTGACTGCCTGGGAGGGCCCTGTGGAGTGAGAGTTGTGAGTGGCCCCCACAAACAGAGTTGGAAAAAC
The DNA here is from genome assembly GCF_033115175.1 of Lepus europaeus. Lineage (NCBI taxonomy): Eukaryota > Metazoa > Chordata > Mammalia > Lagomorpha > Leporidae > Lepus > Lepus europaeus. Next base: position 42,061,930 of record NC_084843.1, on the reverse strand, counting down.
AAGTGAATAACAGCTATGTGTAGATTCTAACCCACTTGTAGATTCCATGTGAGTCATCAGACACAAATAGAACCTGAAGGACTTTTCAGTTCAGTTTTCTGGACTTTGATATGCTTATCCAGTTTATTGAAAGGGCATTTAATAATGAGGCAAACTCTCATCCTAATTAGAAGCAATGAGGAACCATGAGTGAACAGCAGGGCAGGCACAGGGTGAGAGGGGTGATGCTTCAGCCCAGAGGAGGTTTGGTGAGAGCAGAAGTTCAACTTCATCTAAACCAAGTGGGCTCAGTGGGTGAGTCACCACCATATGGCCTCAGTACCGGGCTCTCCTCTTTATCCAACGCCTGGACTTAGCTGTGTGCTCTGTGTGGAAGATGGCCTACCTCTTGCTAAGAGCACTTCTGATGCAAAGGGTGCTTCAAAAGTGTGCTTATTTCAGACCCTCATTTTTTTTCAGCCCATAAAACATCTAGCTTGGAGAAATGCAGTTCATTTTTGAAACAACAAAGGGAAAAATACATCCTAAAGATGATCCTGGGCTCCGACACTGGTTCTACAGCTTTCATCATAACCTCCTGCAGCCAGACTAGAATGACTTTTAAAGTACTTTGTAAACCACTCAAGTACTTAGCAGCTCTGGCTTGGGAATGGAAGTTAAAAGCTTACCAGCTGATTGGGAAGTAGGGAGAAACTGCTCTACCCTCTGTCAAAGCTGTCCTGACACGCTGGCTGCCTTCCAGAATACCTGATTTAATCAGGATCTAAATTTGTCATGGATCCCGTTTTCTTATCTCTGGGATAGGCAGTTAATGTAAGCCCAGTGCTCTGTGAGTTATTTTTGTGTGAAGCTTGGCTTTAGTCTGTTTTGATTTTCATACTGGAATTTTGCAAACAGTGGCCTGTGCTTCTAATTATTGTCAGAAATGAGTAATGATCTAACAGTGCGGGGGCAAAAGAAGATTGGGAGAGTGCCAAGCATAGGAAACAAGCACCTCCTGCAGGAATGACATCATAAACAAGCTACAACAAGATGTCTACTGAGGACACACGAGGCCATCATGTAACCACTGAACTGACCTGATTCCACTCAACACCTTCAAATGTCCCAGCTCTGCACTGATACTGAGATCAATTCTCACCCCAGCATCATCCTCTGAGAAGCACTTTGCTGAGATTCTCAATGTCTAGATTTCTACAACAGCGTATTCAAAAATAAAATATCTGAGCTCTTGGTCTCAAAGAATGTACAGCTTAGCAGAGGAATGACAGGAAAACATACTTACAAGGCAATGGGATGAGTGCCAGGATGGAAGTGAGACCCTGTGTTGTGTGTGGGGTAGCAGGGCTCCAATTCTGAGCGGAGCAAAGGAGGGGAGGGGAAGAGTAGAAGCAATAGCAAAGCTTCTTTTCTGCTTTCCAAAAAGGTTCCTGCTTAGCTCCATTTCCAAGGATAATATCTGATGATAACTTCTGCTAAACCTGTGTCCCTGAGAAGCACAGTCCTTTGGCCCAGGAAGAGAGGAGCTTACAAGGCTATTGGCCACAAGCACCTTCTAGGTGAGTAGGAGTTTGTAACTGACACAACCACCAACCACCAGAGTAGAAACAACTTGAAAGAGTTAGAGGGAGAGTTGGGAGAGGGAGAGTTGGGAGAGGGAGAGTTAGAGAAAGAGGGAGAGAAAGAGGGAGAGGGAGAGGGAGAGGGAGAGGGAGAGGGAGAGGGAGAGGGAGAGGAAGAGAGAGGAAGAGAGAGGAAGAGAGAGAGAGAGAGAGAGAGAGAGAGAGAGAGAGGAAAAGAGAGATTCTTCTATCTGCTGGTTCACTCCCCAAATGGCTGCAATGGCCAGAACTGAAGCTAGGAGTCAGGAGCTTCTTCTGGGTCTCCCACGCAGATGCCAGGGCCCAAGGACTTGGTCCATCTTCCACTGCTTTCCCAGGCCATAGCAGAGAGCTGGATAGGAATTGGAGTATCTGGGACTTGAACTGGCACCCATATGGGACGCTGGCACTGCAGGTGGCAGCTTTACTGGCTATGCCACAGTGCTGGCTCCTGGAGTTTCTATTCTGTTCCACTGGTCTACCCATCCATTTTTTTTTTTTTTTGCCAGTACCAGACTGTTTTGATTATAACTGCCCTGTAGTATATCTTGAAATCTGGTATTGTGATGCCTTCAAGTTTGTTTTTGTTGTATAAGACTTCTTTAGCTATTTGGCATCTCTTGTGCTTCCATATGAATTTTATTATTATTTTTCCTAGATCTGAGGAGGATGCAATGAAATTTTACCTCACCCTAGTTAGAGTGCCTCTCACACAGAAATCAAGAAACAATAAATGCTGGTGAGGATGTGGGGGAGCGGAATTCTTAGTTGGTGAAAATGTAAACCTGTGCAGCCACTGTGGAAGACAATATGGAGATACTTCAGAAATCTGAATATAGACCTACTATATGACACAGCCATCTCACTCCTGGAAATTTACTTAAAGGAAATGAAATCAGTATATGAAAAAATGGTCTGTACCCCCATGTTCATTGCAACTCAATTCACAATAGCTAAGATTATGAAATAGCTAAGATTATGAAAGCGGCACCGGACCGGACCGGTTCGACAAACCCTTGTGTCGAGGGCTGACTTTCAATAGATCGCAGCGAGGGAGCTGCTCTGCTACGTACGAAACCCCGACCCAGAAGCAGGTCGTCTACGAATGGTTTAGCGCCAGGTTCCCCACGAACGTGCGGTGCGTGACGGGCGAGAGGGCGGCCCCCTTTCCGGCCGCGCCCCATTTCCCGGGACGAAGGGCTCTCCGCACCGGACCCCGGTCCCGACGCGCGGCGGGGGGCGCGCCGCACGCCGCCGAGGCGGACGCACGGCGCGGGCCGCCGGCGGGGACGGCGGGGGACCGGCTATCCGAGGCCAACCGAGGCTCCTTCGGCGCTGCCGTATCGTTCCGCCTGGGCGGGATTCTGACTTAGAGGCGTTCAGTCATAATCCCACAGATGGTAGCTTCGCCCCATTGGCTCCTCAGCCAAGCACATACACCAAATGTCTGAACCTGCGGTTCCTCTCGTACTGAGCAGGATTACCATGGCAATAACAGGAGCCACTGTGCAGTTGCTCCTCATGTGGGATCTCTGTCCTTAATGTGCTGTACATTGTGATTTAATGCTATAACTAGTACTCAAACAGTATGTTTCACTTTGTGTTTCTATGTGGGTGCAAACTGTTGAAATCTTTATACTAAATTGATCTTCTGTATATAAAGAGAATTGAAAATGAATCTTGATGCAAATGGAAGGAGAGAGGGAGCGGGAGAGGGGAGGGTTGCGGGTGGGAGGGAAGTTATGGGGGGGGGGAAGCCATTGTAATCCATAAGCTGTACACTGGAAATTTATATTCATTAAATAAAAGTTAAAAAAAAAAAGATTATGAAATCAACCCAAATGTCTATCAGCTGAAGACTGGATAAAGAAATTATGGTACAGATACACTATGGAATACTACACAGTGGTAAAAAAAAATGAAATCCTATCTTTTGCAACAAAATGGATGCAATTGGAAACCATTATACTTAGTGAAATAAGCCAGTCCCCAAAAGACAAATACCATATATTTTCCCTGATCAGTGGTAAATAATAGAATACCTAAAAGTAATCTACAGGGATGAAATTGACTTTTTAAGATTCAATAATTTTTTTAAAGATTTATTTTTATTTTTTACTTGAGAGTCAGAGTTACACAGAGAGAGGAGAGGCAGAGAGAGAGAGAGAGAGAGAGAGAGAGAGAGAGAGAGGTCTTCCATCCACTGGTTCACTCTCCAATTGGCTGCAATGGCCAGAACTGCGCCAATCCAAAGCCAGGAGCCGGGAGCTTCTTCCAGGTCTCCCATGTGGGTGCAGGGGCCCAAGGGCTTGGGCCATCCTCTACTGCTTTCCCAGGCCATAGCAGAGAGTTGCATAAGAAGTAGAACAGCCAGGACTAGAACCAGTGCCCATATGGGATTCTGGCACCTCGGGCCAGGGCGTTAACCCCCTGTGCCACAGCGTCAGCCCTAGATTCAATAATTTTTAACAAGCTTGTCGCAACTGTTGAGGAATAGTGTTTTTTTTCCTTCATACTATTTTTTGAACTCTTTACTTAGTGCAGGGTTAATATTATGAATATAAAGTTAACTGAAAATAGATCTTTGTAAAAATAATAATGGGAATAGGAGAGGGAGGAGGAAGAAGGGTGCGAGCCTGGGCAGAAGGGAGGGTAGTGTGGGAAGTATCACCATGTTCCTGAATCTCTATATAGTAAATATATGAAATTTGTATACTTTCAATAATTTTTTAAAAATTTACTTTATGTATTTGAAAGGTAGAATGACAGAGAGAGGGAGAGATCTTCCAACCACTGCTTCATTACCCAAATGGCCGCTATAGCAAGGGCTGGGCCAGGCAGAATCCAGGAGCTAGGAACTCCGTCTGGGTCTCTCACGTGAAAGGCAGGGGCTCAAATACTTGAGCCATCTCCTGCTGCCTCTCCAGGTACATGAGCAAGGAGCTGGATCAGAAGCAGAGCAGCCAGGCCTGGAACCAATGTTCCAATATGGGATGCCAACATTGCGAGCAGTAGCTTAACCTGCTCCAGTGCCTAGCAAGGGGTCTTTCACAAAACACATACACAAACACACACACACATCTGTTGAATAGGCTTGCAGATGTGATGGATATATACTCGATCCATTACCAAAATATTTACTGAGTGAATAAACAAACATTCTACATCGCCTTAAGAAAAATTTACATTTGGATTATTTCCATGAAATACCAGCTGTGCAGTTGGAAGGTATAATGAATGTTCATTCCATCACTAAAGTCATGTAAAAGGAATATAGAGCAGTAGTGAAACACCAAAGACCTAGAAAATATTACCTGAGTCTCATGTTTGCCAGTTAATATCAGGATGCTTATATTACAGCCTAAACATATTCTTGCAAAATATCTGAATTCACAAACACGAAAAAGGACCAAAATCTTATTGAAAGCTAAATATATGCTGGCTTCTGCTTTCTCAGGATCTTTTATAAGGGGTCTATTACTTTGCCATAGAGGCACATTTCACTTGTCATATAGTCAGTTTTCTACAAAAGTAACACAAGGTGCTAGAAAAATTTTCAATTTGTGTGCAGTGTTGGGCAATCATTTTGGAGAAATTCAACTTAAGGTGACTTGAATATGTAGTTATCAAACTGAATGGGACCTGCACTTTTTCACTGTAAACAAGACGAGGTCCAGGGGTGCTGGAATCAGTGTTAGCGGCATCATTTTCCCTGATCGACAGAGAGGTCCCAGAACACCAGTCTTAGCTTCTTTGAGTGTCAACTAATATTCACCTGATGTCAACTCCTTGACTCTTTCCATGCCTCCTAAAAATTCTATTTTTTTTCTCAATCATTATTCCCAGCAATTCTCAGACAGTGACAGGCATCATAATCATGTGGGAAATTTAAAAACAACACAGTTCCCTAGCCCCATCCCTACATTTTCTAATTTGGTAACTTCTCTAGACTAAGTTATTCACAGTGTGGTTCCTGCAATGTAGCTCTGACATCACCTGGTGGTTATTAGAAATTCACTATCTCAGCCTTGCCAAATTATAATTTGTACTTTTAGCAACAACCCCAGGAGATTCACAAGAACATTAAAGCTGAAGAAGCATCAGGCTATAACTATCTCCTTTGTAAAAGATTTTTGTGAACAATAATTGTGCTTGCTTATGAGACTTGCTGCAGCATTTCTCTTATACTCCTTTACAGTCTCTTTTCAGTTTATCTCTTGGACTCCATCCCCTCTTATCTACTCAACAACATTATTCCTCAGATAATATCCATATTTTCTTAGATCTTCATTGTGCACGTGCTTAATATAAAAATATCCCAGTGAATGAATCTGCTATGCTGACGATTTGACTCTGAATCTGGTGCAGATGTTTAAACTCCAAAGTCATAAATTAATGGTACTAAGAGGATGGAAACTTAATCCAACTATGGTGTTTAGGATGTAGGCTTAGTAGGATATCCTTGGTCACAGGGGTCATGCTCTTGGAAGGTAATCCTCACAAGAAGGTATGTTAAGAAGCCTGAGTGGAGCCCAGCCACACCTTCTGATTCCTGGCTTGTATTACCCTTCCTCCATACTTGCACCACCACTACCATCTGTCACCACAATTAGGCCTCCCCAGTATTAGAATTGACCCTCCAAAAGTGTCAGCTAAATAAATCTTTTCTCCATTTAAAGCTGGTTGCATCAGGCATTTTGTTGTAGAATGAATAGCTGATTAATACAGACTTCCTACCACCATGGAGTCTATGTGGTATTTGGGAAGACAGACTATAAATAAAATCAACATAGGAAGTAAAATAGGCAATGATTAGGGTAGGTAGAGAACGAAATAAACAGTAGAATGAGAATAGTCTAGGTTCTATTATTACCCATATTTTATAGATGAGGAAGATGCGATTGGAGCTTATACAGTTAGGTGAAGGCAACACAGCTAGTAAGTAGAAGAGCTGGAATTTCAACTTAAGTCTCTGCAGCATCCAACCCTATGCTCTGATTCACTCTGCTAATGCGCCCTCAGTCAAAGCCCAGGTGAGTTACATCCACACCCCTGTCGAGTCAGCCGTGAGATCGTTGTGCTTGCAGACCCCTGTGCTCCCAGTTCCAGAATTTCTTGTTCTAACAAATTTGGGCTTACTTCTCTAGCCCTGAGCCTGTCACCATCAACACATTTGCCCAGTCTCTGTCCTCTCACAGTGATGGACAGAAAAGCAAACCAATCTCATCTCAGTCCAAGAAGGTCCAACCACCCTTCTTCTAGATAAAGAAACTGGACACTGATGGCCATTTTGTCCATAATCTTAGAATTCCCTCCTCTTGTGTCTCTTAAAAAAAAAAAGAGAGAGAGAGAGAGAGAGAAAGCTACATTTATAGATTACCAGCAGCTCGTGTGTTATTAAATTTTTTTTCTTGAAAGTAAAACATAATAAAATACAAACAGATGGTATTGAAAACATCCCACCTTTCCATTGAAATCCAGAAAATGACAACTGTACTCTCTCCCAAGTCCCAGGCTCCAAAGATATTCAGATGACACACTTGACTTTAGGCAAGCACTTTTCCAGAGTGTACTGTTCAATTTTCCTATGTACTATGTACAAATATCCTCACCCACTTTTGATTCCCTGAAATATTGATACAGTTTATAAGTATCCAAGTACTAGAGTATCTAATAAATAAATTTGAAATGCTTTGTAAATTCTTGCTCCAAGAAAGACTTTTACAACTTTTACATATTAAATATGGCAAATTAAATATATTTTAACAGATTTACTAAGATATTATATTTAAAAGTGCATATGTGTAGTATATATAACTTGATGAGTTTGCACACACACATACCTGTGACTCTATGACCACAATCAAGGTAACAAACTTACTTATCACTTTGAAGAGTTTTGTTGTTTGCTCATGGTTTCTGTTTCTTGTTTTGATTTTCATTTTTTGTGGAAAGAACACTTAACATGATATCTACTTTCTTAAATATTTAGTTATATACAATACTATATTGTTAATTACAAACAATACTATATTGTTAACAAACAACCCAGTGAAGAAATAGGCAAAGGACTTCAATAGGCATTTTTCAAAGAAGAAATCCAAATGGCCAACAGACATACGAAAAAATGCTCAGGATCACTTACCATCAAAAAAATGCAAATCAAAACCAATATGAGGTATCACCTCACTCTAGTTAGAATGGTTCTCATACAGAAATCAACAAACAATAAATGCTGGCGGGGATTGGGGAAAAAGGTACACTAATCCTAGTCCACTGCTGATAGGATTGTGAACTGGTGCAGCCACTGTGGAAGACAGAATGGAGATATCTCAGAAATCTGAATATAGACCTACCATGTGATCTAGCCATGCCACTCCTGGGAATTTACCCAAACCAAAGAAATCAACATATGATAGAGTTATCTGTATCCCCATGTTCATTGCAGCTCGATTCCCAATAGCTAAGATACAGAATCATCCCAGATGTCCATCAACTGATGACTGGATAAAAAAAAAATCATGGCATATACACACTATGGAATACTATTCAGTGGAAAAAAATGAAATCCTGTCTTTTACAATAAAATGGATGCAGGGGCTGGTGCTGTGGTGCAGTGGGTTAAAGCCCTGGCCCGAAGCACCGGCATCCCATATAGGTACCAGTTTTAGTCCCGGCTGCTCCTCTTCTGATCCAGCTCTCTGCTACGGCCTGGGAAAGCAGTAGAGGATGGCCCAAGTCCTTGGGTCCCTGCACCCACGTGGGAGGCCTGGAAGAAGCTCCCAGCTCCTGGCTTCAGATTGGCGCAGCTCCAGCCATTGTGGCCATCTAGGGAGTGAACCAGCAGATGGAAGACCTCTCTCTCTGTCTCTACCTCTCTCTGTAACTCTGTATTTCAAATAAATAAATCTTTTTTAAAAAACGGATGAAACTAGAAACCATTATACTTAGTGAAATAAGAAGTCCCGAAAAGACAAATACCATATGTTTTCCCCAATCTGTGGTAACTAATAGAGTGTCTAAAATGTAATGTATAGGAGTGAAATTGACATTTTGAGATTCAATGAATGTTTGTAGCTCTTGTCTCTACTATTGAGGAACAGTGATTTTTTTCCTCATATTATTTTTAACGATTTATTTATTTATTTGAAAGTCAGAGTTACACAGAGAGAGGAGAGGCAGAGAGAGAGAGAGAGACAGAGAGAGAGAGAGACAGAGAGAGAGAGAGAGAGAGAGGTCTTCCATCCGATGGTTTACTCCCCAATTGGTTGCAGTGGCCTGAGCTCTCCGATCTGAAGCCAGGAGCTGGGAGCTTCTTCTGGGTCTCCCACGTGGATGCAGGGGCCCAAGGACTTGGGACATCTTCTACTGCTATGCCAGGCCACAGCAGAGAGCTGGATTGGAAGAGGAGCAGCCGGAACTAGAAACGGCGCCCATATGCGATGCTGGCATTTCAGGCCAGGGTGTTAACCCACTGAGCCAAGGCGCCAGGCCCTCCTCATACTATTTTGTTTTACCCTTTACTCACTGAAGGGTTAATCTGATGAATATAAAGTAAACTGAAAATACATCTTTATAAAAATTAAGATTGGGAATAGAAGAGAGAGGAGGAAGAAGGGTAGGAGCACAGGTGGGAGGGAGGGTATGGTAGGAAGGATCACTATGCTCCTAAATCTACATATATGAAATGCATGAAATTTATATGTCTTAAATAAAAAAAATTTTTTAAAAAGGTGGAGTTACAGAGATAGAAGGGGAGAGGAGTTTTCTTTCATCTGAAAAAGAAAGTTCTGTTTAAATCTATACCACCCATTTGTAACTAGATTATTTGCTTTTTGCTACTGAGTTATTTGAGTTCCTTATATATGCTGATTATTAAGCCTTTGTCCAATGTGGTACATCGCAGATATTTCCTCCCATTCTGTATGTTGTCTCTTCACTGTGTTGTCTCCTTTGCTGTGCTTAAGCTCTTTAGTTGGATGAGTTCCCATTTGTCTCTCTTTGCTTTTGATTCCTGTGTTTGGTGGTTCAGTTTAAAAAAAAAAAAAAAAAAAAAACCCTGCCAATTCCAAAGCCTTTAAGTATTCCCCCTATGTTATCTTCTAATTTCAAATTAGAAATTCTTCTAAATTCTTCTAATTCTTCTAATTTCTGATTTCAAAGTTTTAGGTCTTACATGTAGGTCTTTAATCTATTTTGTGTTGAATTTTGCACATGAGGAGAGACAGGAGTCTAGTTTCATTCTTTGCATGTGGATATTCAGTTTTCCTAGTACCATTTATTGGAAAGACTACACATTTTCCAATATATGTTCTTTGGGTTTTCGTCAAAGATCAGATGGCTGTAGATGTATGAGTTTACTTCTAGGATCTCTATTCTATTCCATTCATCTGTGAATCTGTTTTTATGCCAATATCATGCTGTTTAAATTACCATATATTTTAAAGTCAGGTGTTGACATACCTCCTTCTTTGGTTTGTTCAACTGCTTTGGATATCTACTGTGATTCCACACAAATTTTAGTATTATCTATTTGTATGAAAAATGTCACAGGAATTTTGATAGGGAATTCATTGAATCTGTAAATAATTTTAGACAGTTTGGACATATAAGGGCATTTTATTGACATCAATTCTTCCAATCCATGAATATAGAATGTCTTTCCACTTTGCATGCTTTGCTTTGTGGTTACCACGAGGCGTATCAAAAAGCATATTTTGGTTATAACAAGCTATTTTTAAATGATAGAAACTTAACTTTGAATGCAAAGGTAGGAAAATAAAGAACTAAAGAATAGTAATAAAGAACTCTGCACTTGCACTCCTTTCTCCACACATTTTGAGTTTTTGATTTCCCATTTCACCTTTGTATATTCCCTGTTTCTTATCATTTTCATGTGATTATTTAAAAAAGTTAGTCATCATATTATCAATACGAATGGTTTATGCACCATGTTTTCAACAGTAGAGCATTCTGAATGTGTATTGTTATCTATGCTAGTGAGTTTTCTTTTCTTCTGGTATTTTCTTCTTATTCATTACCATATCGCTCTTTCAACTTGAAGAATCCCCTTCAGCATTTCTTCTAAGACAGGTTTGGTGGTGTGAACTACTCTCAAGTTTTGTTTATCTGGGAATGTCTATCTCTCCCTCAAATCTGAAGAAGAGCTTTGCCAAGTTCAGTATTTTTGACTGGCATTCTTTTTCCTTCTGTGCTATAAGAGCTTCATTCTTCTCCCTCCTGGCCGGAAAGATTTCTGCTGAGAAGTCTGTGGTCAAGTGAATTGGGACCCCTGTATGTATTATTTTCTCTGGCAGCTTTGAGAACCATCTCTTTATTTTTAACCCTTGAGAGCTTGATTATAATATAAATTGGGATATACTTGGCTGGGTTTAATCTGACCTCTAGCCTTTCTATACCCTGCCAGTTGTATCTTTCTCTTGGTCTGGCAAGGTTTCTGTCATCTCTACGGATATGCTTTCTCGTGCTTGGCATTCTCAAGTGCCTTTTGAACTCCCAAAACTCAGTTTCGCTTTTAGTACTATCCCAACATTCCTGAAAGCCTTCATTCCTCTTGATTCTTGCTTCTCTTTTCCACATCAACTGTTTTCAAATAGCCTGTATTTGAGCTCACCAGTTCTTTTATCTCTTTCATCTATTCTGCTGTCTATCATGTTTTCAATTTTGCTTACTGCAGTTTTCAGTCAAAGGATCTCTGCTTGACTTTTTAAAAACTGATTTCATCTCTGTCAGGTCTCTCTGTAGAATATCATACCATTTTTTTTTGTGTTTTCTTGAAGTTTGTTGAGTTTCACTAAAATAGTTCATTTGAAATCTTCATGCAAGCGTTTGAAAATTTCAATTTCTCCATGGTTGGTCTCTCAGTACCTTATTTTGTTTGCTGGGTGAAATCATGGTTCCCTGGAAGTTCTTGATGTTGGTTGATATGTAACACTGTCCTCACATTAAAGGGCATTTACAGAACCTGGCTTCATTTTGTGGCTTTCCTTCCAGAAATTCTAAGCGGTCTGTTTTTCTCTGAGCCTGTAGACACCTCTGCTATTTCAGCACTAGAGGGCTCCCTGTGTTGAGGTTTGCCGCAGGTCTTATGTGGATGTTTTCATTGTTTCAGTCCTAAAATACACCTCAAGCTCAAATCCGTCCCCAGTCTACAATTGGTGTGTTGTCCACAACACGCAGGGGGAAGTGTCTAAAAAGGTATAGTCTGTTCCTAAAAGCCTCCTCCTGGGATTGCAGTAGACCCAGAAGTGCACAGTCCTGTGGCCACCAACAACATCATTCTATACTACACCTATGGCTCACAGCCCAGTGAGACCAGTGCATCCTGGTGATGGGACCAAAGCCCACCCTGCTATGATCCATCTGCTGCCAGACAAATCTGAGCTAGTTCTAACAGATTAACAGATTTTTTTTGGTGGATTCTTTTAGGGTTTTCTACCCATACAATCATGTCATCAAGGGCCAGCATTGTGGTACAATGGGAAAGGGCATTGTCTATGATACTGCAATCTTTTATGAGCACTGGTTCAAGTCCCAGCTGTTCTACTTTTGATTCAGCTCCCTGCTAATGTGCCTGGGAGGCAACAGATGATGGCCCATGCCACCCATGTGACAGACCCAGATGGAATTCCAGGTTCCTGGCTTCAGCCTGGCCCAGCCCTGGCCATTGTGGCTATTTGGGGAGTGAACTAAGAAACGGAAGATCTCTCTCTCTCTCTCTCTCCCTCTCTCTCTCCCTCTCTCTCTCTCTCTCTCTCTGTCTCTATATCTGTTTCTCCCCTTCTCTAAGTCTTCTTTCGTAGTAAATTAAAAAAATCATGTAATGCACAAAAAAAACACAAAATACAATGCATTTTGTGCAAATAATTACCACTTCAAAATTTGGTGCTTATTGCATCAGGGAATGGGAAGAGATTTTGGCTTCAACAAAGGTATTAAAATATAAAAATGTGCCTTGACATTATTAAAACAAAGAGAAAAACATTGTAGTGGATATCATGTGGTTGCCTTTCAACATTCTTTCCATCCTTCCCATATGGTTTTCAAATTTATTCCTGATTAATCCTGATCATGCCAAGCAGAAATCCTCAACAAATAAAAGTATATAGGTAGAAATTTAGCCTAGCAGTTTAGATGCCTGTTCCTACTGCAAAGTGCCTCGGTTAAGTTTTCAGGTCTGGCTCCTGACTCCTGTTTCCTGCTAATACGGACAGACCCTGGGAGGCGGTGATGATGGCTTAAGTAATTGGGTTCCTGCCACTCATGTGGAAAACCTAGACTGAGTTCCCAACTTTGGTCTCAGCTGGGGCCCTTGTAAGAGTCTGGAACATAACCAGTAGATGGCAGCTTGTGCTCTGTCTCTGTCTCTCTCATTAAATAAACGAATATGTGAATAAATAAAACTTTGACGGAGCAGTTAATGTTTATATTATAATAAGCTTTACCAGCTGAAGAGAAGCAGGGGAGAATGGATCCCTGCCTCCTTATCCAAAAATCAATATTACTAGAGTCACTCAACTAGTTAGGCTCAGCCCAGGTCTATTGCCTGGGAGAGACCCAAACATTCAGTTTCCTACAAGACTCAGCCATTAACCCTTCAACCTCTGAGGGAAAGTGACACATGTGCATATTAACACTTGCGCGTTCAGCTTGGCATCAAGACCTTGCAGGGACTATCCATCTCTCAGTCTTCACAGCACTCCCGAAGTTACGTATGGAAACTTCCACTTTATAGATGAAGAAACGGATGTTCAGAAATAATACAGACTTAAATGGGAATCTGTCCAACTCCATTTGTTTCTATATGACTTAAAATAATTGTTGAATTTCTGTGACACATGAAACAAAGCCCTAAGGGGATAAAAACCATTTTTAGAGATCTGCTGCTGGCCAGTTCTGTAAGAATGTGTAAAGTACACATAAAGGTGAAAATGTCAGTCTACTTCCATGCTAAATTTAAAAAAATAAAATAAAAAAAGAACTCTGGCATAATGTCAGCAGTCAGATGTTTGAACTCAGAAGAACTCAGCGAAGTAGGTCTTGCTGAATTAAGTGTGCCTTTAATTGGTATTTTGGTTGAATGTCCCTTTTGTAGAAAATGAATCCACAATAACTACATTAACATGGAGCTCATTTTCCAACTGAGTGAACAGAATTGGGTGAGGTCGTACAGTGTGGTTGTTCCATTTTCAGTGGTGCCCCATTGTGTGAAGTTAATGGGTCAGAAGTAATCTGTGTGGACAGAAAAAAATATTTCCAGCAACAAACTCCAGAAATATTTTGGTTGGCCAAAGTAAACACAACCTGGGATGCATTTTAAATCATGAGCTGCTTTCTTCTCCAACTCTCTCACCCCAGTATTCAAGCACAATAGCTCTACCCTGAGCACCAAGAACACACATTTTGATCCAAACAATGTCCTGTGAGCCTTTGCATGCTCTCTTTTATATTACTATCGAATAACAGCATAAGGGATTCTTCCCTTCCCACCTTATTAAATTTTTCTGGATACTGCACTAATCATCTCATTGGAGACAATGATTTATTTCAATAACAGATAGCTCACACTCATTGAATATTGACTCTATGCCAGACAATACACTAAGACCTTTATATCAATATACTAATTAACTCTCACAATATTACAATTTACAGAGAAGGACATTAAGCAACAGGAACTGAAATAATTTTACCCAGATTTCACAGCTAGTGAGAGGAGGAGAGAACATTTAAGTAAGCAGAAAACCTTTGAGGAACTTCAAAAGGTTCATGGAAAATGTGTATTATGGAAAAATTGTGCATGAATTTCAAGATATGTTCGCTCCAAAATAAGCTTAACTTTTAGATTTTTATTTATTCATTTAGTTTTATTTGAAAGGCAGACACACACATATGCAGAATTAGAAACAAGAGTGAGGGGGCCGGCGCTGTGGCGCAGTGTGTTAACGCTCTGGCCTGAAGCGCCAGCATCCCATATAGGTGCCGGTTCCAGACCTGGCTGCTCCACTTCTGATGCAACTCTCTGCTATGGCCTGGGAAAGCAGTAGAGGATGGCCCAAGCCTTTGGGCCCCTGCACCCATGTGGGAGACCCGGAAGAAGCTCCTGGCTCCTGGCTTTGGATCGGCGCAGTTCTGGCTGTTGCAGCCATCTGGAGAATGAACCAGCGGATGGAAGACCTCTCTCTCTCTCTCTCTGCCTCTCCTTGTATCTCTGTGTAACTCCGACTTTAAAATAATAAATAACTCTTAAAAAAAAAGAGTGAGAGATCATCCATCTGCGGGTTCACTCTCCAAAATGCCACAAGAGCCAGCTGCATGGGTGACAAGGACACAAGCACTTGAGACATCAACCACTGCCTCCCAGGGTGCGCATTTGCAGGAAGATGGTACTGGAAGGGGAGCCAGAACTCAAATCCTGGCCTTCTGATATGGGATGGTGTCCCAAGCAGCTTCTTAATCACTACACCAAACATGCACTCCCTAAACAGAAACTTTATTTCTATTTTCCACGAACTTTTTGAAGGACCTGGGTGGCAGTACAAAACAAGAACCCACACTAAGTTCTAAGGTTGGAATCTACGTTTTCAGTTTGTTTATCCTCATTGCTCTTATTATCCAGACTGAATCTTTCACCAGATCTCAAAGGTCACTTCTCTCTGGGGCTCGAATTCTTCAATTATAAAAGGGAAGGGTCAGACTAAAGACTTCCCCATATTTCATTCAATATTCTTGTCTTCCTATGGATGGGAGGTTCTGACGTGGTGGCTGACAACAAGGGCCACCATGGGCTTCCTGTTTGCACAGAACTTTAACCTTAGTAACTGCGCCCGCCCTCTACGGGATCATATTACAGAGCTGGCAGAGTCAGGGACATGGAATAAAACAATCACAGAGTTTTGCTACCGGAAGAGAAATTAATAGTTAAAAACTGGCTATGATCACCTAGGCAGTGAGGGACAACCAGCAAGCAAAAGCCAACAGTCCCTGACTTCATTTCTTCCTACTGCCAGACTGAATTCAGCTGCATGTCAAAGTATTTATCCAAATTTTATTTCTTTCTCTGATTATTTTATTCAAACAAAATATAAGGTGGAGATCAACAAACACAGAATAAGTGCTGGAAAAAAATTTAAAAAGAGGAAAGGAGATAAGCACCACCATTTTACCAGTAAATTGGAGAAGGAAAAAACCTGGTTGTCTGCTCCTCAAAATGCTCTCATCCGGCCCAGCTCTCCACATCCTAAAGAACATTTTACAGGCCGGTGCCGCGGTTCAATAGGCTAATCCTCCGCCTGTGGCGCCGGCACCCCAGGATCTAGTCCCAGTCGGGGCGCCGGATTCTGTCCTGGTTGCTCCTCTTCCAGGCCAGCTCTCTGCTGTGGCCTGGGAGTGCAGTGGAGGATGGCCCAAGTGCTTGGGCCCTGCACCCCATGGGAGACCAGGAGAAGCACCTGGCTCCTGCCTTCGGATCAGCGCGATGCGCCGACCACAGCGGCCATTGGAGGGTGAACCAACGGCAAAAGGAAGACCTTTCTCTCTGTCTCTCTCTCTCTCACTGTCCACTCTGCCTGTCAAAAAAAAAAAAAAAAAAAAAAAAAGAACATTTTACTTTGAGAATGATATTCTAAATACCAACATACATTCTTATCGCCAAAAGGCAAATAATACTGATGTAATTATTTTTAGTTTCCCAAGGTTTGTCTTTTTATAAAAACCTGTGGGGTTTTCAAATGAAAGATAACTTCTATCAAATATCTCTCTGTGAAATAATTCTTAGGCATTCTACCTTGTGAATCTGTTGCTTCCGTTTTATAGTTGCCTTTCCTCAACTGCTTACTGACCCTGATTGTCTGTCCATAGCGTAACTCATCACCCATGGGTGACTATGGTCAAGTGTGTAATGTAAGTTTTATAGAAGTCTGTCTCTGCCAAGAATGAGCATGGGGCACAGTGTGTGTGTGTGTGTGTGTATGTGTGTGGGGTGTGTTTGTGTGGGTGTGTGTGTGTCTGCAGTTTCTGAATCTCCAGTCATAACCTCCCTGAGCCAAGTCTCCCTTTTTCTAGCTCCAGTTCCTTCTTGCTAGGGCTTCAGAGAGCAGTGTGCACAGCTCTGTCGCTTTCACCTCTATACAAGGTTTTCCACATCTGTAAAACAGGAGGCGAATAGAAGCTTCCTTGACCTGCTTTCAAGTTGAATATTCTAGGATCTACAAGCTGTATTTGGGTGCTCCAGAGAAATATAACCAACAGGGTGTGTGTGTTTATTCATTTGTATACACACACACACCTTACTTTTGATACACACAGCTTACTATATCCTAAACAAAATAGATTACCAGTCTCACTTTACACATGAGAAAACTGATTTTCAAAGCCATTAAAAAACCATTCAAGACCTCTCAGTGAGAAAATGGCAAAAGCCTCTGTTCTTTACCTCAGCCCTTGCTGCTTTCTAATGTAAGACCACTTTGCACAAAGCATTTAACCTCATTATCTCATCTTTCCCTTCTTCAAAACAGAGGAAATTGCCCCTCCTACCCTAATCACTTCTCAGAATTTCTGTAAGGATAAAACATAAATACATGTAACAGCGTCTTAATTCCCACAGTGACCTATGACCCTCAGAGCGTGTTCACATGGTTTATCCCACAACGCAACAGCATGGTGCTGGTAAGCAAACTGTGCAGCTGAGTGTGGCTCTGACACACTCTCTTTTTTTTTTTTTTGACAGGCAGAGTGGACAGTGAGAGAGAGACAGAGAGAAAGGTCTTCCTTTTGCCATTGGTTCACCCTCCAATGGCCGCCGCGGTAGTGCGCTGCGGCCGGCGCACCACGCTGATCCAATGGCAGGAGCCAGGTGCTTCTCCTGGTCTCCCATGGGGTGCAGGGCCCAAGCACTTGGGCCATCTTCCACTGCACTCCCTGGCCACAGCAGAGAGCTGGCCTGGAAGAGGGGCAACCGGGACAGGATCGGTACCCCGACCGGGACTAGAACCCGGTGTGCCGGCGCCGCAAGGCAGAGGATTAGCCTAGTGAGCTGCGGTGCCGGCCACACTCTCATTTTCAGAGCTGAGTATTTTGAGACCACTTATGATTGCAGTTTTCATTTCTGTTTGCTGTGACAAGAGAAGAAGTATGAGTTTAGATAACATTCCAGACTCCTTGTAAAATTGATTAATATAAAGCCAACACAAGTCAGTATTCACCATGAACCTGACAATGTGTTAAGCATTTTCCAGACCTTCTCTCCCTGGAGTATTACGGGAACATCATAAGGTGGATATCACCATTATTCTCATTTCAGGTGTGAAAAAGAGGTGCTTAGACAATGGTATGACTTTACTTAAAGTTAGGAAACTAGGAAGTGGTTGAGATTTTAATCCAAGGAACTGGACTGCAAACCCATGTTTGTCCATGTTATACCGTATCAACTCCTTATACTGACATGGCTGTTGTAAAATTCACTGTGAGTGGGGCCAGTACTGTGGTGCAGTGGGTTAAAGTCTCTGCTTGCGACACTGGAGTCTCAGAGTGCCCGTGCCAGTCCCAGCTGTTCCACTTTTGATCTAACTCCCTGCTAATGTATCTGGGAAAGCAGCAGGAGCCAGCCCAAGTACTAAAGCCCCTGCCACTGACATGGGAGATCCAATGGAGTTCCAGGCTCTTAGCTTCAGCTTGGTTCAGCCATTTGGGGGGAATAAAATAGGAAATGGAAGATCTCTTTGTCTCTCTAACTCTGATCTCTCCCTCTATCTCTGCCACTCTTTCAAATAAACAAAACAACTACTTTTAAAAAGATAGATTTGCTAAAAGTATTACGGAACTGAAAGGCACATTCGAAAGATAAATTTCTATTTTTACAAGCTACTATTAATACTATTAAGAATTAGAAACATCAAATAGCAGATTCAGTTTTGTAGGAAAGGTTAATCTTTACCTAATATATACTAAACTGATCTTCTGTATACAAAGAGAATTGAAAATGAATCTTTACATGAATGGAAGGGGAAAGGGAGCGGGAAAGGGGAGGGTTGCGGGCGGGAGGGAAGTTATGGGAGGGGGGAAGCCATTGTAACCCATAAGCTGTACTTTGGAAATTTATATTCATTAAATAAAAGTTTAATATAAAAAAATATTCTCTTCACAAGTCTTGACACTAATTTCAACATTCTTTTTTTAATTTGAAAATGCATAAATGTATACAATTAACATTTTATTCTACTTTTTAGTATTCTTAATCTTCAATTTGTTATAGTATTTATTAAGGAATTCAGAAAAATTATACTCTTTATTTCATTGATAAAAGTTTTCTTACTTGGATTAGCAAATCTGGATTTGATAAATTAGTCCTGATTTGAATTCAGACAACTGTAGTGGGCATATCTAGTTTCTATTAGAAAAAAATTAAAGATGTTGTCTAGGGGCCATTGCTGTGGCACAGCAGGTAAGGCCACTGTCTACAGTGCCAGCATCCATATGGGCACTGACTCATGTCCTGGCTACTCCATTTCCAATCCAGCTCCCTGTTAATGTGCAGATGGCTCAAATCCTTGGGCCCCTGCATCCACATGGTAGACCTAGATGAAGCTCCTGGCTCCTGGTTTCAGACTAGCCGAGCTCTGGCATTTGCAGCCATATGGGAAGTGAACCAGTAGAGGGAAGATCTCTTTCTCTGTGTTTCTCTCTCTCTGTAACTCTACCTTTTAAATTAGTAAATCAAATAAATCTTGAAAAAATTGCTATTTCTGCTTTAATTCTCTTATTTCGTTTCTTAAATATTTTGTTAATCTAAAGAATTCAAAGCATCTATCTGTCATGAAGAGTGGTACATTAGTGTGAAATGGAAAAAATAAGATTATAATCTTGTCATAATTTTTGTTTTATGTGCATGATGTACGCACTAACACACATGCACACAGTCATGTTACTCAAGGATGGGGATCCTGTCTGAGAAATATGAACTGTGCTGCTGGGTGATTTCATTATTATGTTACTATTGTTCTAGGCTACCATCTTGTAAGGCATGTTACCGTATTGACTGCTGTAGGCAATTCAAACACAATGGTATTTGTCAATCTAAGCATTTAAATGCAGAAAATATGTTATAAAAGACAAAAATGGAGCTTTCAGGGCTGGAAGTTACTGTAGATGTTAAATACTTTTATATGGCTGGCTGTGCAGTAGGTTTGTTTACACCAGCATCACCATAAGCAATTATAACACATTACAATGGCTATGACATCACTAAGTGATAGATATTTTTCAGCTCCATTGTAATTTTATGGGACTACCACCTGCTATGTGATTGACCAAGACATCACTATGTGGTGCATGGCTCTATATGTTTTAATTTTGCCTCTCCAGAGTGGCTCATGCCTTTTGAAAAGAGTATTCCTTTGTTTTCTTAAAACTTGAAGTTAAGGTGATAAAATTACCATTAAAAGAGATACTAAGTGATAATTCCTGAAGAAGTTATCTAAAAGCTGGTGGGGATTTTTCTGTGGGAATAAACAACATAAAGCCCAGCACAGATAAAAGGAGCAATGATCTATATTTTCTAATGTTAATAAAGGAAAATACCAGATTCAGTAACTCTTTTTCTAAAATTCCTATTCTAAAAAAAAAATCAGTATTTACTTTGGAACTGGTAGAGTGAAATAATATTTTTTACAAACAAGACAAACATTACAAACTCTAATTTCAAATGCATTCAGTAAATGGCGATGAAATGTAGTGAGACAGAGGTAAAGGCATCATTCAGGCTTAAAGGACAGGGCCAGTGTAGCATTCCACTTGCTAGATGTATTCTAGACTTTATCGAAATTCTCAAGTTCTCATTTAATCCTACAATTATGTGATATTTAAACTCCATTCCGGGGCCAGCATAGGTGCGCCGGTTCTAGTCCCGGCTGCTTATCTTTGTATCCAGCTCTTTGCTATGGCCTAGGAAAGCAGTAGAAGATGGCCCAAGTCCTTGGGCCTCTGCACCCATGTGGGAGACCCGGAAGCTCCTGGTTCCTGGCTTTAGATGGGCGCAACTCCGGCCACTGTGGCCATCTGGGGACTGAACCAGTGGATGGAAGACCCCTCTCTCTGTCTTTACCTCTCTCTGTAACTCTTTCAAATAAATAAAATAAATCTTAAAAAAAAAAAAAAACAACTCCATTCCAATGTGCCAGAGGAACTAAATGCAATCTCTCTCTCTCTCTCTCTCTCTCTATTTCTCTCTCTCTCTCTCTCTCTCTCTTTCTGTGTGTGTGTGTGTGTGTATCAACTCAACACTAGATGGCTCCAGTTACAAAACTGATACACTTAAAAGTCAAACCATGGGATTTGATGTTAGGATAACAGATGGATTCTAACCCACTGATTCCCATTTTACTACCTTCCAAAAGCTTTGCAGGCATGAAGAGTTTAGGCTTGAAATGCTACGAATCTCCAAAAGAGCAGGAAAAAACCTTAGAGCACTTATTTCACAACCAAAACCGAAGATTGCACTGACATAGCTTCAAAGAATGTACATTTAATATTCTTTGTAATTATCCCTTCTATGCTTACATAGTACTCCTATTTTTTAAGCTCATTGTCACACTTTTATATGACTGGCTGTGCAGCAGGCTTGTTCACACCAGAATCATAAAAGATTACAATATATTACAATGGCTGTGACATCTCTAGGTGACAGAAATTTCTTTGACCTTCTCAATACTCAGTGAGGTAGCAAGCATTTAGCCTACCAGCTAAGACACCTGTATCCCATATCGGAGTCCCTATGTTCAGTTCCCAGCTCTAGCTCCTGACTCTGGCTTCTCACCAATACAAACCCAGGCACCTGTCACCCAGGTGGGGACCTGGATTGTGTTTCCAGCTTCTAGCTCCAGTCCCGGCTGTTGCGGACATCTGGGGAGTGAGCCAGTGGATGGAAGCACTCACCTCTCCTTTCTCTCCCTTTTTAAATAGGGATTTTTAAACCAGTAGGGTAAATAATAAATGTTGCTATTTTCCTCATTAAAAGTAAGGGCACTGAAAATCAGACAAGGGGTAAGAACTTGCCCAGGTTACATAATTCTTAAGTGATAGTGTTGCGACTGGAATCCCGAGGTCCTGACTCCTAGATCAAAGTTCTTTCTATACAAGAGGCAAACAAAGACAATTTGGCTTTTGCCCTATGTAGTGTCCAACGTGGCCCTACCACTCTTTACAATGTTCTCTTCCAGTTCAGTGAATACTCCCACCTACCAAACAGTTAAAAGCCAGATGTTGTATTCCTAGAACTAAAACCAGTGATAAAATATTTTATTGAGGGAAGACAAGGAGATTTGTGGCAGGGAAGGAAGCTTCTTACACTTGGTAATCTTTGACTTTGAACTACATTGTTGATTTTTTTAAGCTTTGTAAAAATTAATATAGACGCATAGTAAAAGCAGGATTAGTTAGAATACACAGGTAATTCACATGGGAATGATTGGTAACTGCTACCACTTAATGATCATTTACACACTGGTATACCCCACCTTGAAACTCTTCCTTTTTGAGTATTCTCACATCTGCAAATTATACTCCTGTCAGCCATAGGAAGGCATCCCTCAGATGTCACTCTCCCTCAGCTCCCACACCCTCTTGGTTATTTACCCACCCCTGCCACGTGTTTCACCAAGCGCAGTCTACAAGCCAAATCTCACCCATCATTGCCTGCCTCCTCCTGGGTCTAGCTGGTCTCTTAATGATTTGCTTCTCTGAAATCCAAATCACAAACTATAATTTGAATACCTACACAAATGAAGTCATTCTAAGGTTAGAAAATGGAGCAGAGCAGGCAGTGTTTTTCATTGCAATTTATTCTCTATTTGATACCCAGAATATACCTGGATGTGGTTCCCCTTCTTTAAATCCTTCAGTGACATCCCAGTGCCCAGAAATAACACTGGAAATCTATAGAACCCTGTGCATGGTCATTTATGAGATGACTTTGACTTTGTTGCCTACTCCAGTCACTTTCCCCCTGTTTTCCCTCTTGCCCCTCATAACTGCTTTCTATCAATTATTTGCATGTGTCAAACTCATTAGAACTCAGGGCATTTACGTGCATTATTTCCATTAATAGTAATGCCCACCCCTCTATCTGCACATTCTCCTGGTCTCAGGTTAAATATAATATGTTCTAGAAGGCTTTCCTCAACTAACT
Organism: Lepus europaeus; assembly: GCF_033115175.1. Lineage (NCBI taxonomy): Eukaryota > Metazoa > Chordata > Mammalia > Lagomorpha > Leporidae > Lepus > Lepus europaeus. Next base: position 42,039,124 of record NC_084843.1, on the reverse strand, counting down.
CCTGGTTCCATCTGGCCCTACACTAGGTTAGGTCCTTTATGTTTTATTCTCTGTTTAGCATCCTGTACTTCTTCCTAATAGATATTATAAGCATGTGCCACATCAGACACTTAGTTCAATGACAGACCCCCATATATGTTGTCCTAAAAGATTACTTTGCCTAGTGATGCATAACCACGTTAGCTTATAGAAGTACTTTCCATGACGTGTGCCCAATGATAAAATCCCCTAACAATGCATTCCTAGGGCTGTATCCCATCATTAAGCAATCCATGCTGTACAGTTATAACTAGTTGATCACTAGGGAATTTGCTTAGTGTCTGCACTCTCTGGTCTGTTAACCACTGAATCCCTAAGGACTAGTGCAGTATTTTGGAAACTTTAAAATTATGGTCCATACCAGAAGTAAATTTAACCTCATAACCAGTATACATAGATATATGTAACTGAAAAAAAAAGTTTTATGAACATTACTTATCCTAAGTGAAATTCACTTGATATTTTCAATTATGTTTTTAATATTTTGGATATATCCACTTTATTGATTTTACAGCCTACTAACAGATGCAATTTTCATTTTAAATTATCACCACATTTAATACAAGTTAGCAGAGAGTAGATCCTCATTTGTTTGTGAAATAAATCAACGGAAAATTAATGCTTTCTAGCTACTGTTCAGACTGGATTTATGTTTACAAAGGAAAGTAAGCTTTGTCATTCTGGGTACAGTGTGATTAGACTAATGAGATCAAGGTCAGGAATTTGATCTCATTCTGATCAGTTGCTTTCTCTCTTCCAGGACAAAGGATGGTCACACAAGAACATAACCAGAAGAGGACCCTCTTGACAACACGATTTGGGACATGTAGTCTCCAGAGCTGTGAAAAATAAATATTTGTTGTTGAAGTTACCCAGTGAGTGCTATTCTTTGAAAGCAACCAGAACTGAGACACTAGTTAATAGAGACAGTTGCTAATTTATGATGGTTCTACTTAAGACTTTTTGGCTTTATCAGAGTGTGAAAGTGATATGCATTCAGTAAAAACTACACTTACATTTAGAATTTTGATCTTTTCCTTGGGTAGTAGGCAACAGACGCGAGGCATTGCTCCCAGCCAGCCCCACAATTACAACACAGGGAACAATCACTATTCTAAAGTGTACTGTGTCACTTGGTTACAATACTGGATGGGTTAGATGTTGTCTTAGTCAGCTTTTCACTGCTTTAACTAAAATACCGAGAACAACTTCCCTTACAAAGGAAGAAGATTTATTTTGGTTCACACTTTTGGAGACTGACAGTCCAAGGTCAGGTGGCCCCACCGGATCAGGCATTTGGTGAAAGCAGAGGATGATGGAAGGATATCATATGGCAAGGCAGGAAGTAGAGAAGCTAGGCCAAACTTGGCTTAAATAGCCAGCCCTCTTGAGAGCATTGCCTTCCAAGGGCAAGTCCCCAGTGACCTAAAGACCTCGTACTGGGCCTGCCTCCTAGATATCATAATTAGATCAAGTATTCATCTTTAATCTATTACCCATTAACATAAGATTTTGACGTTTAATCTGTTTGAATCTGGGAGGAAAAAAAAAAACCCTTACAGTCCGTATCAAGTATAGTACATGGATCTTTGACTTACAGTCTCAATTTGATGGGTTTACTGGGAGGCAATATGATTATAAGCTAAGGATATCAATATAATACATTGTTTTACATGTTACATTTTTCTGTTTCTACCAGATATCTCAAAAACCTATCTTTCCATTCTTCATCTTCATTTATCACCATTTAGGCACCTACCACAGAAAACAATAAAAGAAACCCTTTCTAGGACTGTCAGTCCTACAAAGTGAACAATTCTGTGTTGGCCCAGGCAAATCACAAGTATTCCCCACCCACTGGGGATCCAAACACACACAGATTGAGTTTTCACCAAGAAACCCAACAAGAGTGCTTAGTAAGAGGGCCCACTCCCACAGGAGAAATAAAGGAATATACCACTACCCTAGATGGGCATTAAGTTTCTTCTAAGTCTCGCTGCAGGGGCACAATTCCAGGACAAAACAACTGTTCCTGAGTGTTTTTAAAAATCCTGTCATACATTACTTTAGGTAGACTGTGGGTAAACTGGAAATGTGTGGCATCTGAGGACTGGAAATTGTAGGCAGGACCAGCATTTCAATAGTATCTTTCATCTTCTCTGTATTCATAGATATGCTTACCCGATGTATCCTCCTTTGTAGTTCATATTATAGAAGGATTGCTTGTTCTGTATTTTTTATAAATCAAAACGCTCTCATAATAGTTGGTTCTTCAAAAATTAGACTTGTCTCACTAGAACTGAAGCCAAGGGACAGTATCCACTAATTCCAGGTCTGGAGACTATGGCTCACAAGCCCACAAGCCAAAACTTACTGCCAATCAGAAGGGTATGTTTTTTCTTCATTTTTAAAATGGCATTTATCATCCTTAGAGGCTTACTCTATAGATGGCAGCTTTTTACAGAGAATTTAGAAAGTAGAGTTTGTATTTTTGAAAATGCAGTTTCTCTTTTCTGTAGGCAACACAGTCATCCCTGAGGTTTCAGGTACTAAACAATAGCAACAGCTCTCATACAGCATGTGTGTAGCTGAGTGTTAGGCTGTCACAGCCCTGGCTCTCTTAAAATCGGAATGAGCAGCTTGCATGAGAAGTATGTTCTCCCCTCACTTGATCTGGCCTATATCTACCTACTTGTTATATAATTACTCTGTATTTTCTGTTCACAAGTCAGTACTTATCTAAACACTTGACCTCAAACTCCATGTAACACAGTGATATAAAAAAAGTGTAAAACAAAGAAAATGTTCTCCTAAATTACCTTAGACTTGCTATCACTTTGGCATAGCAAAAAACAAGGGAGCTAACACACACACAAAAATCTTCGTGGCCCAAATTGTAGTGAGTTCTACTTTTTAGATAGATGATTATATGTAAATAACACAGCTTCAAAATAACATTTATGCCAATTTTAATTTTGTAAACACAAAACAAGGGTAGTTTTGTGTGCTGTTTGGACTGTAGTGACCCAATTATCTGGTCAAAGGGCTGCATGGATGCAAGAGACAGGGTGAGTTAAAGTTTAACTCCAGGGAATTGTAAACCAAACCTAAAGCCACTGAACCTTTGGAGTTTGGTATGATGATTAGAACATAACCAGAGGGACACGCTGAATTCGCCACAATCAAGGAAACCTTTTCCGGGTGGGGATCTCTGAAATTACTCAGGTATGGTCCATGTATTTTGCTTTTTCTGTTTCAAGTTTGTGAAACTGGGCATTGTACTATCGGTGGGAATGCAGCAAAAACATCTTTTGCACTCTTCTATTACTGAGCCTGACCCAGGGAGTGGAATAGTTTGCTTTTATATGAATTAAACAAACTGAAACAAAAAAAAAAAAAATACTTAAGAATGACCATATAAGCTCAAAATGACATGGCCGCCATGTTTTGTTTCTGGACTTCATTAATTTCTGAGGATAAAAAGCAACAGATTTACCTTTGGTTCAAGAGTAGCTGATATTCTGAGAAGTCTATGCTGTAGCCACATAGCAGCGAGACTTGTAGCTAACTGCCTACTCTGCTCTTAGGACCCTGGCAAATAAAATGTCATTAACAAGAGAAAGATACTTAACATCATCAATAGGTTTTTGAGTTTTCTGTGTGGGTCTAATTCCTATCGTACTTTAGACTTCATATAGTGAGATACCTCCTACAGTATCATTACCCCCATAAAAAAAAATGTTGGTCAATTCCTGCTATTTCCTCCTATTAACCAAAAGAATACCTAAGATACTAGCCTCTGATTTTAGCAAAAAAAAGAAAAAAAAAAAAAAGCAGTTCTGGAAAATGACTGGTTTTCAGTGTGTTAAAGCTCAGCCACGGGACAGCTAATTACTAGATCGTTTCCACAGTTTGGGCACTGTGCTACAGTGGATGTATTTCACATTATCATTGTATTCATTCCATAAATATGATTCACAACCTAAATATGAGGATATCTTATCTAATGAAAGAAATCAAACAGGGTATTTAATAAGAATATTACATTCCTATTAGAAAACTTCTAAATTCTGATTGAAAGACTTACCAATGTAGGTTCCAAGGAAAATGAATTCCAGCTTAAACAAATTTCTTTATGTATGATTTGGATGTGTATTGTGCATCTCAAAGATTAGCAGCACAGCCGTATCTGGGTGTTGTACGGGACTATTATCTCCTAAAGCATATACTCGTCAACTCTACTCTAAATATAATTTAGGAACATCAAAAATGCTTTGGTCTTGGCTGAACCATTCTTTATAATACACACTGGGAAGCATGTGATGGGAGGATAGGTCTTGAAATAAAAGTGAAATCACCTACTTGTCAAAGCAAAAGCACTTATCTGTCAAAACAGTGAGGCTTTTTCCTAAAGACAGAAATCGATAAATGACTTGGGGTTCATTCTTTTTTTTTTTTTTTTTTTTTTTTTGACAGGCAGAGTGGACAGTGAGAGAGAGAGAGAGACAGAGAGAAAGGTCTTCCTTTTGCCGTTGGTTCACCCTCCAATGGCTGCCGCGGTAGGCGCGTTGGGGCCGGCGTACCGCGCTGATCCGATGGCAGGAGTCAGGTGCTTATCCTGGTCTCCCATGGGGTGCAGGGCCCAAGGACTTGGGCCATCCTCACTGCACTCCCAGGCCACAACAGAGAGCTGGCCTGGAAGAGGGGCAACCGGGACAGGATCGGTGCCCCGACCGGGACTAGAACCCGGTGTGCCGGCGCCGCAAGGCAGAGGATTAGCCTAGTGAGCCGCGGCGCCGGCCTTGGGGTTCATTCTTAAAGGTCCCACTTGCTGAGGTAACATCAACACTGCCCATTTTAGACAATTTGTACATTTTGCTGTTCCAATTCACTGTGTATCAGGTATAAGGGAAGAGAGAATAGAGTCAGCAAGGAAAGTCACTTTGCTGTGGAAAACATTATTAAATGACAGATAGATATAAAAATCATTAAATCTTTAGTGATTACTTCCAACTGAGCTTATACCAAATTAGTTTCATGTCATTCCACATATAATTTCTTATATAGTGTTCAGTGGTTGTTAACAAATATAGGGCAAAAGAAAAATGCCATGTTTTGTCTCTACATTTAATTTACAATGAACATATTATTTCAGGAATATCTTATTAATATTTCTCAGAAGTGGACTCTTCAGAAGACAGATTAAGAAAGAACAATTTTTATAGCCTATGTCCAGACTTCATGATAACCCAAATTGAATGAAAGAATGGAAATCATTACTATCTAACACATCTAAGGGATCTTACAGCCCAGTCAGATGGCACCAAACAAATTATGCCTAAGAGACTTTGAAAATTAATCATAGAAAGGCCACTGGACATTTCTGCAGATAGAGGAAGTTTGGAATGCATTTTCCAAAACCCACTAGGTCTGTGGCCTTCTGTATACTATTTGATTTCCCTGATCTCAGACTCCTGAAATATGAAATGGGGCAAAATCTAAGGGCAGAATTGTGTTAGAATGAAATGAGATGACAAAGCAGTCAGGCAGGGTGCCTGGTGCTTAGGAATGCAGCCTAACTCTCTTTGTCATGACTCTCTTTGTAACAATCTCCAGAAGATTTCCTACAACTGTCCAAATTTACACATGAGAGCTCCTTTCAGTCAAAACAATGCTAATATAGTTCAAATCAGAAAGTGTATACAAGCAATGCCATTTTGATTATTCAGATAGTAACACCTCCTCTATGAAGAAAGTGCTCATCTACAATACTGTTTTTAATATTACTACACATCCACGAATATACTTTTTTCAGAGAATATGGCTCAAAAAAACTCATAGCTAAAAGCTCAACATGCACTTCACTCAAACCCATGGAACACTGACATAGTGTACGTTCATTTCTTTACACTGTCAGTTAATGCTAAAAATCTGTCTCAATAATTGGCTATTAAAATATTGTCATCCCTTGGAAAGCTAGATAGTACTTTGGGTACTATTGCACAATAGCGTTCATTACCTTACGTGTCTCTAAATGACTCAATAAGTTTAAACAAGACAGTATTGATCGACAGAGGATAAACACCATTTTACCTTATTCATGGAAACTGTAACCAGGCTCCTCTAAAGTGCAGTCCTAACAATCCACACTCACCCAGGAAAAGCAGCTGGAAAAGGAGCAGTGTTTCTCCGTGACACGCGATACAAGAAACCCAAGTCCCGTCTGTCCCTTGGCCTGATACTGAAAACCCAGGTGGTTGTTATTGATAAGGATTTATTGCTGATCAGCTCAAGAGAGACAATTTTTCATTTTATGCCATAAAACCTATTCTAACTAGGTTATTAGCTTTACAAATTTAGAATTCTTAATTTAATGAACTAAAATTTATACTATTTTAGTAAGGCAAAACAAAAATTTAAATAGTTTCATTTGTAAAAATTATTGTTCTGACTAATTTATGCTGTTATTTGAACTTTCTAATTTTTTTCTCTTAAAGATAGACAAGTGGAGTTTTTTTTCTTATGTGGATATAGAGTGGAATATTATTAACAATTACATAAAAACATCCTCCAAGTTTGTTTACTCTAGCAGGGATCAGTCTCTGGTAATATTAAGGGAGAAGTAGTAATAAGGATGGAAGATAACTCTCTCTGGCTTGCACAGCTACATACAGGGTTCTGCTCCAGTCAGTAATATGACTAAAGAGAATAAGCATATGACAATTTGGCTAGACAGAATGTCTAAGAGAGCAAATGATTTATAATTCCATAAAACCCATTTTCAATAGGGTTCTAATGCCTTTCCTTCCTCCATCAGTTAAAAAAATCATCATTGTTTTGGGATGCTCAATCAATTTAAAAAACTAGATTTTAGTCACGGAATTAACTACCATAGTCTGTTATTTCCATTGCATAGTCTAGTTTATAAAAGTACTTTTTACAGAAGAATTTGTGTGGGAAGTTTAAAAATGCCAAGCTTCTTCGCAGTTAACTTGGTACGCCTGGTTTCTTCCAGGAAATTGAGTCAACATTCATCATTCTGATTGTTAAGGTGAGTTTAACCGAGAGAGGCTCTCACCTCTGTGCTGATGCTGATTATATAGTCAGCCTTCAGCTACCTTACCGGACGTTAACAGAATCTTCAATCAATTAGAGGCTAGATAGGACAAGGAAGGGATGCCATATAGGAGCCACAGAAGGTAACAGGAAAGCCAGTCCTAGGCTGTTTCCAGAACAAAATACCCCTCGAAGATTTAAACAAGTCCAGATGCTGTAACTAGGATGAAATGAAGGAGAGGATGATTATAAAAGACCTAATAGGCTGGTAAAGGACAATTACATTAGGTGCAATTGTTACTGTTTTTCATTGCCAGTAATTTTAGCATTTTTCTATCCAGCTCTTTTATTGGGTTTCTGTTTAGTGCTTATCTTTTCAGCTGTATCCTTTAGCATGAAATAAACTGGCTTAATAGATGTACTTAAAACTTAATGCCTCTTATTATATGCAACAGAAGTCAGAAATCAGAATCCTAGATGTCATGGCCTTGGGACAGGGTGGTGGATGGGGTGGTGGAATGGTCTTGGCACATGGAAATGCCTATCTCAGGAGTTTTCTGCCTGATCCTCTTTCTTGAAGATCCCTGACACTGCTCCATGGTACAGGCATTCACTGCCAACTGATTGGAATTGGCACCTTATAATTATGATGATAGTCATAATAACTCAACTGTGACATCTTTATATAGCTCCTGCTACATGCCAGCCCATTGGTTCATTCATTTAATTCTCCCTCTGGAATAGATACTATGCTATACCATTTTTCCAATGAAGCAGTTAAGGCAAGAGGACATGAAGAAACTTGCCCAAGGTTCCAAGCTAGTTAGCAGTATTCGGGAGTGAATTCTATCATCCTGGCATAAACTACCCTGCAAACACAGGATAAACAGAACAATTAGAATTAAGACTTGGAACTAGAAGCAAACTAAAAGACCCTTTGATTGACAGAGCATTTCCCATGGATAGAAAACACTTAGGGTGAGAACCCAAGTGTAGAACCCCAATTCTCCAGTGTGCCAACGCTCATGGCACACATTGTTAGTTCAGCCCAATTCTCGTCCTAGTTCTAGGAGACGGGCTATCTGGGCCTCCATGGTTAAGAGAAATGTTTCCTTCCCTAAAGTCACATCCTCCTTGCCTTGCCCAGACTCACAGTCTGACACAGCAGAGGCTCAGTTAAAGGGGACCCATTGTTGGGGAGATTGTGATGTTCAGAGGACAGAAGAAACATAGAAAGAGGAAGTAAGAGTTTACATCGAAGGCGACAGGAACACCAGGCACAGCCACCATGAACACAGGGGCAAGATTAGTTATGGAGGCATTGATAAAAATACCCATTGTCTTGAATGTCTTGGCTACCTTACATGCAAACCCTGTTAGTGTTGGAAGAGGATACAGCACCTACCACCTGGAAGTGTCTCGTCTGGAGGACAAATCCTTCTCCCCATGGAAAAAATAATTGGGCTGCGAGGTCTGTATCTGTTAAGGGAGTCCCATATTTAAACTGACCTAATTTGGAACTTTAAATTGAGCCTGATGCTCCCAGATAGCAGCTTCAGCAGCCTGAATAGCTATTCACTTAGGATAATAATAGTTTCCTGAAGTTCCTTATTAAAATACACTTTAATTGGGATGTGGGGTGTGGGTGATAGGGACATTTCAGCCTGTAACCACATGGCAGAGTAACAAGCCTGGCAAAGACTTTGGGCAGGATACTCAGGAGTAGTTAACTTTTGATGAGGAGGGGAAGCGACGACATGGGGGTCAGGTGGCCAACAGTGCACTTTCATGAGCAATCAGAAGATGATGTGAGAGATGTGAAAAGCAGGGGTTTGATCTTTGAGAAAGAATTTCCTCACTTGTTAAATAATTTTGATTTGGAATTAAAGTCATCCAGACATCACACTTACTGGATATCAGCATCAATCCCTTCATGTTTCTCCCATACTGTCTAACAGGTACTCAATATAGGTGCACTTGAACTAGAATCATCCAGGGAGTGCCAGTATGTGGACACTGAATATAATTCTAGGAGTAGAAACTCTTTTCATTTCCCTTTCAGAAACAAGCAATAAAGTTTAATTTTTCCTATAATAATGCAATAACTCAAAATTGCAAGATTCTCTGTAGTTCAATGACCTAAACCTCTGATTCACAGCACTGACACAGCAGAAAGCAAAAACACTGTATGTTAGAAGGCTCTGAACCCAGAATGCCTAGGCTCAGCTCCTGACTACTTCACTGTCTACTACATGATCTTGACCAAATTCTTTGTGCTTGTTTCTTCTATAAAATTCGAGTTAAGAATTAGATCAGAAAATACACATGAATTGTTTGGAACAATACCAACAAAGAATGCATAAACTTAGCTATCATGGCTATAATTCTCATAATATTTCTGTGCCTACTACCCAGTGCTACATAGGAGATCATTGGTTACAAGGAGAGAAGCTATGAAGGGGAAAAGAGAGTGGTTTCCTATCCTGCAATGAGGTGGTTGAGAAATTGACCCTATACTTAGCACTGGCTCGTGGCACAAATCTGTAACAGCCTCTCCCTGACACTGTTCCAAGTTTTCCAAGGCAAGAGATGTTCTCTGTGCCAGGCAGGGCCTCCTAATTAAGTCAGTATAGAATGATTTGAAGACACCTGGGTCATTATCAAGAGAAGCAGAATAGAATTACAGATCCTCCTGCCAGAGTACAAATCTCTTGGGCTTTGTTATTTTCATAGTTACAACAAAAAAAGGTCTGTACTCAAAGTCACTTATGAAATGCAGGTGATACTGAAATACAGGATGGCTGTTAGCAAAACAAAAATGCAAGCACAGAATAAATTAGCCCCTCCACAGGCACAGGGACTTTCTGAAGAGCAGGACCTGAAGAGAAAATGGAGTGGTGAGAGGGAGTAAGGTGGGTGCGGGGGAAGCCAAATGGGCCTCAAGACTGCTGTGAAAGGAGTTAGGAGTTTTTAGGCTTCTCCTAAGCTCCCACTGCGATTGCAGGATAATCTATCACACTCATCTTTAAGGTTTCTCTTTTTCTGAAAAGTTCACATATTTATCATACTAAATTAGGAGTTCATTAAAGAAAGAGAAGGAATTCTGCTGGTTTTTCAATTTTCAAACCTAACAGTGTTTGGCACATAATAAATGTACAACACTTATGCTGATTTATTTTTCTCCTATCTCCCCAATCTTATCTGTTATTATTATCATGCTCTTCCCTTCCCCTCCTCCCCAACAACTTGCATTCAGCATTCTAACCATAGTCAAGTTTTTTTCATTCATCTTTGTTGTTTTCACTACCATTTCTGATCCTCTCCTAACTGCTGACCATCCATCAAATGGGTCTGAGTAGAGAAAAGAGTATGTGCTAGAAATGAGTAGAATATACAGTTGGGTAAATATGATCAGTTATAAAGCAAAAATGTTGACATTAACTGACAGAGTGAGGAAATGTGGGACCGCATAAAGTGTTTTAATAGGAGAGCAATAAATAAATAAGTAAATAAATCTTTTTTTAAAAAGGGATATTTAAGAAAACTAACCAGCTTTATGCAGATATTAGAATTAGAAAATATCACAGCCAAATTCAGGAAATAATCCAGGTATGAAGTTATGGTAGCACTGATGATATTTAATAGCAGTAGGAATTCAAAAGAAGAGTAGCACATCATGACCTGGCTGGCTGGAAATAAGGAGTCACAAAGGTAATAAGGACAGTCATGTTGATGCATTTAAATTAGCATAGAATTGTAACATATATAGCCTGGCTTGCTTAAGGGAAACATAGGCTGGTTTTCATTACAAGGGTCAAATTGCCTCAATGCCACTGAAACAGAGTTTTACTTAGATTTTGTAAGCTTTACTCTAAGGAACAAGCATATTCCATTTGTCAATGATTATCAGTCTCACTGAGAATTTTCAACTTTAGTTTTCCAAATTGGTCTAAGGATACAACGTGCAGCTATGAAGCTCAAAGGGACAATTTTGATAAAGAAAGAGATAGCAACAAGAGGCTAAGAATGAATAAATACAAACTCACACTCATCAGATATCAGTAAAATGCCTCACACATAATTGGTCCTAACAATACTGAATGAACAATGCTTTTAAGCAGAAAGATATCTACCTTGTGTGTCATGATTACTGCTTTATAAATTTATGAACCATTTAAAAATTATACATGCAAAAAATCTATCCTTCTCATTAATCTATGCCATTCTAGAATTTCTAAATTCTGCCACTCTTTTCTCAAGGGATCTTTAAGCATGATAGGAAGAGTTGGGTATTATTGCCTAATGGAGATAAAACAACAGCCATCAGTAACCTGATCTTATGGGAACTAGAACAATGATATGGACATCAGAACTATCTATATACATATAGTTAGGGTTCTCCAGAGAAACATCATTGATAGACGGATGGATAGATGCATATACAGATAATGACACATAAAGAGATCTATTATGAGGAATTGGCTCATGTGATTATGGAAGCAGAGGTTCCGAGATTTACAATTTGTAACAAGGGGATCCAATGTGTTGTTTCAGTCCAAGTCCAAAGGTTTGAAAACCAGAAGAGACAAAGGAGTTCTAGCTGGAAGCAGCCAGGCACAAGGCATAGAACAGCCAATATTTCATTTTGAGGCAAAAGGAAAAAAAAAAAAAAAAAAAGCAATGTCCCAGATCAAAGAAATCGGGCCAGCAGAGTTTTCTCTCGGCCTTTTTGTTCTACTCTGGTCTTCAACGACTGAATGAAGCTAGCTCACATTAAGGAAGGCAAACTGCTTTACTTAGTCTACCCATTCAAATATTAAGTTCATCCACAAACATCCTCACAGCAATACCCAGAAAAGAATAATATTTGACCAAATGGGCACCCAGTGGCCTAGTTACAATGACACATCAGATTAAACAACCACAGATTGGAAGGAGAGGATGGGGTCTGATTGTAAGTGTCTGTTCTTCCATACCACTACCCACTTCTCCCAACATATGCACAATTTCTATCTGCTGTTAATATTTTCCAGTGTTGATTAGGAGGATCCCTATTTCAGAGCTTCTGATACTCTGTTCAGCTTGAGCACAGCATGGAGGATCAATCATTAAGAAAGAGACTTGATGTCAGAGCTAGTTATGAAGGAAAGGGGTCAAGAGAAAGGACTCTCATTTGGTGGTGGTGCCGACACCAGTCCCAAGAGTTTAATCACCCTTATGTAGATGTACACATTCATGTCTACACATGATGGCCAACACATTCATATACCCACAAGTACTTCAAAAGTTCATGGAAAAGTTGAAATAAAAAATGTTTCTTTTAGTGCCAGAAAATGTTGAAATCTATTGCTTTTTTAAAATGTGCATTTTTTAAAATATTCAAACTTTCTTTATTGTACTCTCCAACATATAACTGCTTTTTCAGTATTAGTCTAGTATACTATTTTTAAAAAGATTTATTTATTTGAAAGTGAGAGTTACACAGAGAGAGGAGAAGCAGAGAGAGAGAGAGAGAGAGAGAGAGAGAAGTTTTCCATCCACTGGTTCACTCCCCAATTGGCCACAGTGACTGGAGCTGTGCTGATCAAAGCCAGGAGCCAGGTCTCCCACGCAGGTGCAGGGGCCTAAGGACTTGGGCTATCTTCTGTTTTCCCAAAGCAGAGAGCTGGATCAGAAGTGGAGCAGCTGGGACTCGAACTGGTGCCCATATGGGATGCTGTCAATGCAGGCAGCGGCTTTATCCACTATGTCACGGGGTCGGCCCCCTATAATGTGCATTTTAACTAGTTTTTTGAAGACCCACATACACACATGACTTATGGAGCAGGCATAAGGCTCTCTCAGCTAAGGAGATTGTAGAAAGGAGGAGCACCAGATAAGGATGTGTAAGGAGAGAAAACAGGGAAAAGTGAAGATCCGGGCTTCAGGAGCTACCTACATGGGAGACTGCTCTAGGTAAGCAGACTGGAAGGATGTCAAAGGTAGGAATTCCCAGAACTGCTCCAGTGCTTCATTATCAACCTGCGTCAGATCCTCCCTGATCAGCTCCTCTCCCTTCTAGAGGCCTTCCTTACTCCCTATCCTTTCTCTACCTCCCAGCTTTTGCTTTGTCTTCACCCATGGGGCTACAACAAATAATGGTTTTTAATGTGGATAATGATTCTATAACCATATTTGTGGTTGGTCCTCATCGAGACTGAGTTGAAAATAAATCAGTTGAGGCAGAACCTAGTAAGAATGAGTTGGTGGCTGGCGCCGCAGCTCACTAGGCTAATTCTCCGCCTGCGGCGCCAGCACCCCAGGTTCTAATCCCAGCTGGGGCTCTGGATTCTGTCCCGGTTGCTCCTCTTCCAGGCCAGCTCTCTGCTGTGGCCCGGGAGGGCAGTGGAGGATGGCCCAAGAGCTTGGGCCCTGTACCCCATGGGAGACCAGGAGAAGCACCTGGCTCCTGGCTTCAGATCAGCGCAACGTGCCGGCTGTACCGGCCATTTGTGGGGGTGAACCAAAGGAAGGATGGCCTTTCTCTCTGTCTCTCTGTCTCTCTCTCTCTTTCACTGTCTAACTCTGCCTGTCAAAAAAAAAAAAAAAAAGTTGGTTTTGGTTTTTGGGATTTTTTTTTTTGGAGGGGGGGAATCATTCCTCCTTTTCTCCTGTAATTTAATTTCCAGGCTTTTTATTAGTCTTTTTCATTTTAATTTTTTTTTATCTGAGTATCCATCTGGTCTATTTGGCAGGTGGAATGCATTAATGACTGAATTGTTTTGACATTTAAGATGTACAAATTACAACTTAAGTCAGCTGTTCTAAACTCTGTTGCACGTTATTATCACCTGGGGGGCTTTGTGCTACATCATTTCCTGGGCCCTTTTCCAGACAAGAATCCCTTCAGAGCTGGACAGGATGATGCCCAAGGGCCGGTTGGTGATTACAATGTGAGGCCGGGCAGGGAGTCCGTTCTTTCTGCACAGCTCCCGCATTTCAGCTGGAACTGTCGCAGCTATTCCCCAGCTAACCTTGGATGCTGGTTTGGAGTATGTGTATTAATAGTGGTACAGCATTTTAAGGATAAGGCCATCAAGCATGTGACTGCAAGTCACACTTGATGGAATTCACTCCAACTGGATGCAACCTCTGAGCAGAACATTACGTCAGAAGTTGCTTTTGCAAGCATAAAAATAGGAGATAAAAAAAGATAAAAATAGGAGATGCTGCTAACCCAGGCTCTTTTTGCTTTTTGTAGAAGGAAAGAGAATTTTATCTATGAATTATATTGAATCTGTTAAAAACTAAAGATAGGCCGGCGCCGTGGCTCAACAGGCTAATCCTCCGCCTTGCGGCGCCGGCACACCGGGTTCTAGTCCCGGTCGGGGCACCGATCCTGTCCTGGTTGCCCCTCTTCCAGGCCAGCTCTCTGCTGTGGCCAGGGAGTGCAGTGGAGGATGGCCCAAGTGTTTGGGCTCTGCACCCCATGGGAGACCAGGAGAAGCACCTGGCTCCTGCCATCGGAACAGCGCGGTGCGCCGGCCGCAGCACGCTACCGCGGCGGCCATTAGAGGGTGAACCAACGGCAAAGGAAGACCTTTCTCTCTGTCTCTCTCTCTCTCACTGTCCACTCTGCCTGTCAAAAAAAAAAAAAAAAAAAAAAAAAAAAAAAAAAAAAACTAAAGATAAATCAAAAACAGGAGAGGGTTGATAGAATAAATTTCAAAATTCCATTTTTGACAAGAAGTGCCTAAGTTAATATTTTCTCTTCTTGTCTTGTGAAATCTACAGTTCTAAGTTAAATCCCAGGGATTTAAAGGGCTTCTTTTTGATATTTAAAGGGCATGTTAAGCAAATCAATAGTGATTTTTTTAAACAGATAAAATGTACTTCTATAATATTCACTTAATGAGAATGCTAAAAAGTAGGTGGTATTTCTACTGTATGATTTATGAATCATACCAACTTTACAAAGAAGTTGTTCTTTTAAAAATTACTTTTTACTCAAACAAAACACAAAGAATTCCTGGATGCTTGGATTGTTTTGCAAGAATGATTGTGGGCTAAATGAGCATGTTTAACTCTCCAAAGAGTTTGGGTAACTTTTAAAAAAATAAGATTATGTCTGATTCCTGATTTTCATGGAGTAAAACAGTAAGATAGTGGAGGGAAGGACATGCTTCCTCCCCTCCATCCTGCATGTTTTAAGTATATATGCTATGCAGTAAAACACATATACAAAATTATAAAACAGTAATCACTTGCCTATTATACATATGTATGTTTTTTCTCTAATAAGTTCTCAGTAGCTCCAACTGCATTCTTCTCCAACACAGTTTTGTTTTTCTCTATATTTATTTTTATTGCAGTGCAACTTCCCTCAATATCTTGGGTTTGCCTTTTTAAGTCACGGCAGGACTAAGAACGATTCCAAATAAGATAGAATATCAATTTTAAATCTCAACAAATGGCAATCAAAGTATCCCCTGGCGCTATACAATGTCTTTACAAAAAATAACCATTTCTTTAGAAAGTTGTGTCTATCAGTCTTATCTCTCTGGAATAGTTAACATCTTGTCCTAAAAGTGCAATATACACTTCAGAGGCAATCAGCAACTTCTTCAACCAGGACTGTCACCAAAGGAGCAGGAGAGAGTATAAAGAATTAAAGAATGGAAGAGAGTAAGAGTCAGGAGAAGGGAAAAGGAACTGTGTGAGCCGTTAGGTGGGGACAGTGAGAAGCCCCTACGGCCAATGCTGCGTTGGGCCCGGGAGAAGCACTTTGGCTCTGGCTCCCAACAACTGTTCTGCCCCATCTGGTACTTAGTTTTCAGTCAATGTCTTCCTTTTCTGGCTACCTACTATCCAGAAGAACTAAAGACTGATAGAATCAAGGAACCAATACTTTCCTTTAAATAGAAAAATAAACCAGCCCCAAAATGACTGAGATCCGGCCAAGTGAAACATCGCTTGGTAAACCACGAAGGCGCCAGAACACAAGGCACACTTCAGTGACCTGTGACTCAGCACCTTAGAGAGCATGCTGTGACCATAGGCCCATTTTGGACCACATCCAGAGGAGACCAGATCCTGGATTTGTCCAAGTGAACAGTCAGAGAGTCCACCGTACAGCACTACTCATTTTCATTCCAGCAAAGTGCTCAAAGTACCCTAGAGCTTTAGATGACCGAGGGCACATTTCCCCATGAAAGAGAAGGAAGACTAACAGTCCCTCCATTATTGGGCAAGACGGGTGTCCTGTGTTCTTCACAACAATCCCTTAAGGGAAGCAGGGCACATACTATAATCATCCCACCCCCTATTTTTGCTTAACATGAGGGAACCAGAAAGAAGTAAAATGTAGTAATTAAAGGCACAAACTCTGTCCCCAGCTGACCTAGATTCAAATTATCTGTCTGCCACTTATTTCCTGTGTGACCTTGGGCACTCAACTATCTCTCTGTACCTTGGTTTATTACTTGCATCATAGGAATAATATTATACATTCCCATTTTTAATCAGGATTAAATGACTTGTGCTTTAATTTTTTTTTCAATTATCACATTAAATGTATTCAGTAAATAACTGTTTCTGATTCTTTAGAATTTTGCCACATAATGGGCAAAAAATGGTATCTTATTTTTAATTAGTCTGCATGATCACTGAGGCTAGCCATTTTAAATCACACATTTGTAAATTATTTTTATTTTTTCCCCTGTCCACTGGTTTTTAAATCTTAAAAGTACTGCTTGCATGTTGCAGATACTATGCTCTGTTACATAAATAATAATCACTTTATTTCAGTCCGTGGCCTCCTCCTAAGGTCACCATTACAGAGTTTTGTAATTTTTATGGAGTCAAATCTGTTCGTTTTTCAGGTATGGCTCTGATATGCTTGGTTTCAAAGAACTTCTAGACCACAAGAAAAAAAAAAAAAAAAACACTCTCCTATGCTTCCTTCTAGTAGTTGTACAATGTTTTTAAAGGTTACTTCTTTAATCCACTTAGCATTTTGATGTAAGATGATACACGAACTTTGTTTTTTTTTCTCAAATGACCTACGATCTCCTTATGATTTGAAATGGCTTATATTTGAGATTTTCAACATGAACTATGAGACTTTTGTTCAATTCCACTTATCCATTTGTCTATTCCTGTGCTTACTTTCATCTAAATGTTGATTAAGATGATTCCAAATCTACATGTTGTGGCATTTATTGCACATTTTATCTGACCAAGTGACCTGTAGAATCAATCTGTCAAATTTCAAAATAATTTTTTGGGGTTTAAATGGAATTTCGTTAAATTAATAATTTGGGAAGAACTGATACTTGACAATAGTAAGACTTTCATTTAGCCAGTCTTTGAAGCCCTCAGTAGAATCGTTCCCTTCATATAGATTTTAGACATTTCTCATTGTTTACTCTATTTTTTCTATTTCTTATATAGACTCACGATTTCTTATATTGTAAGAAGTATATATTTTAATTACATTTCATTTGTTGTTTCTCTTAGACATTCACCTTATAACTGTTCCTATAGTATTTTATGACTTCTAAAGTTTCATATAGTTGATTTGTTTTTAGTGATCATGAGTGATTGCAATGTTTCATTAACTAAGACATTTAACAAATGGTTTTTTGTTTTTTTAACCCAAAGCAACATTTTTATATTTAACAAATGGTTTTTTTTGTTTTTTTTAAAAGTATGACATTTAATGCATGTTTATTCTAGATATTCTTTACTGATTTTAGAATATTATATTTTATTGCTAATTTAGGATGAGTTCATTTTTTAGCCAGTATTGGGCATTACATTTTATTAAGTGCCACTTTCACAGTTACTGTGATGATCATGTGCTTGATCCTTATCAGTGAAGTGAATTAAATAGAATCCCTAATGTTAAATATTTGTATACTCTTGGAACAATCCCATGTTGTTTATTGTATACTGTTATTGCAGTTTTTTGTCGAATGCAGTTCATATACATATTCATATGTGTTGTTTTCTAGTTTGTTGTTTTGTGACATATATGCCTGGCTATATCAGAGAGGATAATTTTATTGACAATGACATAATTTTTCCATTCTTTTCTATTCTCCAAAAGGTTTTATATAATGAAGAAATTGTTTAAATTAGTTATAAAACTTATCTAATAAAACTATCTGGACCTGGTTCTATTTGGGAGGAAAGCACTGAATGCTTTTCAATAAATTTTATGGTTATTAGCTTGTTCAGATTTGTAACTTATCCTTAAGGCAATTTCTAAAATTTATATTTTTAAGTAATTGTCCACTAAATCTCTACTTTCTAAATTTTTGGTAAAAATATTTTTTTTTAAAAAAGCCTCAATCTGTGGTTGTATCCACTTTTTCCTTTTGTTTTTGAAATATATTTTCTCCCTTTTATCTTGTCATGATTGCTAGCAATATGCTAATATATTTTTTACATTTTTTAAATTTTTTAAAAAAATTAAGAAAACTTATTTAATAAATATAAATTTTGAAAGTAAAACTTTTGTATTATAGTGGTTCTTCCCCCCATAACCACCTTCCCACCTGCAAACCATCCCATCTCCTACTCCCTCTCCCATTCTTCATTAAGATTCATTTTTAATTATCTGTATATACAGAAGATCAACTCTACTAAGTAAAGATTTCAACAGTTTGCACTCACATAGATACACAAAATATAAAGTGCTGTTTGAGTACTACTTTTATCGTTAATTCACATAGTAGAACACATTAAGGACAGAGGTCCTACATGGAGAGCAAGTGCACAATGACTCCTGTTGTTCATTTAACAATTGACACTTATTTATGACATTAGTGATCACCTGAGGCTCTTGTCATGAGCTGCCAAGGCCATGGAAGCCTCTTGAGTTTACATACTCTGACATTATTTAGATGGCCATAATCAAAATAGAAGTTATCTCCTCCCTTCAGAGAAAGGTACCTCCTTCTTTAATGGCCCCTTCTTTCTACCGGGACCTCACTCACAGAGTTCTTTAATTTAGGTAACTTTTTGCCACAGTGTGTTGGCTTTCCATGCCTGAAATGCTCTCATGGGCTTTTTTAGCCAGATCAGAATGCCTTAAGGGCTGAATTTGAGGCCAGAGTGCTATTTAAGGCATTTGTCATTCTAAGAGTCTGCTGTGTGGCCTGCTTCCCATGTTGGATTGTTCCCTTTTTTAATTATATTAATTATTATTAGCAGACATTGGTCTTATTTATGTGATCCATTTGACACTTAATCCTATCTTTATGATCAGTTTTGAACTTAAACTGATCACTTTAGTAAGATGGCATTGGTACCTGCCAACTTAATGGGATTTGGAGTCCCATGGCAAGTTTTTAGCTTAACCCTTAGGGTAAAGTACCTTAGGGGTAAGTCTGAGGGAGCATGTGCCGAATTGTTCATCTCCTCCCTCTCTTATTTCCACTCTTATTTTTAACAGGAATCAATCTTCAAATGGATTTAAACACCTAGGAATAATTCTGGGCTAAGAGTTCAACCAATGGTATTAAGTAGAAAAAAGAAAATACTAAAAAGAATAAAATAGTAAGCTGTTCCTTGACAGTCAGGACAAGGGTTGATCAAGTCACTGCTTCTCATAGTGTCAGTTTCACTTCTATAGGTTTCCTTTTAGGTGCTCAGTTAATTGTCACAGATCAGGGAGAACGTGTAATATTTGTCCCTTTGGGACTGGCTTATTTGATTCAGCATGATGTTTTCCAGATTCCTCCATTTTGTTGCAAATGACCAGATTTCATTTTTTTTTTTTTTACCACTGAATAGTATTCTAGACAGTACATATCTCACAAGTTCTTTATCCAGTCTTCTATTGATGGAAATTTAGGTTGATTCCATGTCTTAGCTATTGTGAATTGAGCTGCAATAAACACTGAGGTGCAGATAGCTCTTGTATTTGCCAATATAATTTCCCTTGGGTAAATTCTGAGGAGTGGGATGGCTGCATCGTGTGGTAGGGCTATATTCAGATTTCTGAGCTATCTCCAAACTGTCTTCCATAGTGGCTTTACCAGTTTAATATGCTAATGTATTAATCTTTTCAATCAGCTCTTACATTGATCAAGACTATAGATTTTTGCTCTGTTAACACTGTTTATCTTTTATTCCTTCTCTTTTCTGTTAGCCCATTTTATTCCTTTCCTAGCTTCTTTAGGTAAATGCTTATTTTCAGTTTTTTTGTTTTGTTTTCTAATGAATAGCAGCAACTTCTTCAGAATGGAATCTTTCTCTAGAGACTTATTTGTTTGAAAGGCAGAGAAAGAGAGAGAGGGAGAGAGGGTGGGGAGGGAGAAGGAAAGAGAGGGACAGAGAGAGAGATACAGCTTCCATCCACTGGTTCATTCCCCAAAGGGCAGCAACAACCAGGTCTGGGCCAGGCTGAAGCCAGGAGCCTGGAACTCCATCTTAATCTCCCACATGGGTGGTAGGGACCCAAATATTTAGACCATTATCTGTTGCCCTCCCAGGCACAGCAGCAGAAAGCTGTGTGGGAAGTGGATTGGCTGGACTCCAACTAGCACTCTGATATGCAATGCCAGCATTGCAGCCAGCAGCTTAACTCTCTGTAACACTAGGCCCCCAAAATAGAAATGAACATCCATTTATTATTATGAATGCAATTTTAGCTTTTAAAAATATGAGTAAGAGTTACATATAAAAGAAAGCTAAAAACAAATAAGAATTAGGAAAATAAAAGTAATTTGCTAATCCACCATCCAGAGTTAACTAATTAGCTTAATATAATGCAGGTCTTTATGACTGTAAAAATTAGCACAAAGGAAATAAAACCACACATTGTTTTTGTAACCAGCCTTTTATACTTGATTATATCCACAAGTATTTTTCTAAGTTATTATATGTTCCATCAGAATATCAGTAGATTAACTGTACTATACCACTATTTATTCAAATGCCTCCTTATCACTATGTATTTTGGTTTGGTTAGTTTTGTCTAATTTTCATTAACTAACATATTCTATAACAGATGAAAATATGCATAATCTCACAACCATAAGGACTTCTCCCAGCAAGAAGTGAAAAAAGCATAAATAAAATAACTAGATTAATTATTAAGGCATTACGAAAGAACATATATAATACATTTAAAACTGCATTTCAGGCTGGCGCCACAGCTCAATAGGCTAATCCTCCACCTGTGGTGCCGGCATCCCAGGTTCTAGTCCCGGTCGGGGCGCCGGATTCTGTCCCGGTTGCCCCTCTTCCAGGCCAGCTCTCTGCTGTGGCCTGGAAGTGCAGTGGAGGATGGCCCAAGTGCTTGGGCCCTGCACCCGAAGGGGAGACCAGGAGGAAGCACCTGGCTCCTGTCTTCGGATCAATGCACCGGCCGCGGTGGCCATTGGAGGGTGAACCAATGGCAAAAAGAAGACCTTTCTCTATGTCTCTCTCTCTTATTGTCCACTCTGCCTGTCCAAAAAAAAACAAACAAACAAACAAAACTGCATTTCTCTCTCCTTGACAATTGCTAGAAAGGACAATGACCAATGAGAAATTCACAGATGATAGCTAAGGTCAGTCAATGAACACAGCTTATATGGAGCAAGAAAGCAATCTTTACTGAGCACTTTCTGAATGCCAACCACTGTGCTCTCATATCCATTATTTATATAGTCCTTTTAAAACAACAACAATTTCAAGTTAAGTATCAACATTCCCATTTTTGTTTTTTTAAAGATTTATTTCATTTATTTGAAAGAGTTAGACACATACACATGGTGGGGTGGGGGGAGCAAGAGAGAGATCCTCCATCAGCTGATTAACTCCCCAAGTGGCCACAACAGCAGGGACCAGGCCAAGCCAAAGCCAGGAGCCAGGAGCTTCTTCTGGGTCACTCACATTGGTGCAGGAGCCCAAGGACTTGGGCCACCTTCTGAAGCTTTCCCAGAAGCATCAGCAGGAAGCTGGACAATGGTGC
Source organism: Lepus europaeus (assembly GCF_033115175.1). NCBI lineage: Eukaryota > Metazoa > Chordata > Mammalia > Lagomorpha > Leporidae > Lepus > Lepus europaeus. The sequence continues at coordinate 42,017,082 of NC_084843.1, read as the reverse complement.
TCAGGGAGCTCGGAAATGGAGCAGCCAGGACTCAAACCAGCATGCACATGGGAGGCCGGCATTGCAGGCGGTGACTTTATCTGTATGCCACAGGTCTGGCCCCATCCCAATCTTGTTTTTAGAATAGGAAACCAGGTTTAGAAGAGTTCAATAGTCATAGTGGCAGAACTCAGTTTAAATGCATGCTTGCCCTTCTCTAAGACTATGTAATCAACCACAGAGAAGGATGTTGTCCATAGTTGCAAAGAAAATTAATATAATACTCTGAACAGCTAGAATTTCTTTTCATTAATTCATCAAAACACAAATTGTTCCAATTTTAGTATATATGCTGCCAAAGCAAGTACTCAAAGAGCAAATTAGTGCACCCAAATCAATGTGTCATTGATTACTAATACCACAGTAACCCAGCTAGTTCTGGTTAATAGAAGTTCTTTTGGGTTTGCTTGCTTTTGTTGATACACACACACATATACACACACAGTTTGGAGTATGTCACATATTGCAACTTTGATGACTTTAAAGACACTTTTTGGAATGCAGATACACTACATAGTTTCTGGTAATTTCACTCTGTTTCATGATACATGGCTAAATGACCAGCTATCACATTAATTCACTGCCAAAATAAACTTAAGAGCAATCATAAAACATTTTTCCAAGGTGAATATTAGAGCTGAATTATATTTCTTTTATGAAACAATGCAAGGTAATATTTACTGAACATCATTAGACAAATGCATGAACTGTGGTCACTAATCCTTCACAAACCATTTCAGTGTTATCTGGAGCTTTCGAGAAAGTCAAAGGCTGAAATTCAGGCCAAAACCACTTGCAACTCTGCCTGGTACACTGGAGTTATGTCCAGCCCACATCATGCAATGTCAGGGAACAAGAAAGCATTGGGCAAAGACTGGATTCTTGGAGAGGTCCCTATGCAAGTGAGACCCATAGGGCCCCCACTCCTCAGCTTACAAGTCACAAATGGTCTTCATCCTCATTTGGTTTCTTTACCCAATCTCTTGTGAAAATGCTATTAGAGAAATAGATAGTAAATATAATCATAACAGCTCTTCTATTTTCCAACTCCATGTTGTCTACCACAGTGCTAGGTAAACAGCAGATACTAAATTAGTATTTGTTGATCCTTTTGCTAAAGCTGAGGACAATCACTTCCTTTAGTTTTTAACCAAAAAGACTTTAATTCCCTGTTTTCGTCTCCTGTTTGTTCTCCGCCTCATTCACAGTCACCACGTCTGCTTTTGCCTTTCCAAGCTATTCTTTGTTGACTCTTTAATGTGCTTTCCTGTCATACGCTTCTCTTACTTTTGCCTCATGTCACTCCTAACTTACCATTTTGAGAGACTTTTTAAAACAAAATGAAATGTATTTTCCCACTATCTTTGCTTTCCTAGCTTCCAGCCCATAATCCTCCAGAGAAATTTTCCACCATTGCCCTAATTTTGGGCAAATCTAGATAAATATCACTTAAAAATTTCTCCTAGTTTTCTTTCTACAACTTGATTCTCCAAATGGGATTGATGACTGATTTTTCTGCACAAAGTGTATGTGTTTGCTCTTTCTAGATCAGGTTATAATTACACAGCTTCATGTACTATCCATCTAACAGGTCTGGATATGGAGAAGTCAGAATTCACCCCACAGACACACACCCATACTTGCTCCTCTCTTCCAACTCTCTTATCGTCTGTTTCATTGCCACCTCCCCTGAACCATGACCCTTGGGCACACGAGGTCATCAGGCCAGGAACTGTAGCTCTGACCTTGCCCCACAGTGAATTCTGGAAATTTCTATTGAGCAGCCTAAGTGATGAGATATGTTCATTTCAGTCCCTCCTTGACTTTTAGGAAGGCAGCAATCTTGAACTCCGAATTTAGGTCCCTCTTTTGATAAAATGGACACTGACATTCCAACTATAAAACCAGATAAGCAGACAGAAGAAAAGTGTATTCAAATACCAACTTCAGTTTTCAATCTCTTTGTACCTAAAATTTCTACTATTCTTGTCTCTGTGAAATATAACGACATATTCATAAATGCAGAGAAACCACAAAGATCAATTTCTTACATAAATCAAGTTCATACCAGCATAGAACTTTTGTAAGGTGATTGGGGAGAAAAAAAGTACAGTAAGTATTAGGACATTAGATTTATGTTAATTTTACTTCTGATTGCATGCAAGTCGCTGTAATTTACCAAATCACTGATCTGAAATTTCTTGCCTGTCTCCCAAGTATCTATTGAGCACCAGCGTAATGTCAGATTAAACCTTCTGGGCAAAGAAAGATGAATAGGAGATCATCCCTAACTCAGAAAGCTCACAGCTTAGTGAGACTGATAGACATGAAAGCAGGTCATTGACGTACTGTATGCAGGAATGTGCAGGCTTTCTTGGCAGCATTTGAGGAGGTGACACTTTTTGTCACCTATGGAGGTTGTCAAAGAAAGCATCACAGAGCAGACAACATTTCAATCAAGTCAGGAGGGATTTCTAATGTGATAAAGTCAGAAGACATGGAAGAAAAAGGCATGCCAACCACACAGCCCGAGAGTGACAGAAGATAAATTAACTCCCAGAGTCATGGTATGTGAATGACACTGCAAAGGACATCTGCAATCTAATCCTGAAGGGACAATTGTCATGCCAAGGGCTTGAGACTTTATCCTTTCCACATTGGTTTTGAAACTCTCTTGGAATTAGATAGAGATTAAAAATCACAATAAAAGTATATAACAGCTAACATTCATCGGACAGTTACTAAATGCCAGGAACCAAATCTTTTAAATGTGTGTTAATATTTCATCTTCAAAAGAACTCTATAAAGCAGAGGGAATTTCTGGTTTCTGGTATTAGTCCCTCCTTCGCTCATTTTTAAGAATGAATATAAGGCAGCAAGAAAAGGGAGGCACCTAGATGCTAAGTGATGAGATCTCCGACGGCCTTTCTGGGGTCATGGCGCTGTTCCTCCACTCTGCCAAAGTCCTCTAACACCACTCATCAGCAGGAACATTTAGTCATGCTGGAGCATTTGCAACATGCTACATCTAAAAGAAACCCTTCCCCGGGGTTTTCTCAGGTCATCTTCACAACATCATGATCCACAACACACTTGTTACCCCAGTTCACAGATGGGGAAGCAGATGCTTCCAAGAGGAGCAGAGGTGGGGAAGCAAGACCCATCTCCTTAAAAACCCGCAGCCTCAACCTGATGGCGAGCTCAGCCCTCTGCCTCTCTGCTGAGCCGCCCGCCTGGCCTGGTCAGGTGTAATCTCTCCACTCAACATGTAACCTCGCTCCTCCCCACCCCCCCAGTCCGAGCGACAGCACTCTCTCCCAGGTCCTGTCTGGAGAGGTGCCCATCCGTTCTTATGGATGTCCCTTCCCTAATAAACCTTGCTATTTTACCTCCCACTAAAAAAAAAAAAAAAAAAAAAAAGAGAGAGAGAAAAAAAGAAAGGGTTTATGAGCATTTCCTGCCTACAATACTAACCGTAAACTCCCTTCACCCAGCTTCCATTCCTTAGCCCCTTTCTTGGCTCATTCTCATCTGGACAATAGTGCCATTCCATGAATCTTAGAGCAGAATTTCCAGATAGAGTTGAGTTGCTTAGTGGTTATATTGCCTCCCTCTTCTTCCTGTTTTATATACATATGCTTAATGTTAATTTGCCATTCATTATATTATAGGAGGTCTTTCAAAGTCCTTTCAATACTCTGGTCATATAAAATTCATAGTGATCTGGAGAGAGATAATGTTATTGCCTCAGTTGAAGATACTGAGACAGATAGGCTAAGGAACTTGCCCAGAGCACACAGCAAGAGATCTGAGCCCACAGAGCCCAGTCCCAGGGTCCATTTTCCTAGACAGGCTCTATTCCATCTGACTTAGTAGGATTTGCTGTAATTGATCGCTTGCTTGTTCTCAAAATCCTACCTTGATTCCAAACTACCGCACTTTCCTATTTCTCCTCCTATCTTTTTCCTGTTTTCTCAATCTCCTTTGCAATTCCTCCTTACCTCCCTGGTTTCCAGAAGCTTCAGTGCCCCCAAAGACCAGTCCTGGACCTACTTTACTTAGTCTTTAAATGATCTCATCCAGTGTCACAGCTTAAATGTCATCTCTCCATGGATAGTGTCCATGTCAATAGTGCCTGCCTGAAATTATCCCATGAAATTCACATTCCTACATTGTAGCTACCTGACAACTCAAGTTTGCCAGGTGTATGTTTAAAAGACAACTCAATAGCAACATGCCCAAAACAGCTGAAGTGCTTCTGCCACAAAATTGCTATTCTTCAACCCCATTCTTCTGGTTACCTAGGCTAAAAAACTTAGTGTCTCCCTGGATGCCTATTTTCTTCCCACACAACACATCCAATCATCCTGTAATATCGCCAAGATTGGCCACTTTCTACCATCACCACTGTCAACACTAGTACAAGCCACCGCCATCTTTTACCTGGGTGTGGCAGTGACTTCTGTCTCCCTGCTTGACTCTCCCAACTCTACACACTCAAGTGAATTCAATGAGACAAGAAAGGCAAACTTGTGGGGGTACAAAAAATTCAGTGATCAAAACAAAGGATATTTTCATTGAAACAATCAAAGCCAATGCAATAACTCCAGAATGAACAGCAAGGTTTTACATAAAAACAAGATCAGCCCTGTGTTTGTATTATTCATCTCTTTTGCCTCATCCTGGTCTCTGCCCTACATCCCCCTCCCTCCCATGTTTTCTCAACAATCAGAACGATTCTGCTAAAAACCTGAGTACAATACTGTTAAGACTCTGGCTTCCCAAGCCATAGTCCTTACTGTGATGACAAGATGCTCCGTGATCCAGGCAGCCATTCTTTCCCTAATCTCTACTCTCAGTTCTCATTCATCTCCACACAAGCTGCCACCTCAGTCCTTCCTCTTGCCTAGTGCCCTGAGTACAGTGTTCTACTCCAACTACTTCCCTCACTTCATCCTGGTCTCTTCCCACACCTACTTTCTCAGTATCATATGGACTGTTTACCAACCACAAACGCATTTCATGGTCCTCTTCCATTATTTATCTTCTCCTCAGAAAGCATCATAAGCACACTACATTTTACTTATGGATCTTGTTTATTGCCTCTGACAGCCACTATAAAACCATGCAATTTTTGTGGAGAAAGGGCCTTTTTTACTTTCTGCTTCATTCCCTCATCTCAAAAACTCTCAAAAGGCAGTAAATATTGAAGAAATTTTTAATTAATACTTGATAAATACTCATGAGTGATTTCCTCTAGCTTCAAGGGTCTTACTGCCTGTTTTGCGTAGGGTATGAATTCTGTCAGCTCAGTAAATGCCACTGGGAACTCTTCTCTTTCAAAACGTGGTAGTCTCAGTTCTGGAGAATTGACACGAACTAAATTAGGAAATATATTGCAAAACCTTTATTTTAAATTGACGAAGTTTTTAAAGAAAAGTTTGACTTGCTTGAAAAAATATTTATCTAGGATTCAAGTTCACCCCTTAAATTGGGTCAACATTGGTAGGGGGAGTTGTTTTTGAGAATTAAGAAATTGAAGATCAACTTTCTCTTGTAGAAAATTCTGAATTTTATTTCTATGCCTGATTTCCCTTGACTTGCAATTATGTTGAGATGTTATTCAGATTTTCTCAGTAAATTCAGAGTGAATTCACACTTGATCCAAAGACCATCCTGATGTCAAAATACCTCAAAATACCTTTTATCTCCTTTATTAATTATTAACCAAAACTAAAGGTACCTTTTACAAACAGAAACTCATTTCACCATAAATTGTTAACTTTTTCATGGAAAAGATGAAGTTCTGCATAGAGCAAATCTACAGGTTGGTCAAAAGACTACAGACTTTGCCTTCAAAGAGCTGGAAGACATACATAAATAACCCCATCAGATGCCAAACACAGCCTCCCAGCTCTTGTGGGTTTAATTCAGCACAGTGTGAAAGTTTGAGTGTTCTGACCCAAAGACAATTGTAGTAACAATTGGAACAATGCAAAAATTAGAACTTGTCTTACAGGCCAATTTTCTTCATAAATCTTTTGTATATATTTATCTGTTTTAGAGGATGTGCACTGTTTCATAGAGATTTCTATAATTATGTTCATCACAGGATTGCAGACCCAATATAGGCTTCACTTTACCCCTATGTCTCATAGGAAAAGTATTTATACTTTCAGTGTGTCAGTGAATCCCCCCCTGGATTGCTTTATATATATCAAAACGTCACAATCACAGAGAAACTTTCTAAGGTGTCTTAGTCAAGATATCAAGTCAGGCTTTTTAAAAAATCCACTGGATTTTGCTAAGGATAGACAATAAAATTGGTAACAGTAAATTTGCAGGTTGCCCATAAAACAATGCCCAAAAGCTGAGCAGGGATTGGAGTCGACATGCAGTCAGCACTAATCAAATTTGTTCTTTTTTTTTTTTTTTTTTTTTGACAGGCAGAGTAGACAGAGACTGACAGAAAGGTCTTCCTTTTGCCGTTGGTTCACCCTCCAATGGCTGCCGCGGCGGGCGCGCTGCAGCCGACACAGGATGCTGATCCGAAGGCGGGAGCCAGGTGCTTCTCCTGGTCTCCCATGTGGGTGCAGGGCCCAAGCACTTGGGCCATCCTCCACTGCACTCCCGGGCCACAGCAGAGCTGGCCTGGAAGAGGGGAAACGAGGACAGAATCCGGCGCCCCGACCGGGTCTAGAACCCAGTGTGCCGGTGCCACTAGGCGGAGGATTAGCCTATTGAGCCACGGCACCGCCAAATTTGTTCTTGAAACTATAAATGAATGTAAACTGACTTGACCTGGGTCAGGAGCAAGCAAGCGTTATCAGAAAGGTCAAAGGCAAGAATGGTCATGATTTTATATATATAAATGCAGGATGACATGCTTCGATCCCTAAAACAGTAATTGAGTATTCTCTCTGGAATTTCTTATTTTCACTTTTATCTTATAAATTACATTGAAAACATTATTATCTAACTGAGGCTTGTAAATTAGTTTGGGAATTTTTTTAAGTTCTATTACTTTAGAAACAGAATACCTGTTGCTGTCATTACTTATAACAGTAATATGAATACTACTTTTAATTGTACTAATATTATTGCTATTACTACTATTACTAAGTTGCAGTAATTTTAGTAACAGAAAAACTTTCATGTTGCATTTTTCTGAAATGATCATATCAGCTTCACTTTTCCTTGGTTTCTCAAATTATTACTGGCCTACTCATTCTGAATCTTTATATGACAATGACAAACTGAGTAGAAAATCTCAAGTCATATGACCCAAAATTTTCAAAAGGGTCTGTAGTCAAACGCAGTAGAGTTGGATTCGATTTGAACATTTCCTCGGCCCTGATTGGCAGAGCAGAGCAACCAAAGAGGAAACCCAGCAGAGAACCTTCACTGAGTCACTCACCTGCAAACCGGCCAGCCCTTGAGATCCTTTGGGGCCTCTACCACTACAGGTTGTAACCTTCCAGATGGCCATGCCCTTGGTGGGAACCTGTGGATTTAAGTAACCATCACATTTAGTTCATGTGACCACATCAGAAAGTATAGACAATGAACTATTGCAATTATATATCCACATCTACAGGGGTGGGGACCTTTTTTCTACCTAGGGTCATTTGGATATTTATAATATCATTTGTGGGCCATACAAAATTATCAACTTAAAAACTAGCCTGCTACAGATTTATTGAAATCCCAGTCCCACCTGTAGTTGCCTTGGTGGGGCCAGACCAAATGATCTTGTGGACCTTGTACAGCCTGCAGGCTGTACACACCCCATCCAACACAAACATGAACCTTTGTTAACTTTCATCATTTCTTTGGGTTTGCGAAGAGTTTCATGCACTCTGCTGATTGGTGGATGGATGTAGCATATTATCTTTGTGACAGCAGGTCCTTCCAGTATTCCCATTCAAAAGAGTCCATTTTTTCCAAAATCTGCATAGATTTGTTAACATATAGTAGTTTGTATGATGACTTCTGCATATCTAACATCAGCATACTCTGTACTAGAAATTTATCTTGGGAGAGTAAGTAGATAGAAGTGTTAGGCAACACATAAAATAGGTAAATGACGGTTAATCTTAGAGACTCTGGATGCATTTTCTTAGCTGTTAGACTTAGTGATGGTGTTCTTTCACGTCTATAAGGACCATCCTTTTTATTCCTTTAATTGTCATGGTCATTTGGGGCATGAAGTAACTGTGTCGAGACTTACAGATCTGCATTCTAACTAGGGAGTGGCTATTATTTGTTTTTTACTTCTAAATTTCAACTAAAGTTGAAATTTTTTTAAAAATTCTTTTTTAATGAGTATATTTAACCAGCCTTGTTTGTGTATGGCTGTAGCTCTATTCTTCATAATTCATTTATAGAGAATGTTTTCTAAAGATGACCTTCACAAAAAGGACAAGTTTGGATTTGTTAATATTAATTTACTTAATTTATCTTAAATTTGGTTTCAGTGAGCAACCCTAATTAAACCTGATTTTTTGCTGATAATCACTCTCAATGGAATCAAATCACAAATCCGGGGATGGATTGAGCGGCACCCAGAAGGAAGCAGCCCTCCGCGCACTGATCCAGCGTACAGGATATAGCTTGGTCCAGGTAGGAAATTCTTGTCACACCTGCCGAGACTCACCACTGAGATCAGAGTGACGGGACTCTTAGTGGTCCCAAGATGCAGAATGTGAGCAGTCAGTTGCATGACTCTTTAGATGAGCCGTCCCTTTCCAAAAGAAGGAAATCACACCTGCTGGTGATGTTCTACTCTGGGTTGTCCATTCAAACTGAATTTGTCATTTGAAAACAGAATTAGAGACTATCGCAATTCTGAAAGGTCATTTTAGGCAGCTGGAATGTTTCAGGAATACAGCAGAGAGCAAACTGCTCAGCACCAGCGTTAGTTTCCAGAAACACTAGGTAGAAAATATAGGGATGTCAGCCTAAGTACTCCAGCTTATTATCTCAGCGACCCTACTCATCCAGTCTAGAAAATATAATACTAACCTCTGTCTACATTTAGCATTTGGAAAAGGAAAAAACTTAAAGTGGTCTATTGACAGGTGTTGGTTTTCAGGAACTATCTACATATTAGTATTTTCCTTATAAGACTATCATTCAGAGTACTTAGGCTGCATTAAGAGGAAAACTAGTGTTAAAAACCTAAATTACTTATTTTAAGAAATAGTGTTCTTTTTATAGCCAAAGTATTTTAATTCCTCAGCTATTGTAATTCACCCACATATTTCTCCACCTTAACCAAATCCAGGCACTATTATGAATACAAAGGTCATAAGTGATTAACATTAAAATGTATAACAGTGTCCTTTTATTAGATGTTACTTTGTCAGACTGCTGCAAAATGAACAATTTTAAATTAATCCTGTAAATCATGGCATGGTTTGTTAAACATAATACATTACTTGAAGTTATTTATATTCTTCATCCTAATGAAACATGTTTTTTAGGTTTTCATTGATTTATTTATTTGAAAGGCAAAGTATCAGAGGGAGAGAGAGAAAGAGGGGTGTAGGTGGGGGAGAGAGATTTTCCATCCACTGGTTCAACCCCAAATGGCAGCAACAGCCAGGGCTTTCCAGCCCAAAGCCAGAAGGCAGAAACTCCATCAGGATCTCACACATGAATGGCAGGGGCCCGAGTACCTGAATCATCCCATGCCTTCCCAGCAGGAAGCTGATCAGAAGCAGTGTAGCCAGGGCATGAATGGGCTCTCTCATATGCTTGTGTCCCAAGCAGTGTCTTAACCCACTGTACCACATTTTATTTTAAGATTTATTATTTTCCTTGAATGTCAGAGTTACACACAGAGAGGAAGAAAGGTAGAGAGAGAGAGAGAGAGGTCTTCCATCCGATGGTTCACACCCCAATTGGCCACAACAGCTGGAGCTGCACCAATCTGAAGCCAGGAGCCAGGAGCCAGGAGCTTCTTCCGGGTCTCCCAAGTGGGTGCAGGGGCACAAGGACCTGGGCCATCTTCTACTGCTTTCCCAGGCCATAGCAGAGAGCTGGACTGGAAGTGGAGCAGCCGGGACGTGGACCTGTGCTCATATAGGATGTGGGCATTGCAGGCGGACACTTTACCTGCTATGTCACAGCGCCGGCCCCCCATTTAGGCATTTTAAAGATTTCAATACATTTCTATTATTTCATGGCTTACTTTTTTTAAAGTCTCATTTAAGTCAAAGGAGGTTTAGTGGCTTTCTAAATACTTAATAGGAGTCAAATTAATTTAGGATCATTAATAAATTTTAAATGATTTCATCTCCAAAATTAATGGATTTCAAAATAAAAGTTTGAAAAATTTCTATGTATCCTTATACTCCAAAAGCAGTATTTAATAATTCATAGAGAAAATTCTATAGGACTTGAAGTCCATAAAACTAATATACTGGGGCTGGTGCCGTGGCACAGCGGGTAAAGCCGCCGCCTGCAGTGCTCACATCCCATATGGGCACTGGTTCATGTCCCAGTTGCTCCACTTCTGATCCAGCTCTCTGCTGTGGCCTGAGAAAGCAGTAGAAGATGGCCCAAGTCCTTGGGCTCCTGCACCTGCATGGGCGACCCGGAAGAAGCTCCTGGCTCCTGGCTTCGGATTGGCACAGCTCCGGCCATTGTGGCCAACTGGGGAGTGAACCAGTGGATGGGAGATCTCTCGCTCTCTCTCTGCCTCTCCTTCTCTCTCTGTGTGTCACTGACTTTCAAATAAAAAGAAATATTTTAAAAACCCGATATACTTAAAAATTCATGTTCTTGTGTATCTGCTCAGGCACAATTTAGAAAAGATTTTCTTTTGACAGAAACTTTTACAATTATAAAAACGCTTTAAAATCATTTTTGTGCATTTCTTAGAGTCTGAAATTTTCATGCAAATACAATGGTAATGAAAAGCATTTTAACCCTTCTAAGAAGCAGTCTGTCAAATGTTTGTATATAAGAATGTTCCTGTTTGCCAATGACCCACAATGTACTAAAAAAAATATCATGTAGGATCTCTGTCCTTAATGCGCTGTACATTGTGATTTAATGCTATAACTGGTACTCCAACAGTATTTTTCACTTTGTGCTGCTATTTGAGGGCAAACTGTTGAAATCTTTACTTTATATATATTCAACTGATTTTCTATATATAAAGAGAATTGAAAATGAATCTTGATGTGAATGGAAGGGGAGAGAGAGCAGGAAAGGGGAGAGTTGCGGGTGGGAGGGAAGTTATGGGGGGGGGGGAAGCCATTGTAATCCATAAGTTGTATTTTGGAAATTTATATTCATTAAATAAAAGATTAAAAAAAATGCATAAACCTATCTAGTGTAACATTTATAACATCTGTCATAAATCTCAATCAATAAAAATGGAATAATTAAGTGAGTTGTGAATATATAATTATTACATTAATAAGCATAACTTATAGGAAATAATCCCAAGACAATATAAATTATACATTAATTTTATTCTAGATACTGATTCTTCATTTTCTTCCAGATGAAATTCAGGGCCATCTCATGACTTTCCTGGTAACTTTCAGATGGTAAATGATCCTTCACTGAAAAATTAATAGTTTTAGTCCAGAATAAGAATGAAAATGTAACAATATCCAGAGTTAGAGCCACTACCCTTTCCCAAGTTAGAGGGTGGTTTCTGTTGTCCCGCTTTAATGCTTCACTCTTGCTACCCCACTGTGCCAACTACAATTACTGACTGAGGACTGAAGCAGAGGGAGGGATAGAGGCAAGGCAGGGGCAAGCGTTATATGCAGGGCTTGGGACACCGCTGGGGATGCCGTATCCCCTATTACTGTACCTCAGCTTGAATCTCAGTTCCACATCTGATCCCAGCAGGTGATGACTCAAGCCATCGGGTCCCTGCCACCCACATGGGAGACCCAGACTGAGTTCTAAGCTCCTGTCTCTGACCTGGCCCAGTCCTAGCTGCTTCACGCATTTCGGGAGTGAACGAGCGGATGGAAGATCTTTCTGTCTCTGTCCCTCTGCCTTTCAAATAAAGTGCAGATAAAATTTTAAAATTTTCATAAAAAGCAGAGAGGAAGAAGAAAAATACTTACTTGACTTGTAGTGCTGGGCTCTCCGGGCCAGACAGCTATTGAAAGCTTGGGGGGTGCTTTGTAGGGTCACAGACATCCTTCCTTGCACCACTGTGGCCTCTCACCCAGCTGGTGTACTTGGCCTAGCCTCCTCCTGCGTAGCTCTTTTTGATGCTGGAGACAGCTTTCCTGGAGAGGATGGAAGATAATTGCCATTCTTACTTATTACCACACTCTTGTTCCCTAGAAATGCCCAGACATTCTCCACCCATAAAATCCAGAAGTACAGCTGACACAAAGAGCCACCTCTCCTGCCAACACATAAGCAGCAGGCCACCCTGTAGCTCACCCTAGACACTTCAGGAGTGAGTTAGACACACCAGCCTAGTGTGTTCTCCAAAGGCAGGAAGTGCATACCCAGCTCTCTAATTGGTTTCCCTACTGCTCTGCCCTGATCTATGAAACCGGAGCAGCACCCCCCAGTTCCTGTCTCTTAGGAGGAACTAGGAATCCCCATGCAACAGGATGTCATTATGTAGTTTCCAAGGCTTGTGCTCAGACTCTCCAATCTCCCTAAGCTCAACTCTTGTGAGGAAGCTAAAAATGGAAAACAAACAAAAAACCCAAAAACTGTGTCCTGCTACCTCCTGGCCCACTAGGTGCTCTAGTGGCTTGGTTGACTATCTAAACGACAGGCTCAGAGTCCAGTTGCATTTTTTTTTATTTGACAGATAGAGTTAGACAGTGAGAGAGAGACAGAGGGGAAAGGTCTTCCTTCCGTTGGTTCATCCCCCAAATGGCCTCCACGGCTGGTGCCGCGCCAATCCGAAGCCAGGAGCCCAGTGCCTCCTCCTGGTCTCCCATGCAGGTGTAGGGGCCCAAGCACTTGGGCCATCCTCCACTGCCTCCCCAGGCCACAGCAGAGAGCTGGACTGGAAGAGGAGCAACCGGGACTAGAACCTGGTGCCCACATGGGATGCCGGCACCACAGGTGAAGGATTAACCAAGTGAGCCACGGTGCCAGCCCCCCAGTTGCATCTTAAAATCCTGTTACAAATGAGACAACATGCAGTCACTAAAAGTGATCATTTTAAAAAACTCCACAGTTTTTTAAACTGGCCAGTGCTGTGACCCATAGGGTTAAGCCACCATCTGTGCTCCAGTATTCCATATGGGCACCAGTTCATGACCTGGCTGCTCCATTTCTGTTCTAGCTCCCTGCTAATGTGCCTGGGAAAGCAGTGGAGGATTGCCCAAGTGCTTGGGCCTCTGCACCCACATTAGAGACCTGCAGGAAGTTCCTGGCTCTTGGCTTCAGCCTGACCAAGCCCTGGCCATTGTGGCTATTTGGGGAGAGAACCAGCAGATGGAAGATTTCCTTTCCTTTCCTTTCCTTTTTCCTTTCCTTTTTCCTTTCCTTTCCTTTTTCCTTTCCTTTCCTTTCCCTCCCTCCCTCCTTCCCTCCCTCCTTCCCTCCTTCTCTCCTTCCCTTCTTCCTTCCTTCCTTCCTTCCTTCCTTCCTCTCTCTCTGTCTCTGTTTCTCTCTTGCTATATTTCTGACTTTCAAATAAATAAATAAATAAATAAATCTTTTTAAAAAACTAACTCTGCAGGACAGAAAACTATAATATAATACTAATATATCAATGGATAGAGCTTGCAAATATTCTATTTTTAAAAAAGAGCCTCAAATATCAGTGGAGATCATTTTGTAAAACCTAATGCTATGATTTAGGAACATTGGCATAATAGAAAAGAGAAAAGCAGTGTGTTAGCTCTTGCATTAACAGTAATCACTATGATAACAAAAAATAATAAACATGCATCAGGAACTTATATTCTAATTGATTGTGTATATTATTTCATTTAATTCTTACTACAGCACCACAAGGTAGCTACCATGATCACCCCTCAGTTATCTGGTGAGGAAAGTAAGGGAAAAGAGGTTAGAACATGCCAGATTCAAAGGCTAGGATTCCATTTCTATTGGCCAAAATTTCAGGTCAGATTTATAGCATGAGGATTTATTATATTGTGATGTTTAAGACCATAATTGTAGAGGTTAGTATGCAAGGACATGCAACAATATTTTTAATTTTTAAAAAAGATCATTTTTTATTTATTTGAAAGGCAGAGGGAGGGAGGGAGGGAGGGGAGGAAGAGAAAGAAATTTCCCATCCTCTGGTTCACTCCTCAAATGGCTGCAATGGTCGGGGCTGTACCAGGAGCCAGGAGCTTCATTCAGGTCTCTCACATGGCTCTTGAACTTTCTTCGACTGCCTTCCCAGGCAGATTATCAGGAAGCTGTATTAGAAGCAGAGCAGCCAGGGCTTAATAAGTACTGCATTGGGGATGCCATCAGAGCAGGTGGTGCCTTATCCCACTATGCCACAATGCCAGCCCCGCAAAAAAAAAAAAAAAAAAAAGTGTTGAAGCCTAAACTTTGTAATATGTGTCATTTTAATATTTGTTAGAAGAATGACTAGTGGATCAGAGGGTCTCAGGTAAAGATAGAAACCTAAGATTCCAAAAGCTATCTATCTAAATCTAAAACTTCAATCAAAATGCAAGTGCATATGTGATTTAATCATTATGAATGACTTAGAAAATGTCACTTGATCGGGTCTACAAAGTGTGGAAAATCTCCCCAAGATTTCAAATTAGAAATCCTATAATCTAACCTGACTTTTACCACACACAAATTGGTATGATTTTTCAATAAGGCCCTTAATCACTCTAGGCCTTCACCTCTTGGCCATACCCTACTCCATTCACCATGATTCTGTCATGAGTCAGCAAACAAGAGCAGACCACGTATACGTCAGCAACAGCCTCAAACTCTTCGTAACTTAGGGACAATCCTTTAGTCTTTTTGATATCCTAATATTTCAATAATCTCATTCTAGATGATAAGAACAATTAGAATGGTTATCATTTTTTTTAAAAAAGAAAGCAATATTAAGTATACTTTAAAACATTTCTGTTCAAAACAGAAGATCAAGAAGCCTCTCAATACAATTTGAGAACAGTCATAAAGCAATAATTAAATAGAATTTTATGGTATTTACTAACTAAAGTTTGTTTTTGTTGTACCTCTATAGTATCTGATAGCAAATAATGAATTCTTACCAAAAAACAATTCAAAAATCAGAAGGAGATGAATTTGTGATTGCTTATCACTAGCAGGACAAATACATTACAAAAAATAGAAATTTGCCAATTATTTTATAACATGCACCAGTCTTTTATATAGCAAGTGTTTCAATAACATGTGCTTGTATATGCATGAAATTATGTTTTACGGGCTCTCTTTTCATCTTCTATGGAGATTGATGCCTGAAAGCTTTACTAACTACTTCAGAGAAAAAGAGATTAAGGAAACACCCTGCATACAGCAGGCATTCAATACATATTACAATGTTGGCAAATTAAACTTCAAGCTTCAAAATTACATCAAGAAATATTTGGATAGAAAATGTGTTATCATGCTAACATGTAAAGGATCTTAGTAACTAAGTGTGGGGCTTTTCTCTTTACTTTTTTCATTCCTAACTATTTCCCAGGCTTTCTGAAGTTAGCATGTTTTTCTGAGAGTCACAGAGAAAAAAAAATCCCATTGTGATAGTACTTTCCTCAAGAATGCATTAATGACATAGGCTATAAACTCTGACATGTGATGCTTCTTCCACCTGGAATTTTCTCCCTAGAACTAGGAAAATATATTCTCATAGATGAGCATATACTGAAAACTTTCCACTCAACCAAAGATCGGTTTATATAATTTGAAAAATCTATTATAACCAATGCTAAACACATAGGAAGGCTTCAACAGATCCATGGAAATGCAGAATTTAAAAAGTATGCACATTTTTCCTGAACTTTTTTATACTCCCTCATGTCTAGTAAAGATTATTGTCAAGTAGTCTGAATATCATTAACAAACTAGACTCAAATATTATTTTCAAGTGATTTAAATTATGGTACTACCATTTTTGTCCAATTATCCTAATAGTCTGTTTTTTAAAAAATCACTACAGCCCAATCAAGTTTTCTGAGGTTAGATGGTCCCTTTCCATCCTCAAATCAACAGCTTTACTGAATAAATATCCATGTTTTTATTGTTGTTTTTGTTTTGTTTCCTTAGGCCCCACATGGAAAACAATGCGCTTGAGCTAGGCCTTAGGATTACAGAGGCTTAAAATGTAGTGAAGTAGATGAGATAAAAAAAAAAGGAACATATCAAAATTTCAGGTGAAAATATAAGGCAGCTTTGAATAACCAGTATAGCTGTGGGTACCACAAAATTTGAGGATACTTTTCCTGTAAAGCCTTAAAACTGACCATACTCTTTGAGCTAAGGAATATATTTTTACATATGAATGTTCATCACTGTGGAATTTGTTTTTATAAAAACTAAATATATCTTAAATGTATAATAAAATATTAATGATCAAATAAAATATGATCATCTTTACATTATCAAGTTATAAATTCATGTAAAACCATGATTTTGAAGAATTTCCAAAGTCATGGAGAAGTATCCAAATTTTAACATTTAGTTAAAAATCTGGGCCGGCGCCGTGGCTCAATAGGCTAATGCTCCGCCTTGCGGCGCCAGCACACCGGGTTCTAGTCCCGGTTGCCCCTCTTCCAGGCCAGCTCTCTGCTATGGCCCGGGAGTGCAGTGGAGGATGGCCCAAGTGCTTGGGCCCTACACCCCATGGGAGACCAGGAGAAGCACCTGGCTCCTGCCTTCGGATCAGCGCGGTGCGCGGGCTGCGGCGGCCATTGGAGGGTGAACCAACGGAAAAGGGAGACCTTTCTCTATGTCTCTCTCTCTCACTGTCCACTCTGCCTGTAAAAAAAAAAAAAATCTGACCACTATGTGTAAAGTTCTTGTTATTTTTAAATTTTTTAAAAAGATTTATTTATTTGCTTGAAAGAGTTACACAGAGAGAGGAGAGGCAGAGAGAGAGAGAGAGAGAGAGAGAGAGAGAGAGGCAGGCCTTCCATCCGATGGTTCACTCCCCAACTGGCCGCAGTGGTCAGAGCTGTGCCCATCCAAAGCCAGGAGCCAGGAACTTCTTCCGGGTCTCCCACGCGGATGCAGGGGCACAAGGACCTGGGCCATCTTCCACTGCTTTCCTAGGCCATAGCAGAGAGCTAGTTTGGAAGAGGAGCAGCTGGGACTAGAACCAGTGCCCATATAGGATGCCAGTGCTTCAGACCAGAGCTTTAACCCACTGCGCCACAGTGCTGGCCCCAAAGTTCTTATTATTTTAAAGTTTTTATGCACAATGAAAAATCGGAAAATGATAAAATGTGATCAATAAAAGTGTTCTTTTTGCTTGATGCTCTTCTTTATTTTCTAATATTTCTGTAATGATTATTTATTGTGAGGAATAATCTCAAAACAGAAAAAATTTCTAAGAATTATTAAAAAATGAGAAATTTATGAATCATAAAGCTTCATTACTGAATCTGGATGATAGGTATTTGGGTTCATTAGGCTATTATTTTGCATTCTTTTTATATTTGAAATATATTTAATATAAACACGGCCTAGTTTTTTAAAAGTTGCACTTAGAAAATAAGTCCCAGAGTTATACAATTATAAACCAGGGATCAGTAATCCAAGGCCTTGAGCCAATGTAGTTACAGCCTGTTTTTGTAGTCATTGCAGGTTATGATTTTTTTTTTACATTTTTAGAGGATTGTTTTATAAAAAGCCTAAAATATTGACTGTCTTCTACAGGAAAAGTTTGCTGATCCCAACTCTAATCTGTAATACAGTACTCTCCATTAGAAATGAATCCACAAGCTTTAAATAAAATTCCTATCACATAGAAAAGTGTTTAAGCTTCTTTAACGGAAGTAGGTGTATCCCTCCTGGAGATACCCATTCATGCTAACTAAAGCACTGATTCATTTATTAATTTATCTGCTGATTTTATGAAGAGATAGATGCTTACTGCATTTCATGAAGATTATTCTCATTTGGAAGATAGAAAATAGACATGTAAAGAAATAAACTCATTATAGAGTATGGTGAATTCCATGAATATCATAACCCAGGTTATGTGACCGAGACTGGCAGTTGGCTTTCTTCCAACAAAATAATGCTGGACTTGAGACTCATGTGATGAGAGCAGACAAACCTGTAAGAAGTCAAGGAGAAATCAGCATCCCTAACATAGGGCACCTCTCAGGCAGCACAACTTTACCAAAGTAGTTAAGGGATTCAGACTACCTTTGCATAATGAACACATGTATGTGTCTTATTTTCAAAGATTCATTAAGGATGCAGCAGATAAATAAGTAATTGTACTTTATTTTTTCTTTCTCTACTAATCAGCTATGAACCTGGTTTCCTGGGAACAATCCCCTAAAACTAGAAGAAAAAAACAGCCTTTAATTCCTACCCCTCAAGTTTTGTTTTCTATAAGCATTCTCTTTAATGGAGTTTCAATGTGATAACATTTTGGTTTGAGTTTGTTCAATTCTGCAACAAGTATGTCTAAGCAGTAAGGTACAAGAGATATCCTTAGATTAGGATATTATTCCTCTTCTAAGGGCTCCCCAAATTAAGTTATCTCCTTTTCTTTTGATTTTGTGTAATACACCTACTAATGACAATTGGATCTATCAAACTCTCAAAGACCAAAGACAAAGGGAAGATTTGGGGGCAGGCATTGTGGCGTGGAGGGTTAAGCTGCCACCTGGCATGCTGGAATCCCATATGAGTGCTGGCTGGAATCCTGGCTGCTCCACTTCTGATCCAGCTCCCTGCTAGTATGCCTGTGACAGCAGTGGAAGATTGCCCAAATACTTGGGCCCTTACACCCAAATGGGAGACCTGGATGGAGTTTCAGGCTCCTGGCTTTGGCCTGGTCCAGCCCTGGCCATTGCAGCCACTTGGAGAGTGAACCAACGATGGAATATCTTTCTCTTTTTACTAATTGTTTTCACCTAGATTGTCTCATAGAGAAGCAGATGAAAAAACATGGAGGCAATGATTTCTATTTCCAAATGCTACACAAAAAACCTAGGGACAAAGAGGAATTTGGCCTCATGGTAACTAGGTAGGTTTCTACTTTCTCTGCTATTGCCTCTTCTCACCACCTGCTTACAACTCTGCTTCCAACCATGTAGGGCATTCACCAAGTACACATATTCCAATTCTCTAAATCGGTAGTAACAAACGTGAGAACAGGATGAGACCAGACATGCATGCTTCCTGAAGCTTATCACCGCAGCTGCCCAAGGCCAACTTGATTCTAAGGCTCAGAAGGTGACTTGCTTCTACTAGCCAGACGTGCCATAGCATGGTATGGCAGATTCCAAATGAAGGAGCAGTTCTATGGATCCTTGTACATGCATGCTGCATTTGTAAGAACTTCATCATCCCAAGAAAGATAAATATGTTCTAAAAGCTCCTTTTAAAAATAACAATGGATTTCTCTCCAATTAGGCTAATAATTTGCCATCTATGAAGTCTTGGTGGTATATAATTCAAAATCTTTACAAACTATGCATTATGGTAATTTCTCTTAAACTAAGAGCACAGAAATTTTCTACTTTGTCAGTTTAAAAGTTGATGTGAGTTTTCATGGCCCAAATATGCAGAAGTATGAGCAAATATTTTGGACTTCGGATTCTGCTTATAGGCAACTTCAGGATTCCCCCACCTACCCACCCAGTGATATGTTTGTTAACACCAATTAGCAACCAAAAATAAATGACTCTTTGTCTTCAGAACCTAGGAGCTTATCATTATGAGATGCAAAGAAAGCTTTCAAACAGAGCTAGGCAAAGAAGAAATGAGTGACGCCACAGAGCTTCACAATGATGCATATGTGTGGGGCTTCAGGAGCTGCAATCCTTTGTAACAGTGTTTCAGCCGTCAAGCAGGGAACAGAGGTGATGTCAAATGGTACACTAGCACAGCATTCTATAACACTGAATCCTCTCTGAGAGCTATCCCACCTTCAGTTCTCTTTGAGGTTTTCTGAGGGGGAAAGTTAGCTGTTTCAGGAATATATTAAACACGCCTCCAGTGCCAGCTAGTCTTTGTAAACCAAGAGGAATAGGGCTCAAAGCTTTCAGCAGTCAGCAATGTCCAGCTAGAAATTGATCACGATTTCCCAGTTTTGTAATTGTTCTCCTAATTCTCTTCCTCTTGTGGGAGATATTCCACTTATAAACTCATGTTTATACATGTTTCTGCAAGTAACAACTCAACGCAAAGAAAGGCATTTGTTACTAGAATAGGTGTCAAGTAGTTACCCAGATGGAGATAATGTGATTTCTACTGTTCCAACAATATCAACTTCTAGGCTCCTTGGACCAACTCATAATATTCAATGAACGTTTTCCCACAGACAGTTGTGGTATCAAAGTCAGCCTCCCTTTCACAAGCATCCCACAGGACTACCACAAGTGTCATCAACCCCATGCTTTGATAGATAATGAAATTACAACCAGGAAAGATTTAGTGCTCTTTCCAGTTCCATCAGATTGTCAGAAATTAAAATTTGTGGGGGTGTGATGAAGAGAACAATAGTTGTATACAATTTCTTATGCATGGAATCCAAGTGCATTAGATGGGATTATCATTGGCTTACATTAAAGGAAGAAGAGACAGGAGAGCAATTACTCAAAGCCAATGTTCTTTAGTATGTATTGATCTGCAAATGGACAGTTCACATAACTTAACCAGATCTCAAGCTGCTGTAGCATTTAATTCAAAATTGTATCTGTAAGTAAATAAAAATTAGGTGGGCTTATTGAATTAATAACACATTTCAAAAGATTAAAAGCCCTAAATGGATCAAGGAATCAGTGAAACTCTCCTCTGTTTACTGGATGGGCAATAGAGGCGCCTGCAGTTTAGCATGGTGTGTTCAAGCACATTCCTAGAGCCAGAAGTGGGCGTGAGCACACACTGTCCTCAAAACAGGAAATGTATGCATTACAATCATTGTCATCCCAAACATTTGGCTGTAAAATGTAGACAAAGTTGTAGGAGCCAGCTGGCATCAGTTGATTATGAACACTTACATACATACTCAAAAAATGCTTTCATTGTTAATTTTGTCTATTCTAAAACTTAATATCCCTAAGAATAAAAAACTTATATTATAAAAAGCTTTACAAAACATAAGTTATTTTGAAAAGCCTGCTTGCTTTTAAATGCTTCAAACACTGAGATACTAAATTCATAAGGGGAAGCTTACAATAAAGAATGCTAAAAGGTAAATTATTAAAAAGATTATATTAAATGCATCAGTTTGGTAACATAAATTGATTTTGCTTCTGTAATATCTCCAATAACTTAAGATGAGTAAGATCACTGACCCAGGAAACAGACCTTCAGAAGTTACTTTTTAGGAAAATAATATCTTGCATTCATATTCAGATGTTTGGAAGGATTATTAAAAGTAGTAAGAGTCATGTCAACTTTCAGAATATGTAAGTTGGAGTATATAAATAGACGACATAGATTCTGCTTACTAAAAATTCCCAGTCTCAAAACAAACTTGACTAACAAAGTCACTGAATTTAACAGGATTAGAAAATGAACAAATTATATCAAACATAATTTTATAATAGAAAAATGAACATTCCCTATAACTTCTTTAGATTTTTATTTATTTATTTGACAGAGTTACAGACAGTGAGAGAGAGAGACAGAGAGAAAGGTCTTCCTTCTGTTGGTTCATTCTCCAAAGGGCCACTACAGCCAGAGCTACGCCGATTCAAAGCCAGGAGTCAGGTGCCTCCTCCCGGTCTCCCATGTGGGTGCAGGGGCCCAAGCACTTGGGCCATCCTCCACTGCCTTCCTGGGCCACAGCAGAGAGCTGGACTGGAAGAGGAGCAACCAGGACTAGAATCCGGCACCCATATGGGATGCCGGCACCACAGGCAGAGGATCAACCTAGTACGCCACAGCGCTGGCCCCTCCCTATAACATTATTTGTTGTTCTGTGGCAGCAAAAACTTCGTAAGAGGACCAAAGTTAAAAATCACACTAAATAAGTCCTTTTGGTATATGTTCTTCAAGGACTCTCAAACTTGCCTTGACCCCTGACATCATGAGGAAGCTGGTACACAGATGGAAAATAGTAGAAATAACATCTAAAAAGACCTCCATTCAGTCTCACAGAACACTAACTGGGAACATACAGTACAGACTCATGAACCCTAACAGACATAGCAGTACATCAACAGTGTCTCTCTGGGCTATCGATACAGAGAATGTTCCATAGGACTTTGCCCACCGACCCCTGTCCTGGGGAATGCCTTGTTGACTGGGAAGCCTGTGGAGACCGGTGAGCACACGAGGAAGCAGGGGTAAACACAGTCCCAGTAGATGGGAAAATGAATACGAAGACATCTGAAAACAGTTCCATTGGAAAAGGACGCAATTTCTTCCCTCTTAAAGAGGAAAAAGCACAAAGAACTGAACAGAACCACAAAGATGATTACAGATTTGGAATCCTAAGTTTGCAAAGAGCCATTAAAAAATTAAAATTCCCACTCAGGAGAAAAACTGACTGAACAAGGGTTCATTAATTAATGTCATCCCAATGTGTGTATAGGTGCATTTATGGGGAAAAGAACCATATGGTCTCCATGTTTGGCGAAGTTCAACAAGAGAACACATGTGAAATGCAATATACAGTTAGGAGGCTGGTGAATTTGAAAGGAAAATTCATTACAACTATTGCATAGTGGCTATACCATGAAGTTCACCTGATTGAGAATCATGGGGCTTACATTATAGTGTTAAATTCAGTGGTAAATTAAACCAGTATGACTTTTTTTAAAAAGATTTTATTTATTTATTTGAAAGAGTTAGAGAGGCGGGGGGGGGGGGGGTCCTTGATCTGCTGGTTCACTCCCTAATTGGCTGCAACAACAGGAGCTGTGCCAAGAGCATCTTCCCGGTCTCCCATGTGGGTGCAGGGGCCCAAGGACATGGGCCAATCTTCTACTGCTTTCCCAGGCCATAGCAAAGAGCTGGATTGGAAGTACAGCAACTGGGACTCGAACCGGCATCCATATGAGATGCTGGCACTGCAAGCAGCAGCTTTACCCACTAGGCCACAGAGCCGGCCTCCCGGTGTGACTTTTAACAATCATTTAATATCTCTGGACTCATTTTCCTCACGTATAAAAGGAGAATACTGGATGGCTCCAAAAACCAAACAAAAATAATATCATGACTGCAAGTGTGGATGAAAGATTCAAATTTTGTTTCTGTGGCTAACTGCTTGTAACAATTTGCACCTACCCATAACTTGAATTGTCATCTATAGCTTCAGATTAATACTACTACCGTTCTCATGTGTTTGTTGAGAAGATTATGTGAATAAATATATGCATATAAAACACCCAACACAATGCCCATCTGCTGCTGTAGAAGTAATAGATGTTATCTCCAGCTGGTTAAATAGGAAAGAGTTTATTAAAATGGTGCTGGATCACAGAGATTTGGGATTTGGAGAAACAGATTGAAAATTTAACTTTTAGAAATGAAACCCAAAACCACATCAGATTTGCCATGAAAATAAAAGTACCCACTATCACAGACACTCAAACTAAAGTTTCCACCATTTAATTTTGGATCGGAAATCAGTTTACTTACTACAACCTATGACCATCCTAGCTGTGAAAGAAGTAAGTATCTCACAGTTTCATATTCTATAAAAGGCAGCTTTGCCCAGATGCTCCAGATGTATAAAAAGTTCAGATGCTCAGTGGCTAAATTAAATTCAATCTACTCAAGATTCAACTTCATACTAAAATCAGATGCCAGAATTATTTATTAAAGAAGGTCCAAGGCAAAGAAGATGCAACAACATCAACTCTCAAAGAATCTGCAGCTCCAACATGAAGACTTCAAGTGTCCATTCCAGGAGGAACTGGTTTCTTCAAACACTGCAAATCTATAAACTGAGATTCTGGTTAGGCTCAGCATCCAACGTTTAAAATAAAGCCACTGGATTTATACCTAAAATTGGCTATAAATCTTCAGTTTATGTAGTTAAAGGGATTCCACACATTTATATGTGACATGAGAGAAAACAGTTTCTAAGTCTTTGGACAAATAAAACAGAGTTTATTCCCTCATGGAAAAAAACAAAAACAGTCTATATTATTTTTCTCTGAACTATTAATACATTTGTGTTGCTAGGGTGAATGCATCCCCGGAGGAGGCCATCAGAGCGGGCGGGGAAAAGGGAGAGAAGGGCAGTTATAACTGGGCTTTATCTATTTTAAACTTCTCCATTATGAAAATAGTGCCTGAAATACCAGCAATCCAGAGTCCAACTGTCCTTCCCGAGTAATGGACAGCTATTCCAACCCCGTGACTCACGCCCAGTGCTAACCTTAAATTGGCCTACACTACCACCACCGGTGCATTCCACACCCAGTGGGTGGTTGACAGAGCAGATGGGGGCGCTCTTCCTCTTCCCCACCACTGCACATGTGTGTGCGTGCACGCGTGCGCACACACACACACAGTGTACAGGAACTTCAGGGTATTCTCTGAACCAGCCAGACTCTGCAATTCCCCTAAAAAAAAATTTGTGGGGAATCTTTCCAAGGTTGATAAAACCACCCCAGAAATCCTAGTCAGCTTTCCTGCCTGATCCTTTGAGCCGAGTAAATAAACCCTCCTACACAAGTGATAGGCACAAATAGTGTGGTGTCGTTTTTAGCAGTAATAGCCATCAAGAGACAGGACGTGAAAATGAAAAAGGTTTGTCTGCTATAGGGGCCTACTTCTCAAATTAGGAGAGGAAGCTTTCAAATCAGAAATTCTGGAAGATCTATTTTGCATGGCATGAGAGTTCGGTTTCTTCAATCTAAAGGATCAAAAAGTCTGGCAAATGCATACTAAATTTATTTAAATAATACATGTAAATGCAGAAATGGATTCAGGGCAGGACCATCACCCAAGCAGAGACATTTGGCCCAGACAGGAGGATAGTGGTTTGGCAAGTAATATGCCTCTCTCTCAGCAATAAGCATGGGATATTTTCTCCTCAAAATTTTGTGTAATCAGACTATTGCAAGTCGGGGTGGGTGTCTGGCCTAGCAGTAAAGATGCTGGTGAAGAAGCCTGCATTCCTACCAAAGTACCTGGGTTGAATGCACACCTCCAGCTCCTGGTGCCAGCTTCCTGCTAATGCAAACCTTGGGAGGCAGCAGCAATGGCTCCACTAGCTAGGTCCCTGTCACCCTCATGGGAGACCCAGATTGGTTCTTGGCTTTGGCCTGGCCCAGCCCGGGACTTCTTAGGCATTTGGGAAGTGAGGAAGCAGATGGGAGCTTCCTTTGTGGCTGTTTGTCTCTGTCTCTCTCTGCTTCTCAAATACAATTTTTTAAAAAGTTACTGGAAATTGGAAAACACTTGAAATGCAGCAGAGTTTGCTATTTAATGGCATGGTAATTTTTTTTCTCATAAATAAGGAGTATTTTCACATATCTGTTGTAAATGACTAGGTTTCCCCATATCAAGGCAGCAAAATACAGACACTAGACTGGTCAGCTCTGAAGGCAGATTTCTGACTTCTCTATATGTGACAGCGGCAACTTGCTGGATTTTTCTGGGCCTCTGGGTCTTCTCTAAAACAGGACAAGCATAGTGCTGGGGATGGGTAGTTGGCACAGAAGTCAAGAGGCCACTCGGAATGCCCACATCCTGTATCAGACTGCCTAGGCTTGATTTCTAACTCTCTGTCCGATTCCAACTTTCTACTAATATGCCCACTTGGAGGTAGCAGGTGACGGCTCAAGTATTGGGTTCCTACCACCAATGTGGAAGACTCAGCCTGAGCTCTAAGTTCAGTCTGACCCAGCTTTTGTAGGCATTTGGGAGATGAATCAAAAGGTGGAAAGTCTCTCCCCCTCCCCTTCCCCCTTTACCCTTTCCTATTTCCCTCTCCCTACCCCCTTTTCCTCTCCCTCACTCTCTTTCAAATAAAATTAGTTAATTAATGGATAATAATGTCCTAAATCTGTAACATTGCTGAGGGGCTAGAACACCATCCAGCATACAGGAAGTACTACATAGGTGTTTGTTAGAAAATAAGTCAATCAAACATTTATGTCCCCTGCAAATGGCAAATTTGTATTTTTTAGGACATCCTTGGTTGAGATATAGATCATTTAAGCACAAGACATTTCATTTTTCATTATCCTTCCAAATAATACTTCAGGAATATAGGGTAAGATAAAAGTATGCAAGGATGTTATAGTCAAAATGTAAATATTCAATAAGGTGAAAAGACCTAGCTGTGTGAAGCAACAAATGATCAAGGCAAGGCAGAACATTTGTCTGTTATCTTTCCTATGATTATTTAAAGATGCATAGTATAAATTATTAGGAATAAAGAAGTAATCATAACCACAGACATCATTTTGTAAAAGATTCATTTATTCAGGGCCTGTGCTGTGGTGCAGCAGGTTAAAGCCCTGGCCTGAAGTGCCAGCATCCCATATGGGTGCCGGTTCTAGTCCTGGCTGCTCCTCTTCCAATCCAGCTCTCTGCTATGGCCTGGGAAAGCAGTGGAAGATGACCCAAGTCCTTGGGCTCCTGCATTCACATGGGAGACCCAGAAGAAGCTCCTGGCTTCAGATCAGTGCAGCTCTGGCCGCTGCAGACATCTGGGGAGTGAACCAGTGGATGGAACACCTCTCTCTCTGTCTCTACCTCTCTCTGTAACTCTTTCAAATAAATAAAATAAATCTTTAAAAAATAATTTATTTGAGAGGCAGAATTAATGACAGAGATGGAGAGAGAGAGAGAAATCTTCTATCCACTGGTTCATTCCCGAAATAGCCATAATGGCTGGAGCTGGGCCAATCCGAAGCCAGGAGCCAGGAGCACCCCTCCCACATGGGTACAGGGGCCCACGTACTTGGGCCATTTTCCACTGCTTTCCCAGGAGCATTAGTAAGGTGCTGGATCAGAAGTAGAGCAGCTGGGACTCAAACCAGCACCCGTATAGGTGTGCTGGTACCACAAGAGGTGCTGGTACCATAAGAGGAGGCTTAGCTTACTACACCACAGTGCCAGCCCCTACAGACATTATTTAAAGAACCTTTAGGCTAACCTTTATAAATAATTGAGAAAGGCTCAAGTTAGTACATATGAAGTATCATTTAACAGTATTACTCTAAGCTGCTCTACTTTGATTTTAAATATCAAACAGCTACCATATAAGATAATGTGTTTAAACAACTAACATGTATCTTTTAAGAATGTATTTTAGGGGCCAGCACTGTGGCATGGCAGGTAAAACTGCCACCTGCAGTGCTGGCATCCGTTATGGGTGCCGGTTCAAGATCTGACAGCTCTACTTCCAATCCAGCTCTCTGCTACGGCCTGGGGAAAGCAGTAGAATATGGTCCAACAGCTTGGGCCCCTGCGTCTGTGCAGGAGACCCAGAGGAAACTCCTGGCTCCTTGCTTCAGATCGTCCCAGTTCTGGCCATTGCGGCCACTGGAAAGTAAAACAGTGGATGGAAGATCTCTCTCTCCATGCCTCTGCCTCTCTGTAACTCTGCCTTTCAAATAAATAAATAAATAAATAAATAAATAAAATAAATAAATATGTATATACATATACATACATACATATATATGCTTTGAAAAATAGTTGGAAAAGTTGGCTGCAACTTTTAGCAGTAACTATTTCTAAGGATGGCTAAGGTTTTACACTGGAGAATTTGTTTTTTTTTTTTTTTTTAGTCTATGTATTATGTTTTCTTTTCAACTATGTACTATATTATAGCATAATAATTCCTTAAATGTCCATTGTGTTGTTAGTAATGAATGAAATTTGGTTCCTTAACATTTCTTTTCTCCCAAAATCACAATTGAATACAATGAGGAAGAGATCAAAGCATGCCTCAGTAGTTTACCTTTGCACAATAAATCAACTACTTCAGGACCCACACCTTCAGTTTTGAGCCCCCAGAGTTATTTTTGTGTCTTTAACTCTTGAAAAAAACAAAGATACCACTACAGAGAAGATTCAGCATTAATGAACCATCCTATCAATCTTGGGAAGAGATTGAAGTCCCTCATCAACCTTCCCCCAAATTAGCCAATTTACTTCTCCAAATGTTAATCTCAGTAAGTTTCTATGTAGGCGCCCCATTTGCTTGCTTAGCACATGAAAACCACCTAATTCCAGAGAGTCAAGAAGGGGATGGCTATTGAATACACAATTCTATCATGTCCCAAGAGCTGTGCCATGCATGTTGATGTATTGTCTCCTCTGTGCAACAGCTACATTGTTTTATTATTGTTGCAACAGATATTATCCTCACTTCCATATGAGAAAAGTGGGGATAGGAGAACTCATTTGCCCCTGATCATCCAGATAGTAAACAATGGAACCAAGCAGTCCAGCTCCAGGACCTTTATTGCCACAACACAGCCCTCAATTGAAGTTTCCAGACATTCAAGTTTAAATTATAATAAGATGCCTTGATGATCACGCTTTGGTGAGTTTGTTGCACAGAAGAAAAACATAAAAGTCCTCCATTTATTAAGAAGATAAGACTTAACATGAGATCTATCATAATAAAATCAACAATTTAAAAGTTATAGTCCCATATATTTAGCTATCCCTTGACATTTTTTCATGCTGCTCATCTCAGGCAAAGCTAAAGCACACGGCATGGTGTATTATTCACGTAACAGACTTTCACTTTTATTCTCTGGTATTACTTGTCAAAAATAAACATATTCCTCATTGTAAATAGGTTCTGAAAAATAATCAAGGAAATCAAACTAAAGATTCCATGGCTTTGTTTTCTCCCTCATATTCCCTACTGTGGATGTGCAGGAGAATGGACAAAGAAAGTATGGTGGCCCTCCACCTGGCTGGGATGCTGCACCCCCGGAAAGAGGCTGTGAAATTTTCATTGGAAAACTTCCCCGGGATCTTTTTGAGGATGAGCTTATACCAATATGTGAAAAAGTGAGTCCAGATTTAACATTTAATCTTCCTTACTTTTGAAGACAAAAAAAGCTACTCCTTTTACTCTGCTTTCACTCTCATTCTTACTCATCAGTGATGACTTCTTTTCCCACTGCCGTTCCTCAACCATGGACAAAGTTCAGACCCTCCGCGCTGGCACACCGGGTTCTAGTCCCGGTCGGGGTGCCGGTTCTGTCCTGGTTGCCCCTTTTCCAGGCCAGCTCTCTGCTGTGGCCAGGGAGTGCAGTGGAGGATGGCTCAAGTGCTTGGGCCCTGCACCCCATAGGAGACCAGGATAGGCACCTGGCTCCTGCCATCGGATCAGCGCGGTGCGCCGGCCGCAGCGCGCCAGCCGCGGCGGCCATTGGAGGGTGAACCAACGGCAAAGGAAGACCTTTCTAAAAAAAAAAAAAAAAAAAAAACAAAAAAAACAAAAAAAAAAAAACCTTCAGACCCTCCTAACCATTGGTGAGTGTTCACTTACTGCTCACTGTCTTGACTCTGATCTTCATCCTGTTATGGACAGCTTGAAGTTCCATTGCTAATAATTTCAAATGTACAAATTGTTCTCCAATCCCTCCACTAGTAGGCCATCTCACAGCCAACTCAATGCCTCTGTCAATCAAGAATCACACCACAAAAACCAGGCTAAAAGATATGCTCCAAATTGGCATTTTGACATGATTTCATAAAATGCAACATTTTTACCAAAAAAAAAAAAATGTGCCAGGTCAAGCATTTGGCACAGTGGCTATGCCTCTCCTTAGAATGCCTGCATCACATTTTGGAGGACCTGGGTTCAAGTCCTAGTTCTGCTCTCCACTCCAGCTGTCTACAAATGTACACCCTGAGAGGCAACAGATGGATTAAAACCTTGATCTATGCCACCCATGTAGCAGACTTGTATTTTGTTCTGGGCTCCTGGCCTCAGCCTGACTCATCTCTGGCTGTTGTGGGCAGTTGTGGAATTAACCTCTGTGTAGAAAATATTCATTCTCTCTCTCTCTCTCTCTCTCTCTCTCTCTTTACTTTTCAAATAAATAAAGAGTATACCTGTCAATATAGATCCAAAATAATTTTTTCCACAACTCCAAATTTCTTTTCTACTTTAATACATCAGGAAGATTCAGAATATGGATTCTCAACATTGTTATATAATTACTAAGTAATAAATGCTCTTAGTTTTAATCCTGAATAATAGGTGATTTCTAAGTAAATCAAAAATTAAACAGAATTTAAAATTAAGATTTATTTTTAATCTGTTACCTAGAAATTTTTAGCAACTAATTCATTCCTGGAAAATTTAATAAATATGACAAATTGCTTTCCCTACATGTAAATATTCATTGTGTGTGTGTGAGAGAGAGAGAGCGAGAGAGTAAGAGAGAAAGAGAGAAAGAGAATGAGAATATCAGCCTCAGATTCCAAACTGTATTCCCATTTGGTATGTGAACAAATTGTGAGGACTTAATCCTATAAGATGCTTAGATTCTTAACCTGAAAACCAGTATCAACACTCAAAAGATAAAGATGAATGTTCCAACTCCTTCCTAATGAACCCATAAGAAATTTGTGTCCACCACTAGACACCATGTGATTGGATGGGGAGGGGTTGAGCTTCAGGGCAACAAACCACAAAGGGAAGGTAATGGCATTTAATGACACTGCTTCTCCCTACACATGTCCATCATGTCTATTTGGGCCACCCTTACAACAATCCACAATGATAACTGGTAAAGTGGGAGAGATTCATATGTGCACAAGTAGCAGTGTTGCAGCCAGAAAGATAGAGTGAATGCTCTCCTATTGTGGAGGTCCTGAGGCTGTCAGTTATCTTAAGATTAGCACAGACGTTTGTCTACAGATTGAGAAAATAACAGGACTACCCAGGTGCCAGAGTTGTGGCACAGCGGGCTTAACTGCCACCTGCAATGCTGCTAGCATCCCATGTGAGCCCTGGTTCCAGACCTGGCTACTCCACTTCTGATCCAACTTCCTGCTAATGCGCCTGGGAAAGCAGTGGAAGATGGCAGTCCTTGGGCCCCTGTACCCACGTGGGAGACTTAGATAAAACTCCTGGTTTTGGCCTTGTCGAGTCCTGGCCATTGTGGCCATTTTGGGAGTGAACCATTCAATGGAAGACTCCCTCTCCATTTGCTTTTCAAATAAATAAATAATTTTTTTTAAAAAAAGTAACAGGGCTCTATGGATCATCCCCTGAAAAGAACCCGTGTTCATGCTGATATCATGACGGAGAAAGACCAGTTATGAAGTGAGCTCAGCAACATGCCAAATGGGTAGTCTTGATTTTTGTTTTAAACATCAGTGATAGACTATAATCAAAAGCAAACTATGGAGACCTCAGAGGCCAATTTAGAGGATGGACAAATCTATCAAGAAGTTGTAGTTCTGATGACAAATGCATTTTTAAGTCTCTAAGACACTACATAAACTTCAAGAAAATTGTGTGATGAAAGGTCATTTGCTCTGTCAAAAATATTTAACTCATCCTGAAATGGCACTTGGACATTTCTTTTTAACTTGACTTTTCCCATACGTCAGATGATTGATCTACACCTCACATGAAAACATGGAACCCAATCCACATGGGATGCAAATGCTAAATACTGACAGGAGGCAGACTTTAGAAAACATCATCTGTGTGTGTGTGTGTGTGCTTATGTATACACATGCATGGGTACTACTGAATTGGAAGTATAAATGTATAAATATAAATTTTTGTTTCTATTGCTTATAGATTGGTAAAATTTATGAAATGAGAATGATGATGGACTTTAATGGAAACAATAGAGGATATGCATTTGTAACATTCTCAAATAAACTGGAAGCCAAGAATGCAATCAAGCAACTTAATAATTATGAGATTAGGTAAGATCATCTTTCCCAGCTTAAAAGTCAAACAATGCATCTGCATCTGTTTTTTTATCTTGTTTATTTAATATAGTATATACCAAAAATGCCAAGCCAGAAAAAAATAGGTTTGTATTTTCCTTGGTGGACATACACTTGTTTATTTAATATAAACACTATATGATGCATCAAACTATACTCCATGAAATGTTCAAAGAAACAAAATTCATTAATTTATCCATTTCATAGATTTGTGCTGGTGCTTTCAAAACATTGGAAATATGTCAAGGTACAATTTTCTATTCTTATAATAAGGAAATGAGATTATTTAACACAATAGGAGAAAATAAACCCAGGGGTGGGATAAAGTTGTTTGAGGAAGCAGCTACTCTAACTTGATGTGTTAAAAACTGTTCTATGGGAAATTCAAACTTGATCTAAGATCCAAATGAAGAGAGTCAGCCATGACAGACCTGGGGAAGATTGTTCCAGACAAAGATAACAGCTAGTTCATAGTTCCTATAATGAGCTTAACATGTTTGCTGGACAGAAAGAGTCCATGTGGCCAGATAGGATAGAGGGAAGAACTGAAAATATTTTAGTGGAGAGCCTTGTACTCCGTGATGATGAATTTGAATTTTATTCCAACAAAAAGGGGAAATCACAAAAGGGTTTTCATTAGATTCATGGTTTTTAAAAGCAACACTCTGACTCTTGGGTAGAGAATGTACCACAGCAAAGTGAGACCAAGAGCAGGAAGTCGCTAAGGCTGTCACAGTACTTGGGATCTAGACAAGAGGCAATGACTGTCGGACAAGAGGGTTAGGTGGAGGTAGTTAAAAAAAAACTGGGGGGGGGGGGCAGATTTGGTGTATATTTTGAGTAGAAAAGTTTCTACCCGTTTGAGTAGAAAAGTCTACCTAGAAATTGGATTTAGAATGTGAGAATTCAGAGGACATCATCATTTCAGGAGAATGATCCTTGGATATGGTAGTGCCATTGAGCTGAAAAAGTCTAGGGAAATAGCTGGAAATAAAGAAGAGCTCTGATTGGGGTACCTTACATTAGAGATACACAGATACACATTACACATCCCATGGAGGTGGGGGGACACTGAGGAGGTGACTGTGAAAGCAGAACCAGGAGACGGGCCACCATGAATAACAATTTGAGGGCCAGCCTAGTACAGATAGCATTTAAAACCATCACAGTAGAGGAGGCTACTACAATATAGTTGACCCTGTGCAATCAATAGCCCATGTAAATAAAATGGAAATAAGGGTAACTCCACGAAATCACTTATTTAGTTCTAAAACCTTCATTTGGAAAAGGAACTATGGTAAATGCTTTCCCAGGGAAAGTCTCAGGCCACCTGGGAGGAAGAATAATAGCACAGCAGAATTTAAAAAGCCAGAACAGGTGCATTGGGTCAGCCAGGCTTCACCTGACTGAGAGCAAGGAACTTGCCACTCTGTGCCTCCATTTTCTCATCCACAAATGGAGGTGATACCATCCATTTCTCAGATATTATTGTGGGTATACTATAAATATTTGTAAACGCTTCACTGAGTATTTGGTATGGAGACAACAGAAGTTAGAACTACAATGTATTAGCACAGTTGATACTTCTAAGATGCATTTCTCCACAGCTAGGAGAGTACGTCAGGTTCCTGGAAAATTCATATAATGAAAAGAATTCTGCATGAATTAAAAAAAAAATTTTACACAAAAACAAACTTACCTTTTAATTCATTTTTCCACAAACTGAAGTATCTTCTCATTTCCTTTTGAAAATACAGATGTACCCTAAAATTGACTGAACCTTAAATTTGATGGATTCAAAACCACCAAATCTCCCAGTGTTTTCTCTCACTTCCTCTAGGCCTCATATAAGTCACCCATCATCCTTATAATTCCATACATCTATTAACTACTGGGTCATTTTTCTTAAGTTACTTTGTCAAACCCAAACTGGTCTTCCTAGGACTAAGGCTAGAAGCCTAACCATTCATCCCAAGTTTGGATTCTGGACCATAATCTGAGAGTAAATACAAAGAAGGCTCCCCTCTTACACATGATTCTATTGACCCAAAGAAGTTCTGTGTGGAATGTGGAGAATGCTTGAAGTAGGAATCAGGAGGCTGAGTTTCAGCCCAGGTTCCTGTGGTCAAATCCTTTGATCTTTAGGATATGAGAGCATCACTATTATCCCAGCACTGATGGCACAGAAATGTTCAGAACATCTACCACAGGAGATAATACACACTAAATGCACAAAACTACATTACAATGTATTCTTTTACTTTATAGTTACATGATTTTAGAGGATAGGACATTCTTTGTATCTTGGTCTTTCATGGAATCTAGGCATCCTAACAGTAAGGGTTATTCTCAAACAGCCTGAGTTGAAGTGGATGTGGAGTTTGCCGTGTAGGGAATCAATAGGGTCTGTTTCAGCTACTTAATGCATTTTTATTCTCTGGCTTCTGTCAATATTTTTTGTAAACAGATAGCCTATGAATAATGAACATAATCAATCTGCCACCATCACTGATATTCAGTAGTATGCTCTGTGAATTTCAGTGTTTCATCTTTGAGACAGAGCTAAAATACATCCATCTCACAGGATGTTGTGGAAAATAAACGATGCATGTCCATCTCAGTGCCTGACACACACTAGGTGCTCAACAGTGGCTGATGGTTTTGGTGGTACTGAGGAAGAGGGAAAGAGGAAGGGGAAAAACATGACGAAGAAGTTGTAGAAAGCCAGTGGCCGGGAATGCAGTCAAAGTTCAGGTTGGATGCCAGAATCAAGGCAAAAGTACAGAATGACTGGAAATTGGAAGGTAAACACAATGATAAATACAGCCAAACTCATCTATTTCCACTCTGCCTTGAGGCAATCCTGCCAGAGAGAGAGAGCCTTCCTTACAGAGAAGAAAAGAGTCTTTAACTTGCTTTTAGTCACCATTTCTCAGGGGATAAAGCTATTATCCCAAAAAGACCCACAACTGTCCGATCATCCTCCTCATCAAACATTCACAGAACATTGTCTACATGCCTGGCCTCTGGAGACTTTAAAATCATGCCCTCAGCTTTTGAGAGGTGGTTCTTTGTCTCCAAGTAATTCTGGGAAAAGTGCCTGACCAACCACACACATTTAAAAATAGGATATGGAAGCCCCAGGCTCCTCCTGCTGGTAATTGATACTTGATAGGCTCCTAACTAGCAAAAATAATATGATTTCTAAATAAATGCCAGCTTGGAAGAGAGGGCTTTTTTTCTATTAAATGAAGTTTAAAAAGTTAATTGGGAGGTTCTTTTATCAACCCTTTCTCTCCCCAAAAATGCACATCCCTTCACTCATGTTCACCAGCCCGAGATGGGCCTATCGTAAGTCTGCCATGTGATCCTTGCTTCTTCAGCAAAGCAGAGACAACTGACACTGTGGCTCAGTCCTTGTTAACTGTCACCCAATTAAGAGCCACTAATTCCGAGGAAACCAGACCCATCACTCAACCTGGTTGGGCATTTTTATTCATGACAAATGCATGGCTTCTCTTAAGGACACTTTACTCATCTTTAATAACATTATTATAAAGTCATACAGCCTAGTTCTCAACATATGGAAAACACCACAAAGCACAAAGTAATAAAAAGTTCAGATCATTCTTCCACAACCCCAGCCCCCAAAGATGACAACTATGTTGACATTTTATTATCTGTCTAGATTTTCCTATACATTTAAAATCAACATGGCTTTCTTGCATACTTATCTACTTAACCCAGCAGCATATTATGAACTAATAACCCACAAATATTCTTCTACATTACTATTTTTAAAGACTCAGAGCATCCTACAGTATCAAGACTCATCTGTTGTTTACCAGTGATTCTCAGCTTGGGCAGTACTTTCCACCCAGAGGGACATTTAGAAAGGTACAAAGGCAATTTTGGATGACCTGATGGGTAGCTATTAGCACCCAGTGAAGAAGAATCATAGATGATAAACATACTACACTCTACAAGGAGGGAATATCCAGTCCCAAAGCCAATAACATCTCAGTTGAGATACATTAAACCAGTTCTTGGGAGATATCCTGCTCATTTTCAAATTAGGGGCTATTTTAAATAACAGCAATGAATACATTTCTACATAAATCTTGGTGCTCATCTCAATCCCTTAAGGACACATATCTAAGAGGAACATAATTGGTGAAACTTGATGCATACCTGAGACTTTTGATATACTTTGCCAGATGTTCACCAGAATAGTTTGACCATTCTGCCAATGGAAGTATACTCATAATTGTACTTTCTAATCAGCAGCCTTGTACAGGGGGCAAAACAAGGACTGCATCCCCAGAGGCTAGCGTCATCCCTTAGAATCTGTAAGTTGTTACATAAGTCATTTAATTTCTTAGAGCCTCAAGTTCTTCATCTGCAAAACCTGAAGTAGCAGGCAAGCAACATGTCCATTTCACAGGCGACTTTGGTGATCCAAATAAAATAACACATAAAAACCTGTTCAAATAGAAAGGATTATTAAGGACTATTT
This sequence comes from Lepus europaeus, assembly GCF_033115175.1. Taxonomy (NCBI): domain Eukaryota; kingdom Metazoa; phylum Chordata; class Mammalia; order Lagomorpha; family Leporidae; genus Lepus; species Lepus europaeus. The sequence goes on along the minus strand of NC_084843.1, from coordinate 41,980,532 downwards.
TAATGGCAATTAAGACAAATTCTCCCTTTGGCTGGAAAAGAGAGGGAATCCCAAGGTTTGCAAACCTAGAAGCCTTCAGAGCCAGGCAGGTGACAGGAGGAACGCAAGCCAGGTGCCAGGGCCTCTTTGCTGAGGGTATATCAGGGAGTGGTGGGAATTGACAGCAACTGGTAAACTCCTATTTGCTCTGAAAAGAGCAGATGCTGCTCAGCTGGGAGTTTTTTCCCTTTAAAAACATGGATCCTGGGGCAGGTGTTTGGCCTAGCAATTAAGACATGGACTAAGATGCCCTCATCCTCTGTTACAGTGCTTGGGCTTGACTCCCAGCTCTGGCTCCCAACCCACCTTCCTGCCAGGACAGACAGAGGCAGACAGTGGTGAGGCTCATGTGGTTGGGTTCCTGCCACCCACGTAGGGGATGGACTTTGAGTTCGCAGTTCCCAACATCAGGGTCCCTGCCCCTGGCCATTGTGCGCATTTTAGTGAGTGAACTAACACTTGGCAGTGCCTTGTCTATCCATCTGTATCCGTTTATCAGATTCTCAAATAAATATATTTTTAAAAGATTCATAAAGCCCATGCTGACACATCTTCTGATCTCTCAAAAGTTGCCTCAACTTTGGGATGTGCAAGCCACATCTGGTCAGAAAGCCACACATCCTTAACCTTTGCCTTAAACCTGAATCACACCGGGATTCTTGCCAACCAGAGTGCCTGCTCTTTCTGCAGGAACGGGCGTCTCTTAGGGGTTTGTGCCAGCGTGGACAACTGCAGACTGTTTGTTGGCGGGATCCCAAAAACCAAAAAGAGAGAAGAAATCTTATTGGAGATGAAGAAGGTCACTGAAGGCGTGGTTGATGTCATTGTTTACCCGAGTGCTGCGGATAAAACCAAAAACCGGGGCTTTGCCTTTGTGGAGTATGAGAGTCACCGGGCAGCTGCCATGGCGAGGAGGAAGCTGCTACCAGGTCAGCAGCCCCCCCTCCACGATGAGCCCTCTCCCCTCCAACCTGCCCGGCCCCAGCTGCTGGGCTCCTGGCAGAAATGACAACCGCTTGCTGTCCTGTGTTTCTCCTCACTCTGCATCTTTGATATGCTGCATATTAAATTCTTCTTTCACACTGACTCAGGTCCCTGAAGTTTCCACAAATCCTGTTTTGAAGAAATAATCATTCTGTGCACTGAACCTAATTTACATGCAAGGGAGAAACCCAGAAGGTTAAGCTACAGCATTCTTTTAATGAATACTTAAAGTGAACAATCTTCTTAAAATTAAATATATCAATCGTGATTATTTTTGCACATAGATCTTATTAAGAGGCTTATTAAAAGAAGGGTATATTATCTGTTAAGATGTAGAAATAATAAACCTCAAGTGATAAATTATCTCAATGACAATTAAGTGATATACCTTTAATATTATTCCCTCATGTGTGATAATTTCTGTCTAATTTGAGAGTAGAGAAATAACAGCTCTTCTCTGAAAAGCACCCCTGCTAAATGCTACAACACAGGGCAGGTCTCACTTCAGCAAAAACCATCAATTCCTGTGTTCAAATCACTCTACCAAGACACAGCCTCAGATCAACCCAGGAGAAATTATTTCATGAAAGTCCTTGGCTTATTCTAAAACAGTAAAAACTTACAGAAAGTTGGGGACTAAAATGAACTAATATTGAAATAAGAGGATTTCAAGAATGACAGACTGAACACATTGGGATCAACTTCCTCATGAAAGCTACAGGAGAATAACCAAAATTTTAAAAAAAGACACCACCACCAAAAACATTTAGAATTTTGTTGCCTTTGTGTTCATGCTTAAAAATTCAAGTGATACAGCATGAGCCCCTAGAAATTTGCTGAGGTTGGGGAAGATATTCTGAGAATATTTTCATGAAGTCAGCTTAAGGTGAAAAAATGAGATAGTTCCAAAAACTGTTCCATTTATTAGAGAGGTGGATGTTTTTAATACTGAGGCTGTCATTTGCTACTTCTTCATTCTGCACTTCCCAGTGGTCAAGTCACGTGACTCAGAGGCCCGCCCACAGGTAAATTCCCTGACACTGGTCACAGGGCATGCCTGTGTCTCGCTTCCTTAGACTTCAGATTTTGCTCTCCTCCTCAAATTTGCTCTCCTCAACACCAACAACTCTGCCACTGAAAGTCCCTTGTATCCATCTCCTGTTCTCATGCCACCATCCTAAACACGTGTATTCTAAACTTTTTAAAGCTTCCTAGTTATTCACCCAGCACTGTTAGATCTTTGATGTACCCTACCCTCTCCCTACTCCATCCTGTACTTCACCACCAGAGTAACGATTCTAAAATATCCTATCACCCTTTCAACAAGTTCTTGTAAATAGTAGGCAGGCTAAATGGTGTAATTCACTCACCAGTTCAAAAATAGTCACCACCTCCTCCCTGCATATGAGATAGGAACTAAAACTCTGCGCTTGTTATTCAAAGACTTTCATTCATGCCCCCAGTTCTTCATGACCGTATTCGCTGCCTTCCATTCCCACTACCACCACCACCTCCTGTCTGGACCCATCCTTGTGGCTCAGTGGGTTAAACTGCTACTTATGACACCTTCATCGCACATTAGAGTTCAAGTCGAGGCCTGGCTGCCCTGCTTCTGATCCAGTTCCCTGCAAAAAGTGTCTAGGAAAGCAGCAGCAGATGTTCCAAAGTACCTGGGCTCCTGCCACCTATGGGGGAGACCAGGAAGGAGTTCCTGGATCCTGGCCTTGGACTAGCTTGGCCCAAGCCATTGCAGCCATTTGGGAAGTGAACCAGTGGATGGAAACATACACTAACTCGCTCTTGCTCTGCCATTCAAATAAATAAATAAATCTTAAAAAGAAAAAAACCCTCCTTGCTGTCAGGACAGACTCCTCACTGCCCTAGATATCACCATGCTCACAACTGCCCGCTTTGTCCAAATGTTGTGTTCTCTACCTAGAAGACCTGCCCCTCTCTCACACACAGCGTTCACCCAGCTCAGCCACAACCTCCTTGAGAAACCCATGACCACTCATAGCATCCACATCAATCACGTTCCTCCCTCAGCTCAGGGAAAGAGGTGAATAAATCGGTGCTCTTGGACACTGCACTTCCTGAAGCTTCCCAGTCTGTTCAGAGTAGAATGTACTTGGCCCCCCACTGGGAGAGCTGCTGCTTCTCTGGGAGCCGAGCTGGGTAGGTCAGACAGGGCTAAGCAACAGCACTTCCAACATTTACAAGCACTTGTTATGCTTCCACCCTTGTCCCTGATATTTCTTTATGTGTTCCTTGTCTGAGCCAGCCATAGAGACGCTATCTCATCTCCCCACTCACTCCCACTTCCATCACCAAAGCAAATCCCCTTACCATGGTCATTTGACCTGCTTCAGCTGGGTTTCGCTCAGCTTTATGTCTTTCTCAGACTGTGCCATTAGCAAACCACCAAGAGGAGGCACAGGCTCAGTGAACCGGTCAGAGCTATCTGTTTGACTTAGAAGGAGAACTCAGAACAAAATAGGTTTCCCAATTGGATCGCTCTATCTGTTACTCCACAGTAGACTCAATGACAACAAAGAACTGTGGTAGCTGGTAGCCCTCTGGAGAGCCTAGTTTTAAAAAAATGGAATCATTAAGAAAGGTGATAAGCAAAGACCACAAGAAGCATTTCCTTCTTACCGATTCAGATATAAGACAGAAAACCACTGTCTACAGTGATGTCCCTGCTCACAAGTCACCCACCTCTTTTCTTAAGAGCAGCTTTCCTGTCTTCATAAATCTCATCTTTGTTGAGCTGTGTAAGGGACAAAGTCGTTCCATTCAGCTCAGAGCATGCTCCGATTTAAAAAAAAAAAAAAAAAGAGAGAGAGAGAGAGAAAAACTACCATGATGCTCAGCTTCCAACTGCACTGGAATCACCTGGAGGGCTTGTTAAAGCACAGGTTGCTGGGCTCCTCCAGTAGAGTTACAGATTCAGCAGGTCTGGTGTGGGGCTGGATAATTCGCATTTGTTATAATGCAAGTGCTCACACATCTGAGAACTCATGACCAAAATCAACGATTACCGGGGTTGCATATTACAATCACCTGAAGATGTTTTCAAAGACCGCCAGAACCACGTCAATCTCTACTCAATTGAGTCTTCTTCTCTGGGGTTTAGAGACCAGGTACTGGTGTTTTAGGTTTTACAGATGGCTCCACTTTACAGCCAGACTTTGCTAAATCTACCTATACGGGCATTCAACCTGCATGGGACACGAGCAGAACAGGGGACCACTCAGTGGGGTAAAAATTTATTAAGTGTCTACAACATATGTTGCTCTCTTCTAAATGACATGAGATTTTTTATTTTAAAAAATATGTATTTATTTGTTATTTATTTATTTGAAAGGCAGAGTTACAGAGAGGCAGAGAAAGAGAAAGAGAGAGAGAGGGAGGGCTTCTATCTCCTGGTTCACTCCCAAAATGGCCCCAATGGCTGGAGCTGGGCTGACCCAATTTTCCAGGAGCCAGGAGCTTCCTCCAGGTCTCCTGCATGGGTGCAGGGGCCCAAGGATTTGGGCCATCTTCCACTGGTTTCCCAAGCCATGGTAAAGAGCTGGATTGGAAGTGGAGCAGCCAAAACTCGAACTGGCACTCTTATAAGATGCTGGCACTGCAGGCGGCATCTACACCACAGCACCAACCCCAACATGAGTTTTTTTCTTAAACAAAGGATAATAGCTAACCATGGCACTCAAAGAGTGCATAACTTTAGAAGCTACACATACAAGCCAAATATATACATATAGGCACATATACAGTATTAAAAGAATGTATTTTTGAATCATCACTTACAATTTATTAAATCCTTTATTTGCATCATCTTTTTATGCCTTTACAACAATATTAGGTGCTTTTATTATCTTGATTTCACAGAAAAGGGAATTAGTGTTTCTTTTGAAACAATGTTTTCTAGCCAGGATCATTACTCTGATGTCCAAAATCCACTGTTCTCCAATCACTCTGTTTCACTGACTTCCACTAGACACCTTCACAGGGATGTTTCTAGAAAAAAATACAGTATAGGAATTGCTCCTCCAGCTGCCTCTCATTTCTTTTCTTTCCAGTCGTGTGTGGCTCTTCAGACCTGTGTGTTTTATGACAGTACAGGGCGGGGCAGGCAGAAGTTAGAGCACTGCTACTCGACATTGGCTGGGTGTTAGCATGAACTAAAACGCTTTCGGAAATCCTGAGGCCCAGACCACTGATCCTGCCATTGGGAGGGACAGTCCAGGGGTCAGCAATGAGCCAGGAAATCTTTACAGCCTGCTCACCAGGGAAAACCAAAAGTCTTGATGTATAGTATTTACTGATTTCCATGGTATTGACACTCCCACTGTGGCTTATTTCAGACTACCCAAGTGATGAAACTGAGCCACAAAGTTGTGAAAATCTCTTCATTCATTTTTTTGTTGATGGGACATATAGGTTGATACCATGTCTTAGCTATCGTGAATAATGTTTCAGTGAACACGGGGGAGTGGATATCTCTTCAATATGCTTATTTCATTTCCTTTGGATGCATTCCCAGTGGTGGAAATGCTGGATCATACAGTAGCTTTATTTGTAGGTTTTGGAAAAAGCTTCCTAGTGCTTTCCTTAAAGGCTATACCAATTAACACTCTCATTATCAGTGTACAACTGATATCTCTATATCCTTGCCAGTACATGTTATCTTTTGTCTCTTTGATAATAGCCATTCTACCCAGTGTGAGGCAATATCATATTGTTGTTTTTAATTTGCATTTCTCTGACAATTAGTGATGTTGAGCAGTTTTTCATGTATCTGTTTATCATTTATCTATGTTCTTTTCATAAATGTCTTATCTCATCATGCTGTTGATTGGTTCCATTTTATGCAAATCTTTCTAGTTTAATAAAATCTGATTTTCTGTTTTTGCTTTCATTGCTTGTGCTTTTAGAGTCATAAATAAAAACAATCACCAATATCAAGAAAACTTCTCCCTGTTTTTTTCTAGCAGTTTTACAGTTTCAGGTTATATATACAAGGCTTTAATCCATTTTGAATTGATTTTCTATATAGTATAAAATAAAGATTTAATTTTATGTTGCATAGTTTTCCAACACTATTTATTGACAAGACTCTTCTTTCTGCATCATGTGTTCCTGGCAACTTTGTCAAAGATCAATTGACTATAATTGCATGGATTTGATTCTGAACTGCATTTGGTTCCACTGGTCTATATGTCTGTGTTTTGCCATCAAAACATTGTTTTGATAATTATAGCTTTGTGGAGCATTTTGACATCAGATAGTATGAAGCTTCTAGCTCCTTTCTCTTGTTTTTCTTTTCTTTTCTTTTTTTTTTTTTTTTGATTAGAATACTTCATGGTTCCACACACACAAATTCCAGGATTTATTTTTTAATTTCTTTAAGAATATTATTGGAATTTTGTTAGTGATTGCATTGAAACTACAGATTGATTGCTCCAGGTAATGTGGACATTTTAACATTAACTCCTTCAATCCATAAGTATGGGGTATTTTTCCATTTATTTGTTTCTTCTTCAGTTTCTTTCATCAACATTTTATAGTTTTAAGAGTATAGGCCTTTTATCCTCTTGATTAAACTTACACCCAAGTATCTGAGGAAGACAGGTATTGAAAATGGGATTGTTTTCTTGAATTGCCTTTCAGATAGTTCATTGTTAGTGAGTAGAAACACTACTAAATTTTGTAAGGTGATTTGATATCCTACAACTTCAATGAATTTATTTATTAATTATAGTGGAATCTACTATTTAGCCCTTAAGAATTAGGAAATTCTGTCATTTGTAACAAAATGGAAGCATCTGGAGGACATTAAGTGAAATAAGTCAGAAACAGAAAGACAAATATTGCATGATATTACTTATATGTAGAATATGAGAAAGCTGACTTCATAGAAGTAGAATATAATGTTTTTTTCCAAGGTCTGGGTTGAGGGCACAACGATTTAACTAGGATAATAAGTTCTGGAAATCAGTTGTACAGCTTAGTGAGTAGAGCTAATGAAGAAGTATTATACATGTGACATGGCTAACAGAGTATATCTGAAATGTTCTCATCACATAAAAAAATAAGTATGTAAAGCGATGGATATGTTAATTAACTTCATTTAATCATTTCACAATCCTAGTGTACATGGTAAATGTATATAATTTTTATTTGTCAATTATACCTTAACAAAGCTGGAAATAAAAAAAATATGAGAATGTAAGTCTATTCTTGCAAGTGCATAGTAAGTGGCTTTGGCACACCATTGGATGCAATCCAAGCTTTAGTATTTTTTTTTAAGCTCAGCAAGTGTTAAAAAACCACTGGGCTCCAGAAACCAGATTTACCCAGGAGCCTTAGGGTCCTGGGATAAGAAATTTCTATGTAAGGCATACAAAGGGGAAAAGAATAGGGGGTAAAGGAAGAGAAGGATTGAGAGAGGAGAGGGAGAAGGGGAAGGAAGAGTGTGTTGAAGGAAACTAGCTCATGGGAAGCAATGCAGAAGCAAGAGTGGCAGCTGGTATACCAAGAGCCTGCCTCTGAAATCCACTAACTGGTTAGGATGTGTCTGTTCTTCACTCGGATCTTAGAATGCCAGGGCACAGATTCTTCCATTGACAGCTTTTCAAGGAGTAAAAATACACATTTTGATTGAAAGTAATTGCCTCCCATGTATAACAACTGAACACTAAGAATGCCTGATTTTGTTCTCTCAGGCTTTGTGTTGTTTGCAGGATATAGCTTGTTCCCAAACAACTAATTTTAAAAAGCCAACAAATGATTTCCCATCAAATTTCAGACTTGTGTTGACTCCCACCCTACACTCATTACTTGAACATGGGTCTCCTGCAGGGGAGAAGTGCTGAAGTGAATCAGGTCTGGCAAGTTACTCTCTCTAAAGTTTGTCTTCTCTTCTGTCAAAGTGGGACTCATTCCCATCCTCACAGGGTTGCTGTGGGAAGGAATTGAGACAGCAAATGGGAAACACATAATCCAAGCCACTCAGAAATTATAATTATAGAACTATAAAATATATATGTGGTCATGATAGCAACTACCTTTTTAGAAATAGTTAAATGTTCACATCATATACTCTTCTGCTGTTCATCTGTCTTCTTAATATGAATAAACCATTTACTTTCTCGAGATTTCAGAGTCACCCATGTTCTGATCCAGGATTAAGAGGGAATCCAGTCAATCTAAGTCATGAACAAAGGGAAGAGACTGGGAACAAATGAGGAATGTCTGAGCTCTCCTCACCCCTACCCAAGCATCACTCTTTGGTGACCAACAAAACAGATTCAACTGTAGCAGAAACACTTCCTAGTGACCTCTTTAATGTTTCATGGCATCAGACACTATGTCTGAGTTCTAAATCCATTATTTGTCTTTCTCCCCTTTTGCAATCTCACATTGAACAGTGACCTTCACCACGTGAGAGTGTCCTAAGAGCCAAACATGTCCACTGCTGCCTCTCTTCTGCTCCATTTCAAACCACATCCTACCTCCTTTCTACACAATCATTACAATAAGCCACTGGTCACATAGAACTCCCTTCTAACCACATCTTAAATTTACTTGGTATGACTCTTAAAATCAATAATCAGCTCATTAATGGTCATCTTGCTCTTCCAAGATCTCAAGGGTCCCTTCAATTTAAAAGGCCATCACTGTCAACAGAGATATTGTGATAATTTATACATAATTCATCATACTTGTTATCATTTTCAACAGGAAGGATTCAGTTATGGGGACATCCTATTGCAGTAGATTGGGCAGAGCCAGAAGTAGAAGTTGATGAAGACACAATGTCATTAGTGAAAATCCTGTATGTAAGAAACCTTATGCTATCTACCTCAGAAGAGATGATTGAAAAGGAATTCAACAATATTAAACCAGGTAGGACATATGTGTAAGACATGCTCCGAAAGCACTGATGTTTGAGATGACTTCCTGTAATTCCAACTAGGATACCTTCTACTTAGTTCATTCTCATTATTGAATGCAGATTACCCAGACAATATTCCTGTCTTTCTATTATGAAAAGGGACACTCGGTACTATAGTTATAAATGTTAGAATGGGAAATTCCTAACAGGCTACTTCCTTTCATAGTCACAGGTTATCGGCTTTCCCAATCTGTATATTGGCACACTAAAAGAGGGACATGTGCCCAGACTCTGTTCATTATAATGAAAATAATGAACTCCAGATATGTTTCTCTCTCGCCCTCTTTTTTCCTCCTGAGCCTAAAGTGCATCTTAGTTGACTGAAGGGCAAATTCTGAGGCTGGTGGTACAGCTCTCTGGATTTTATAATGTGTAGCTTGCTCTTTTTTTGGCACTCTATAAAGGAATATGAATTACAAGCTGAACAACTATCAGATATAGGCTGCATTGAGAAAGAAAAGTCAGAGCTAATGAGTTTATATTCTAGTGAAAAGGATGTATTCAAGGAGGTTACAATTCCCTAGAAAAATATTGAGAGGCAATAAGAAAATAACATTTAAAAATTCTATTTAAAGTTTGGATCCCACTGGTAACCTGGTTATTCTTGGAAATATTTGACTACATTTCATTGTAGCACTGATTAGTCTGAAAAAAATATATATTGGCACTCACAGAAACAAATGACAATCAGAACAGAAAGTGGGGCCAGAAAATGTAGGTTCTTCCCCAGCATAGCCTAAGGGTATCTGCTATGGTTCCAATTATAGTCATTCTTCAGAAACTGCTTTTCCTATAAGAGTTTAGCAGCATCAGAATCACTTGGAGAGCTTCTTAAAACACAGAGGGCTTGCCCCATCTCAGGCAGGCCCAAGTGTCTACGTTTCGGCTGAGTCCAGGTAAAACTGACGATGCTGGTCAGGCGGCCACCCTTTGAGAACCAGGACCCTCTGGTAATTCTCCCTTTGGCACCCAGGAGTGTTTGCCTTTAGGAAACTGATGTGCTGCTGACAAATTGGTAGTGAGCAGAGTCATATTTTTCTGATTCACAATATGGTGATTTCAGAGACTTTCTTCTTTGCTGACGGATGCTCCATTCATCATGACCACTGATAGTCTAGGGCCTTTCCTTCTGCTTGGGGATTATCAAACAAAACACAGCATGCACTGAAGAAGGAACATATTCAAACAAGCCACATGGGGTGGGTGTTTTGCCTAATGACTAAGCCACCAGGTGGGTTCCCCACATCCATATGGGAGCTCCTGGGTTTGAGTCCTGACTCCATTCCCCATCCCAGCTTCCTGCTAATATGTACTCTAGGAGGCAAAAGGTGATAGATCAAGTAGCTGAACCCCTGCTAACCACATGGGAGATCTGGATTGAGTTCCTAGGTCCCAGTTTTGGCCTGGCTAGCCTCAGTCATTGTGGGCACTTGGGAAGTGAATCACATGGGAGTTTGCTCCCTCTCTCACTCTCTCACCCTCCTTCTCTCTCTCCTTCCATCCCTTCCTCAAATAAAAACAAATAAAATAAATCATGTGGAGAATAGTGTTGAACAGAAAACCAACATTTATGATATAAGCTCTTTCTAGTTTGTTTTATGAGGTTAAATTTTCATTACGTTTTCCAAAAGCAAGTGAATCTGAACATTAACACCCAAAAATACAATATGATTTCAAGTATCTGCAAGCAGAATTTCAGAACTCCTAAATCCATTATCATCTGGTATTCCACCTAACTAATGCAGATGACAGAAGTTGGAGTGTGATTTGAATGGTAATATTCTCTCATTCGGTGTGCATTTACTGAGTGTCCCTCATATCCAAGGCACCGGGCAGGAACAGGAACTGGGTGAACGTGACAGCAAGGTGCTTGTGAAGTAGATCCTGTTCTCAGGGTGCTAACAAACTCAGGGAGCTGCTGTGGAGGGTGGTGTTGAAGTAAGAGCCAAGACTGGAAAGGTGGAGGTGACCACCAGCTGACCGTTACTTCCCAGTTACCAAGATAAGCAATGGGGTTGAATCGCGCTAATCACTTTCCCTGATACTGAAATGAATAAAGATAACATATTGAAAATTCATTACATTTCCCATGCTTCATAGTTTCAGATACCTTTAATGTCTCAGTCTGACCAGACAATTTTGTTCTGTATAACCATTGTCACAAATCAACGGCTGAAGGCTAGGGGAGAGAAAAGGAAGCACCACAAATTTTTTCAATGATCCTTACACTAAAGGCCTGCCATTTTTTCATAGGAAGATAATTCATGGTCACTAAACCATGAGGTAGAGTCGAAACTCTAATTGCCTCTGTGTCCTTGAATCTAAGAGGATAACTGAACTTTGACAGGAAAAGGAAGAAAGGACAGGACTTTTTCTTCTTAGCCTCCCTGGCATAATGCTTCTTCCTAAGTTATCTCTAGGAACTAAAGCTAAGGGAAGAAAATCTGACCTCTAAAGATCCACTCAAATGAGTGAAAGCTGGAAGGGGACAATAGGCATTCAAAACCGATGGTGCATAAACCAGGTCCCATCTCACCCTCACTCTAAGCAAAAGGTCTATTTTTAAAGTTGAGTAAGCAACAATATTTTAAATATATAATATTCAATCATCCTGGTATCTTAGTTTTTATTTTTGTATGTTGCCATCAATCTATATAGCAGTTTCTCTACATAAAAATGTTGTTAGTTGGTTGAGTTCTTACACATAAAATATAAATAAGAAACTATTTTAAAAATACAAAGGTATATCAATTAAATAAAGTCTTCATTCTCCTTAACTTTTCTTTGTATTCCTGAAGTAATCACTACAAACAATTTGGTCTCCACTTTTCAGTTCTCTTTCTGTGTGTGTATATTTATATTAGTGTATGCAAATGTAGACCCTGGGATTTTTAAAAAAACAAATGCTATAATATTATATTTGTTTTTAACTTTAAAATGTAATAGAAATTCTTGAATCTTTACATTTAAGTATTTTTTTAAAAAAATATTATTTGAAAGGCATAGATAGAGAGAAAGAAACACAGGTAGATAGAGAGGGAGATTTTCCATCTGCCGATAACTCCCTAAATGGCTGCAAGGGTCAGGCTGGGCCAGGCCAAAGCCAAGGGCCAGGAGCTTCTCTCAGGTCTCTCACATGGGTTCAGGAGCCCAAGAACTTGAGCCATCTTATGCCATTTTCCCAGGCTCATTAGCAGGGAGCTGGATTGGAAGCGAAGCAGTTGGGACTTGAAAAGTCTCCCAAATGGGATGCTGACACTGCAGGTGGAGGCTTAACCTAGTACACCACAGCACCAACCCCATTTTGTTCTCTTTAAAGATGCCTTGTTGTTATTTGGTATGAATGTACCAGTTTAATAATTTCTAAATATGTTTATAACATGACCAGTCATTGAGTTCAATTCAATTCAACAAATATTTTGTCAAACATAAGGTACTTTTTCATTTAAAAAGATGTAAACTAAGATACCATTCCTACCTTATAAAATCTTTTAATGTAAGAAGTACAAAACACAACCCATAATTATCTCAGAATATAAAAATTATTTTAAAATTACACACACAATCTTCTGTGGAATGTGTAGAATATTAAAGCCAGACACCTGAAATAGTCTCAACTCTGAAAATTACATGCAGCATTTTCAGCACAATCTCAAGTTCGCTATTGAAGCTACTTTCACTCTATTTACAGGAGCTGTGGAGAGGGTGAAGAAAATCCGAGACTACGCTTTTGTGCATTTCAGTCATCGAGAAGATGCAGTGGAGGCTATGAAAGCTTTAAATGGAAAGGTAATGCAGGGGGAATGAAAAATGGGGACAGGTCCCGTTCCGGTTTGGGGTGGGCACTCTAACGAACAAGCCTGTGAGTTTATCTTACTCTGACTTTCCCCATCTCTGGCACTGCTGCATCCACCATTTAAGATGCATAAAGAAGTGATATAAAAGGACAATGGGGCTAATATCCCCAATTCTACCTCTACATTTTTTGGGCTTGGACAAGTTACTGGCCCTCACTTCCCTCAGGAAGAGAAGGTGAGAGTATATTATTTCAAGATGTCTTCCCCAATTTCATTTTTTTCTGTTTCTTCAAAAGATGATCATCTCTGTATGACAGTATTTTAGAGGTGGATCATGAGAAAAGATGTCAAGATATTGTATTGTCCTTAGAGTTTGACCCTCAAATTCTAGAAGAATTAGAATCTCTCACCTTGTCAAGAGTAGGTTATGCAGAAAAACCAACTTTAAAATCCTTTCTACTTATCTGTCTATGGAATTACATATCAACCCAAGAAACATCAAAAACCTTTGGTAAGCCACTTACCTACCAGTATGTCCAGAATACAAAAAGAAGAAAATCAAAGGTGCTTGTCAAAGAGCTAAAAGTCTGCCGGAGGAACAAGACAAGTACAAATACCTATGCAAAGCACAGTAAAGTAAGTATTGTAAAAAAGATATACAAGTGAAAAAAAAAAAGTTCCAGTTATAAAGAATCAGAAAATTGTCATGGATAGGAGAAGATAATATATATGTAAGAAAAGCCATAAAAATTTGCTCTAATTTCAAAAGACAAAATATGGGAATGAGGCAATTTTAAAGAGGCACAGAATTGGGAAACTGTAAGACAAAACTGGAGGATACAAACAGAGCAGTTAGCAAAGGAAGTAATTACAAAACTGAATATGGAAATCAAGAGTGTAGGAGCCTGGGGCACACAGCATTCCTGAACACAAGGCACAAGGGACTGGAAAACTTACAGAAATTCTGAAAGGGCAGAGAATTCTATGAAGCAGTTCCTTGGAGAAGAAAAGTGATAGGAGATACAGCCAGCCCAAGGCGACCTCTCAAAGAGCAAGATAGGAGAATGAATGCCCTAATTCATTGTCTCTCCAATCTTCTGCCACGGTTCCCCATGGGCCAAATCCAGTCAAAATCTGGAAGGTTGGGGAACCCTGAAGAAGACCCCATGTGTAGTACCCTCCCAGAACAGAGAGCAGCCAGAGTCAATGGGGTGTAGATCTTGAGGCCAAAGTAAACATACCAGCAAAGCCCTTTTAACACAGGGAATCCCCTTCTATATGAGCTACATGGAGGCCTACAATAATGAATTCTGGGAGAAAAACATTACTGACCCTGAAACACAAAAGGAAAAAATAATGTACACTTAAATATATGTATATGAAGCAAAAACTTTAATGCACCTACATTGATTATTAAGTTTAGTATCACAAAAAGTTTTACTGCTTTGAAAACAACTCATAAGTTAGATTTTCTCTATTTGGAAACATAGCTGAGAGTACATGTTGCTGACTGAGAAGAATATACAGCCAAGAGTGAATTGAATGCTAAATCATTACATCAGTTAATGACAACGGGAAAGTGTTCATATTATTTGCAATTTTTATAGCTGAATATTTTTATGGCAATCTTTTTTTTTTTTTTTTTTTTGACAGGCAGAGTGGACAGTGAGAGAGAGACAGAGAGAAAGGTCTTCCTTTTGCCGTTGGTTCACCCTCCAATGGCCGCTGCGGTAGCGCGCTGCGGTCAGCGCACCGCGCTGATCCGATGGCAGGAGCCAGATGCTTCTCCTGGTCTCCCATGGGGTGCAGGGCCCAAGCACTTGGGCCATCCTCCACTGCACTCCCGGGCCACAGCAGAGAGCTGGCCTGGAAGAGGGGCAACCGGGACAGGATCGGTGCCCCGACCGGGACTAGAACCCGGTGTGCTGGCGCCGCAAGGCGGAGGATTAGCCTAGTGAGCTGCGGCGCCGGCCTTATGGCAATCTTTACATATGTCATGAATTAAAATATATATTTATTAGTAGTAAGTACACTCTATATATCATAATTAACTTTAATGTGGTACGTGGAAATCAAAAACAAGTTTTCCTAGGACGCATGAAGGGTTCTGAGCATCCATATGGATAATGGTATTCAACTTATCAGACCAGCTGAGACTTTGAAGATTTGTGTGTGTGTGTGTAGTAGAGTAATGATTATATTTATAATTTAGAGACATTAACTTGAGAGAATTGACTTTTTATAGAGCAGGGAGAAAGAAGAAAGAGGTAGTGGAAACTAGTTATAAAGCTATTCTAGTCATCCTAATGGGATGAAATAAGGGCTAGAACTAAGGTGGGAACAGAACGTGGCAGGGAGCTTCTACACAGAACTGCACAGAATAAACTCAAAGGACCCTGGAAGTGATTGGAGTTAGGGGTGAAAAAGGACAAGTCATTGTAAGTCTTCAATATGAGAGACTGTTAGGGAACTCAGAGAAGGAAGTCTACCCAGAAAGAAATATGATGTATTGAGCTTTGGACCATTATTAATTCTTTTCATACCTTCATGAATATTCACTTATTCTATAAATATTTATGAATATCTGTAATTTGAAAGAAATTTTGCTGGGTTCGAGCTATACGGATTAATAAGGTGTTGTCTTGGATCTTGAGATGTCTAAACCAGGTAACTAAAATATGCTACTGAGTTTAAAACTCTGTTGGAAAGAGCAGAGGACTGCAGAACAAAACCCTTTACAATAAGAAATTTGACTTTGCAGTAAAGAATCATCCCACTCAGACCATCTCTTGAGATGGACATGCCTATAACCAGAGACCTGTTTGAGTTGTTCCTTTTCCCTAAGATAGGACTAAATATTTAAAGAAACCTGTATGCAAGGTAACCCATTCCAAGACTATTTCTTCTAATTGTAACAATTTCAATGGAAGAATGTTAAATACTAGTTGTACTTTATCTCCCAGTATGTTCAATCTAATATACTGGTATTTGACACTGGCTCCTACTACAAAAAGGGAGGCAGGCACATGAAACTATGGCCAGATTGCTCACAAAAGTTGACCAAAGGGCCAGGATGACTGTGAAACACATAGTGGACTTCAATAATCCAGGAACCACTGAGTGTCTGATGGGTACAATGGTGAAGATTCAACTGAAGGGAAAGAGAATTTGTGTAAAACCACTTTCTATTGTTTCCTTTATTTATATAAAACATAGGCCCACCATATTCCCATTCAAAAGAAACAAACGTTTTCTATCAATACTTTTTCCTTTTAGTAAGAAGTACTTGTTGATAGCCATCTTTGTTTCTTGTATAGGCATGCAATACGGAGAAGTTAGTTGTAAGTGTATATGTACACACAGCCACTGCCTTCGACATCTGGAGCTGTTAGCAATCTCAAAAACTGGTGTTAGGGAGGAACTACTCCAATGATTCTTGAGTGCAGTTTTAAGTGGCGTGTGCCCTGAGAAACCTCAGTACTGCTCCCACAGCCACACCTACTCCTTATTATCCTGGTTTATTATTTCCCAGCTGCTCAGCAAATTAAAAGTTTGCTTCATATAGATTCCTCTTCCTTAAGTAGAGCTCCCCTTAAACCTTTCTTCTAACCTAAGAGAAATTTATTGTACAGCTGCTCTAAGGAATAAGACATTTAGATGGCTGTCATCTGGAAAAGTCTGATTAGGCTGGTCATTGCAAGGTGATAATATTTCAGAATATCTCTTTGTTTTGCTTTCACCTTCACTTCACTGACTAGGTAATGGAGATAAATTCTACCCATAATGAACCTGAAATTTCTTTTACTTATATTCAATATAATTTTAAACAAATAATATAATTGAAAATATTGCATAATTTTCTATCTCAGTGACTATATCTAAATTATAAGTGTATAACCAATATGTCAATGGACCACTATGTCACCGTCAAACTATTGGCATCTTATGCAACATACCAACAAAACCAGAGAAACCATCTACTGGCATGTAAAGACAGACCAGTAAAGAAACAAGTGACAGATAACTAAAATAGTAAACACAGTAAATAGTCTAACACTTAGAAGGAGACATGTTATTAGGGCTCAGCCACACTTGGTCTCCAGATCTTCTCATGGTGTTTTTTTGCTCTCCTAAACAGGTGCTGGACGGTTCTCCTATTGAAGTGACCCTAGCCAAACCAGTGGACAAGGACAGTTATGTTAGGTACACCCGAGGCACAGGTGGAAGGGCCACCATGCTGCAAGGAGACTATACCTACTCTCTGGGCCATGTTTATGATCCCACCACAGCCTACCTTGGAGCTCCTGTCTTCTATGCCCCCCAGGCCTATGCAGCGATTCCCAGTCTTCACTTCCCAGCCACCAAAGGACACCTCAGCAACAGGGCCATTATTCGAGCCCCTTCTGTTAGAGGTAACATCAGTCAGTTCCAGCCTTACAGTAACTCAAAGTGTGCAAATGATTGATTCTGTAATAGCCTTTGAAAAATGGGTTGGGTCCACTGGCAGAAAAGCACTGAGAAATTGTGCGTTAAAAATCAGATATCATATCAATAGTTCTCATTCCAAAGGATTCTTTTGATTACATTACAACTGGTTATTGAAAAGACTTTGTCAGAATATAGTGAAAAAGGGTCTATGTACAAGTTTGATCTTTGCATGAATACCCTAAAATATGTGCCAACTAATACCTAGTTCTACTATTGTTAGCTTCTTCTTTGTTATTAGACTACCATCTTGCAATCATATGTGATGCATTACAAAGCTTCCAAGGAAGAGTAGCATGGTCCAATGAAAACCAATTACCTCAAATAGCAAAAATAGTTCAAGGCACATATGGACTTCATAGTGACTCAATGGCATCATCTTTATATATACTAGTAAGTCACAATGATCATAAATACAGCATACCAGCATATGTCCTCATAAGGTATCTCTCAATAAATATATATTATATCTTTTAAAAAGTCAAACTTTGAGGAAATCAACTTTATCTATAATATGTGGGGAATTAAATATCCTCCAAATGGAAAAAAAAAGAACTTAATCTGTTTGCCAGACAATAATATTTCAAGTTTCAAATCTGTAAGAATTCTAAACATTCAAGAAGCTTTCTGAGCTCAGTTAGTTCAAGCAATGTAGAAGATAAGCAAAGCATTTTTTATTCCCAAGAAATTGGTTTGTCTCTGCTTAATAGTATCTTCCAGAATAGTTTTTCTACAATGTGGCTAATGGCAACAGAATCCTACTTGTATCTCCAAATGCAACATCCATCTGAGAAATGCAACCAACTATATTTAAATCTATTCTTTGGCTTGACCTAGGAGTAGAGGGGCACATCCAGATCACTTAGAAACAACCATTTACCTGTTTTAATATTTTTCAGGGGAACTGAATTGACCAACCAGCTCTAGTATTCAACAGCCTTGGAAGTTCCAAACTCAAAATAAAATCACCCCAAATTGTAATGTAAAAGAAATCATCAGAATTTCCCTCAGGATAATTCATCTATATGATAATAAATTATGTTCCTGAAACATTACACATACATAATATAAAATCATGTCACTAACCAACGCATATATTAAATATAAGTTGTCAACCAGTTGTAATGTAGAAAAAAAGGAAACCACTTAAAGGGAAAGGAAAGTATTAATGAATAATATTGATGAAGGATAATCAGTTTAATTTTTATCTCTTTATACCACTAATAGGTAATCAAAGTAGCAATATGGAAAAACAAAAATCAAAAGGAATCTATGCATGAAACTCAATGGAAATTTAAGCCTCACGTTGACAGAGCATAAGAGAGGATGGTGAACTTAAAAACGTGCTTTCTAAATGTTGTCTTTCCAATAGGTCATTGTGGAGAGGATAATTGGGGGAGGTAGAATTCACTTCTAACATAGTGATTAGTGTCATTCTCTAGGCAACACAGATTTCAGTACAAGTGATCATACTACATTGGGATGTTTAAATAAACACATTCCCAATTTTATTTAGTCTACAGAAAAATGTCAACAAAGAGTTAACTAAAGATATAAATGGCAAATTTTCTCTGCTCTAAAAATTTTTAATTGCTCATGTACCTATTGCTAGCTTTGCTGGTATTACTTTCTTCCATAGCTAGTTTACAAAAAAGAGAAAGAAGCATCTATGGTGAGCCTTACCTTATGTTGAGTTTCATTTCATTAGAATCCTGGCATTTTTACCCATCTTCAGGCAATAATCAATGTGACTTGGGCTAACTTTTCCATTACAGTAAGATTCAGGGTGATTTTCTGGTGGTTTGATTCAGTTTAATGCCTTCTTACATTCCTAGAAATTTACATGAATGTACCTGTAGGGGCTGCGGGAGTGAGAGGACTGGGCGGCCGTGGCTATTTGGCATACACAGGCTTGGGTCGTGGATACCAGGTCAAAGGAGACAAGAGAGAAGACAAACTCTATGACATTTTACCTGGGATGGAGCTCACCCCAATGAATCCTGTCACTTTAAAACCTCAGGGAGTTAAACTTGCTCCCCAGGTAGGTAATGTCATTCCAGACATAGTTTCTTTAAGTTGAATCAGTAACTATCACTCACTTTTCATCAAATGATTTGGTCAATTTTGGGCTTTGCTTTCTTGAGTGGCCCATCAACATGATGTACTTTGAGGAACTGCTGGGCATTGTTCCACTATATTTTTGATTTTTAAAATTGTAAAGTGTAAAAATCTTAATCTATTGAAATATAAATAACCTTGGAGCTATGAAGAATAGCAGTCCTTATATTGAAATCAGGAAGAAAATTTGAATTTCTAAAAGCTCATCTTAGGGGAAGATTAATGACTTCCTTTTACACACATATTAATTTATCTAAGCTTTTTGTTAACCCTACCCAGGCAATTGTTTTTTAAAAAAGAATACCTATCGGAGTGGTAAACAGCAATCAGTTGTTTGTCCAAAAAACAATGATTAGACTTCTTTCATGCACCATGTATCGTGCAAGGTGCTGGAGATTTTAAAGTCAATATGCCAAAATCCTTGCTAAAAAATCATATCAACTAGAAAAACACTGACATATAAACAGGTAATTCTAACAAAATCTGGTAGGTGCAGTGATGGAGCTAGCTCAGAAACTAATCAACCGAATCACCCAATCTTCTTGGGATAAAACCGAAAATAAAACTCATAAATAAAGTGCTAGGATAAGGCTGGTGTTGTGGTGTAGCAAGTTAAGCCACTATCTGCAATGCCAGCATCCCATACCCAGTTTGAATTCCAGATACTCACTTCCAATCCAGTTCCCTGATAATTCACCTAGGAAAACAGTGGAAGATGACCCAAGTAGTTGGGACCCTGCCACCCATGTGGGAGATCCAGTTGGAGTTCCAGGCTCCTAGCTGGGCCCTGGATATGGTGGCCATTTGGGGAGTGAACCAGTAGACAGAGATTTCTTTCTCTCTCTATCGCTCCCTCACTGTCTATCAATCTGCCTTTCAAATAAATTAAGTTTAATAGATAATTTTTAGAAGTATTGAGCAACTGGGATTCTTTTAAGAAAACAAGTAGTAATCATCACAAAAGCTACTATCACAGGATGAACACCTGTCCTTTTTTATATTAGACTCAGGTTACAAATGGATCATGCCTTATATCAATATGTAGTCATCTGGGGCGAGCATTGTAGCACAGCAGGTTAAGCTGCTGCCTGTGATGCCAGCATCCCACATGAGTGCCAGTTCGAATCCTGGCTGTTTCATTTGCAATCAAACTCCCTGCTAAAGTGCACCTGGGAAAGCAGGCCCAACTGCTTGAATTCCTGCCACCCATCTGGGAGATCCAGATGCAATTTCAGGCTCCTGGCTTTGGCCAGGCCAGACCCCAGTCACTGTGGCCATTTGGGGAGTTAAGCAGTAGATAGATGCTCTCTCTGTCTGTTGCTCTCTATCTCTCTGTCTCTCTAACTCTGCCTTTCAAATAAATTAATAAATCTTTTTTAAAAAGTATGTAACCATTGCTAAACTGGTAAAGTTCTGTAGTTGTCTCTCCATTCCGATAACTGTGGCTTACAGATTGAGGACCAAGCCACGCCCAGTCAACTCAAGTGGGCCCTAAACAACCTCATAGTAAGATTATAAACCCCCTGCAAAGCCAGCAGTTAGAGTGGGTGATCCTTTAGCCTACATTTGCACACCTGGTATAAACAAGCTGGTAGAACCAGCAAAAGCTAATTTATTACTTATTATTGTGCCAAAAAAGCTAACTTCTTATTGTTTATGAAACTTAAAGAATGGTTTAATGATGACAACAGCTACTACAAAATAATGTATTAAAAATAAAAAAAAGATAGCAAAAATAGGAGCAATCTACAAAATAATAAACTGGAAAAATATCATGCTACTGCTGCTGAATTACTGGTAGAGCAAATGGGATAAGCAGCTCCAAGCACACCCTGGGGCAGCGTTCAGTGCCACCAGTTATTTTCCCAGATGTTTGCCCTATTCTGCATAGTACACTGAATCAGCTGACCAAGGTGAACATCAGGACCTCTGGGCCAGCAACAAGGGCTTGTATATAAAGATGAGCCTTTAGAGAAGATCAATTTGGAGTAACTACAGAAGAAAAATAAACATGCAGGAAGATGTTATAAATCAGATCACTATACAGATAGCCAGAAGCGGTGTCTTGCCACAGCAGCAAAATAGGTGCAACTGTCAACACCCATCTATTAACGCCCACCAATAAATACAAACCCATCAAACTTTTTAACTGTATTTTTCTGAAAATGTGAGGTTAAAACCCTTTGACAAATGACATTAAATTATATATTCTTAGACTATCTTCTCTAAACCATTGTAATCAGAGGTATTAAGGATGATAACGAGTAAATCTATCCACACAGTACTAGAACGTAAATTTTTTAAGGAAATAAATACATCAAACAAATCATAAAATGAAGCTCTTGGTAAAAAGTTACAGCTAATGGACTAAGCTGAAAACATATTAGAGTAAATGGTGTGAAAATGATTTTTATGAACTAATAGATATAACATTTTAAATGGAGTTCAGACTGAGTTCAACTTAAATTTTATGAGTCATTAAGCCATGTAGCATTTTATGGCTTCTCGTATTAGCTTAAACTTTGAAATGCAAAGTTTAAAAACCTGAAAACTGGAGAAATAATGCAAATGTGACATTTAAAGGAAAAAATAACATTTTTTTAAATCTTGTAGATATTAGAGGAAATATGTCAGAAAAATAACTGGGGGCAGCCTGTGTACCAGCTCCACTCTGCCATCGGACAAGACCAAAGGCAGCTCTTCTTGTACAAAATCACCATCCCTGCCCTGGCCAACCAGAACCCGGCAATGTGCGTAACTCCTCCCAATTCCTAGTCCGACCGATTGTAGCATAAGCTGCACTTGTAAATGGGGTGTGTTTGGTCCCTAGTCCAGTGATACAAACACTCAAGTCTACTAGCTACTCATCTGTCAGGCATGTAAACACTGAGATGTATAGCTGGGATTTATGTGTGAGCTATGAGACTGGCATCTACAAGTCCCACAGTGAAGACTGTGGTAGTATCCGCAACTGAAGGAAAGCAGTAGGTAATACAAAAGGTAACAGACATGAAAACCATGGCCCATTCCCCTATCTGAACTACTGAAATGCCCATTTTTATACATAATAACTCCATGCTTCATCATTTAGGGTTTGAACCAAAGAGATGACAACTCTGTTCGCATATAACACCTTGTGAATTTTGACCTCAAGCCTGCATTTCTCTGTATTTTGGGAACCACTGTGTTTCACATATACCTTAGGAAAAGCCATGTGCCCCAGGAATATCATCGCCTACCTGTGTTCTACGTCAATTCACAACGGTTTCTAGATGCACATATATTTAGGAACAAAGAGAATGAAAAATACCCACCCAAAATCCCATCATCCAGTCTTCTTCAAAGTTGGCAGTGCTTTAGGTTTTCACCTGACTCCACAACACAAGTTCTAAAATGCCTGTCCTCGCTCACTATGCCTTCCAGCCACCCTTTCACGCCGCCCAAGCTAAGTGCCTATGTGGATGAAGCAAAGAATTATGCGGCCGAGCACACCCTGCAAAGCCTGGGTATCCCCACTGATGGAGGAGACGCTGGGACCGCCGCTGCCGCCGCTGCCACCTCTGCTACTGTTTTCCCAGGTAGGGAAGACTGGTGCCAGAAATGGCAGCCCAGGGCAGTGTTTGGGAAAGCCTTCTGGGTGCCGTGGTCTCACAGACAGTGTGCGAATGCCGCGTACAATAAATCCGATTCCCACCCTCTGTGCACCAAGAAGAGTCTGCTAGATGTGTGAATCCTGAAAGCATGAGCTGGGCAGAAGTGAGTTGCTGGCTCAGCTCCGCTTTCAGCAGCTGCAGGGTCTTAAAAGAATTCATTTTCCTGGGTCTAGTTTGCTTGCACTGGGTTGGGTTTTTATTTTAGAAAGTGAGTTTGGGTCTATCTGCTAAGAGCTGGCGGTTGTTTGCACTCTTACTCTGTGCTAAGCACTCACCTAAATGCTCAGTAAGCTTTGCAGTATCACAATAATCCTCATGACACCCCCAAGAGGTTAGATTTGATCCCATTAGAGAGATGAAATAACTGAGCCTGGGAAGGATTAGTGACTCAGCCAAAGCCGACCAGCTTTAAAGTAATTCCTTGAGCTCCTTCCCCAGTTCTAACCTTCAATCTGCTTTCCTTACTTTGCTTTGTGAAAATTTAAGAAAAAATTTTGCAATCAACATGCCTTCCTGAGTCCTATTAAAAGACTGTTCCCCAATTATTTTGTGCCCATAACAAATGCTAAAAATTAAAAAGAATTAAAAAGTTAAAAAATGTTAATCATTAAAAAGAATCCTCTAGAGATTAAACAGAACTAGGCAAGAAAGTTCTATTAGAAACTTGTTCTCAGCAATTAGTGTAATTGCATTCTTTTTTAGTAATAAAAATTTATTTCTACGGAAGAAATGTGCCATTCTGACATGTCATTGTGTCAGCTCGCCCCTGATATGCCCTGAGAGTTCTGACTACACCTAGAAAATGGCAATCCTTTTAATTGGTTAATTCATATATTGGTCATGTGTAGATGTGAGAACTTTCACATTCTTCACATGCATGACACGTGGGCTCACCCCTGTTTTACTTCGTATAAAGTGTGATTATATCTCCCATTCTGGCAAGTCAGGCTAAAACTAATCATGCTTCCCGCTCACTTCTACCTTTGTTTCTCCGGAAGAGCCTGGAGACCATCTGTGGTGAATCTCAGAGAGGTTATCAAGGCAACAGCTGACACTGCAGGGAGCTGGATACCCTCTGAGCAGAGCTAGGCCTCAGCCCCTGTGCTTGCTGGCCATGTGTCCTTCCACTCAGAACTTACGCTAGGGTTTCTCAGTGCCTGGAGAAAGTTGAACCCCTGTTTTGCCAAAAGCTACACATGACACCTAACAAATTCACTGGAAAAATAAATGATCCACTGTCAGAATTTTAAAGTTGGTTTTCTCATTGGAATGTTTTATCCTCACTTCTATTTGCTCCTGCAAGAAGTTAAAAACATGTAGGGCATGACAGCTGTCTTGGGAATTCATAAGAATCTGAGAGCCTCACTTATAACATGGCTGTGGAGCCAAACAAAGACTAATGGACTCCCAGGAAAGGACCTGCTTGAAACACAAATGCTTTGCAATTAAGAAATTGGCCAAATTGAAAAAAAAAAATCAAAATCCCCAAGGGTAAAATCTATGCTGCATGCACACACACATTTTCATATTCATATTATTCGAGAAGTACTGTTTGCAAAATCAAGAAAGTAATTGTTAACACATTTGTCATACACTTGGAATATATAGCAAACATCATTTGTACATTAGTCAGCATTACTGGCTAAAGCGAATGAGCCTAGGAGTGAACTCAATTTATAAAACAACAGTCCAGCCAGCTTCCTGCCACCACTTCCTAAGAAGCCACCGGAAAAAGAAAAAAAATTACTTTGTCTGGAGTTGGGCAGACTTCACCGCACATAAACCAAATGGGCTTAAGAGGAAACTCGGCCCCATTTGTTACTTTCATGCTTCCCACTTTTGCTTATTATCTTTCATACGTCTCAAAAATAGCCAGGTCTCAGTCTAAAGCATTAACGGAAATATTACTGTCGGTTGTGGCTATTACGCCTTCTCCAGCAGTGTACATTAGCTAATGCTAGTGGGGACACACGTGACATCTATCACTCAACCCCTTTGGTTCTCTGAGAGTGAGGACTGGCAGTAAGGCCTCTGAAGACACCCAGGACAAGATTGATAGTGGGATCAGAAACAGGTGGTGCTTTTGCTGTTCATGCTGGGTTCTGGATGCAGATGGGCTGACCTTTGCCTTGTCCAGTGTTACAGAGAGAAACACTACGATTTTACAGTGTGGCCCTTCCTGGACCACCTAGTCTCCATACATCCTTCTTGGCTGAAAATAATTGATGGTCTTGTCTCAGCTAGCCGGTGTGGAGCTGCAGCAGGGCCAGATACCAGCCCCACAGAGCACCCTCCACCGTGTCCCGGCAACCCCTGCCTCACCTCCCCTTGCTCACATATCTCTAGAGCCTCTGAAAAAGTCCTAAATGACACGCTTCGATAAACCCTGTACCCTGCTGGGTTTCTGGTTCTTGAATCCTGCCTCCCATGTTTTTAATTCTCTAAGTGTGAAGGAATGCTGACACAAGTGACCTTCCCATCCTTGAGGAATACGGTCTTAGGTCTTTTCAAATACCATTTAAAAATCACTTAGTTGTATCAGGCATTTAGCCTAGTGGTTAACACATCTGTGTCTCGAATAACAGTATCTAGGCTCGCTTTCCAGTAACAATTCCTGACTCCACCTTCCTGTTAATGCAAACCTTGGGAGACAGCAGGTGATGGCTCAAGTAGTTGGGTCCCAGCCATGTATGTGGGAGACCTGGACGGAGTTCCCACCTCCTGGTATCAGCCGGCCAAGCCCCAGCTAGTGCCGGCTTCTGGAGAGTGAACCAACAGATGGTAGCCCACTTCTTTCTGTCCCCCAAACAATTCCCTTTTTAAAAACATTTGTTTTCAGTCTACAGTTGTGCCTCCTTGAAAGCACATTTGAGCTTTAAGCAATATGTTACATTTTGGTCATCTTCAAAGAGGATGGTAAGTCAAAGGGAGCAAATCGGATCCTTACGTGAAATTTTCTCTGCCTCCTCCCCCAGGATATGCCGTCCCTAACGCCACCGCACCTATGTCTGCAGCCCAACTCAAGCAAGCAGTGACGCTTGGACAAGACTTAGCAGCGTACACAGCCTATGAGGTCTACCCTACTTTCGCAGTGACTGCTCGAGGCGATGCCTATGGAGCCTTCTGAAGATCTCTTTCTTCTAATTTAAGACATAAAACTCTAAAGAGAAGAAATAAACCTCTAACTTAGTCCCCTAGTGATGTCATACCTTTCCTGAAGCATGCTTTCCTGAGACTGTACAGCATATACTCACTGTGTAGAATTGTGAAATGAGAATGGTAGCCCTAGAGGAAATCAGAGTTAAGGAGCCTTCTGGTCCTTCCTGTCCCCTGCAGTGCCTGAGGAATTCCTAGAAATTGATATGAGGTTTTGCAGACATGGTTAAAACAAATCTAGGCCCCATATTTACTCAATTCAATAGCCCACACTCATTACCACACCCTTACCAATGATCCCCACAACACAACCACATGATCACAAAATAACTTTTTCTCATTTTAAAAATTTAGACTTGTCCACACTAATCTACTTTCATTTCAGACTCACTCAGCTCATCTCTAAAATCATAAAAAGTTAAGTCAGGTCTGGAGAAAATCCTTTAGGATACTTTTCCCCACTTAGCTAATTGGTTGAGAAGTCCTTTCAACAAGAGAAGTGGAAGATTTGCACTTATTTCTTTGGTCAAAATCCTGGACCACTACCCAGCATTCAGAGACAGTTAATGAATATTAACTTGAACTTGGCCTTGGATTTTCTCACTCTCCTACATTAAATCTGCCAAGAACGCCTCTACCTTCCTTTAAAACAAACTTGTAGTATCAGATAGCTGCACCATACCTGAGTCCATTTGTCTTGAAGATGTCACAAGTAGACCTTGCCTCCATCACTGCTGATTACAAACTGTTTCTTCATAAACAGCAAAGGTGCTATTTGCAAAAATCCCCTAGAATCTTGGATTCTTCTGCAGGCACACTTGATGGTGGTTAGGGTAGGCGTAGAGTGGGACTGATCCAGAAGAGAGGTGAAAAGAACCCACTACTTTCTTGCCAAATTTTAAATGATTGTTTTATTCCAAAGTCTAACGGCAAATACCTTGACTACTGTTCCAGTCTCATCAGGGGTTTAAGAGTCATAGTACTAGAATTTTCATTTCAAAAGAAAATTCTTTGACCCTTATAAAATTCTACAGGACTCAAAGGAAAACATAATACAAAGGTGTTGAAAGTTTGGTCAGTTCCTTAATGGAGTTCTGTGATACAAACTCAGGCCAGATTCCAATCAACATCAGGTAAATTTCAATCACAGGTAAAAGTCCTTGTAACCCTTCAGTTCTGTTAGTTCCAGTCAGGTATCCAAAGCTCCAAACATGAAGTTGAAGTTCTTTGAAAGGCTCTGTGCTTTCTGTTTTGCATTTAGCTCCTCACATGCCCGTGGACAGTGGTTTCCAAATCTGGCTGCATATTAGAAACACCTAGAGAGCTTTTAAAAATTCTAATACCAAGATCTCACCTCATACCAATTACATCAGACTGTTTTGGAATGGGAGCCTGGCACCAGTAGTCGTTAAAAATCCCCAGATGATTTCAATATGCAGCTAAGTTTGGGAACGGCTATGTTCTTTGTATTTCTATGCTATCCCCCTTTCTTTTTCCTTTTCTCCTTCACTGGATTTAGTAGAAAACGTAAGAAAAAATTCCAAGAGCCAGATCATATTTTTTCACACATATTCATGTCATAAACAGTATAAATTTGAACATAATTCACATTGACTTCAAACTGAGACTTGGGCCAAAATAACTCTACAATGAGAAGTAAAACATTCCTTCTAAAGCAATTCTTAGATTCAGATTTTTCACTCCCCCACAGACCTGCTTTCATTCTCAAAAAGAGTAATTACATTGACATAGCAAATGTCCTTTGGAGCAAGCAAGTTCTGCTCAGCCTAAAAAAAGCATTCCAAATTCCAAGAGAGAAGTTCTGATTTCCCTTAGAATCCTTGAAATTAAATAGCAAAAAGTAGTCTGCATGTCTTGTCAACCCAAAGTACAAGGCTTAGCTCAGAGAAGTTTGAAGTTTAATCAAAATGAAGAGAGATAATTAGTTAATTCAGAAATCTCCTTATGAGAAAAACCATTATTCCAGAGAAGGTCACTTTTTGAAATGATTGAGATCTGAACTTAGATGAATACCAAAGTATTAAGAAAATTATCACTGAACTCTATCTCATTGCTTATAAAAAAAAAAACAGCACAAGTATTCAAAACATTTACCTTCTTAGAATTGATTTTATACAAGTTGGCATCCATGCGGTTTGCTTTCTGATCAAATTTTACTTCTTTTTAGTAATATCTAGAGAACACTCTGAGTTCTATTAGAATATATTCATGGAAAGGCTCAATTTGCCTACCTCACCCTATGTTTGTTCTTACTTTCCCCCAAATGAGTCCTGCTCTACACTGAAGATAGTAACAAAAATGGCTTTTTAAAACTGAATATAGAACCAAAGGTAATTTTATATATTGCTTCTGTTTTTAGACTTGAGAAATTAGCACCCCTTTAGCATCTTCATAACCTCTGCATCATTACCCCCTTTTGCTGTTATTTCTGACTCCGTTGCTTCCTAATTCTTCATAGGAAAAATTAAAATTAGTCAACCAAATGATAATAACAAAATAACCTAACCAATACTTTGGAAACATGTAATAAATTAGAATTAGGTTTCTAAATGTTGATAACTAACAACACATTGTCCACCAAAACCAGCGTGGTGCTAAGACGGGAGGACATGGAACAGCAATGAGACTGGGTATTTGCATTCCTCCCTGGAAGACTGCTGCCTGCATACTGCTCTTCTCTCTCATTCTATCAGGAGAGCTAGAAGAGCATTTTCACCTGGAGCAACATGTGATTCTCCTGGATGACGGGGCTGTTCTCAATCCGTATCACACCAAACCACACTGTTTGGGTAACAGCACCCAAAATGCTGCTGGGAAACTACCTCATACTGACAAAACATGGGCTTCCAAATACATTTAACCAAAGAGGACCTACTTCCAAACCACAGTCCCTCAATTTTTTAAAGGTGGAATGGAAATGAAATTATAGCTATGTATTGATCATATCTATACAGAAAATTAGCTTTTGTTTTATTTAAAGTTTTTTTTAATTATTACAATTACATAGTGCTTCAGTATAATTTTAATTCTGCCTGACCAAGTAGGCATAGACTCCACATAGACAAGGAGATTATTCAGGGTGCCATTTGTAGAATAAAGGTCAATAAAGCAAGTTAATATTTTGAGTAAATTGTCTTTACATTTAAAACTACAAAGTTTGATAAAATTCATTACTCCACAACTTCTGTCCTACCCAATACTTCTTAAAAGTATCTTACAATGAAAAGTGAACAATGTGCCCAATATTTACCTAGAGAGCCATGACCATTTTTCTTCTTCTGACATTCAAATGAAGGTTTCTAGGGAGGATGAAAATGTATCTAGAAATTAACCTAGAGACTTGGTACTTTTTTGTGTACACAGCTTTTAAATGTTGTAAATACATCTGTTGAAGGGGAAATGAAGTTTCAAATATAACACTGTAATGGAACTTTATGAAAAATTGCTGCGGAAGCAAATATTAATAGCATAACAGGGGATTTTAGATGCTTTTTGGAAGATGGAGCAAAACTAGGTAACAAACATTCCCTCCTGGCATGCAACCATTGTCGACTGGATTTTGTTAAACTGGTGGTCAAATCTGATGTTGAAATTTTACTTCATTCTAATAATATCTTGAAAATGCTCTGAGTTTTACTAGACTATATACTCAGAAAGTGTAATATATCCACCAGACTGTGTTCTTATTTGCCAACATTAAGACAAAGCAAAGCAGGTCTTACTGTAGCAAGTGAAGCTATTAAGAAATCGAGTATTTTTTTTCTCTCTGACTCCCATACTCTATTTCTTTACTTACAGAGTAAAACATTTAAAATTTTTTATTAAGTAAAAAGTGAGTAGAGTACAGCTTGTCCTATTACTCCCAAAAGGCTTGACATCTTGAAAAGCCAGATTTTTCTTACAGTATTTATACAGAAAGTAGAACGCATAGGTTTAATATTGAAGCAATGCAACCATTACATAGGAGACTGAAACCTTATACTTCCTTGGTTCTTCTCCTTTGGGTTAGAAAGATAAAAGAAAAATTTTGACTCTAGCTAGAAAGGGAAAGAAGTTCACAAACAATCTGAAAGGAAACATAATTTGGAAACCAAAAGCCTTCATTCATTGAAACATACCTGGAATAAAATGCAGAACACATCTGCGTTTACCTCTCCCTACAGACTCCTCTTCTGAAAGAGAGAGGATGCGTCTTGTTCTCCCTTTACATACAGTTCTTTGTCTAAGAGAAGGGCAAATCCCAAGCAAAAGCACCTTAAAAAGAAAAACAGTAAGTGCCCATGAGAACTTTATGGAGACTGAAGACGGTCAACATCACTGAGGGCTTGGTAACGTCTTTCTGGGGTCACAGTCCATCCTGGTTTTCCAGGACAGTCCTGCCTGAACTTCTGTTGTCTCACTATAAGTATCAACCGTGAATCTTTTTACTCCCCAGTTTGTTCCAGGTTAGACAACAAATTAAACAGTGACACGTCTCCCCCACCTTTATGGGTTTTTCTTCCAGTTTGAAGAATTGCCCCGTCCAAAGCAGATACAGCTTAAACTAAAGAGCCCAGATGCATATTTCAGACTGGGGTAGGATCATAGTGAGCACAGAGGAATGCACTGCCTTTTCTTCCAACATCACCTTCAATGCACTCTCCTTTCCAGCTGGCCCTCTACTTAGCTCATTTCTGGTCCTAGTTTTCCTCTCACTTCTTGGTCTTGGGCTCTACCTTCAGTTGGCAGAGCTAGTAGCTTCTGGGCCAGATTGGACAGGGGACAAGAAGAAAGACAGCTCTTGGGAGTGCTTTCTTGGCCCATCAAAAATCCACAGGGCACGAATAGAGAATTAGAGTATTTGCTGATGTCTCTCTTCCTTGAGTGAAGGAACTATGTATTCTCCAAAGCAGGAAAACATTCTATGCAAACCTTCACCTGAAAAAGAATTTTGTCTTTTCCCTACTTCTGCTTCACAAATTTCTTCAAACAATAAACTTCTTGCACTTAAATTTATTATGATAATCTATCAACTATTCTTCACCAAGAATTCTCACACAGTCCTATTTTAAACTTTTATTATTTTAATGGAATGATAACATTAACAGGTCATTTTCCTCCTTATAGAATTTTCTTTTTACTCTTCCTTTATTAAATACGTTTATAGGTTGTATGGCTATTCACTCACAAACCTATTCTTCAAAGAATGCATGATTTGTCTGAGCTTCCCATGTACCTACTCTCATGCCAGAAACTGTGAATACAAATACGTACAAATGTACTTGAAAATTTTTATGGAAAATGTTTTAGTGCAAAAAAAAAATCTTGAAACCCATTCATAGCTTTTCCATAACATGCATTTCCATGGATTTTTGAGACATCATGTTTCTCCTTCCTTACCTTAGTGGGGCACATGGTCAGGTGAACCATGTGAATTTTTTTCAAAACTGGGCATAAGTTCATGAGCTCATAGGCTTCACCACTTAGAACCCCAATTCAACTCTGACTGAAGCCTCAGGTTTCCACTATTATTGTCAGACACTGAGTTGGCACCGTCCTTTCAGAATGACTTAAAGATGGATTTGATGATCGATTTAACACCTGCACTACTATTGTCATTTAGGTAAAATGAGTTCTCAAATAGCTTCTCCCAGGAGAAATATAAGGGACTAGACTACACAAAAATTGGAGAAGAAGGTTTAGTTAGACATCCAAAGGAGTTTTAAAACATGGAATTGAAGAATTCACATAATGACTTTTAATGTTAATGAGTGGGCAACCATACTTTTAATTTACTTGAAAACATTTTGATCATTAGCTAGTTCTGTTTTCTGAATATATTTGTCTTTACAAAATCTACTTAACAAGCCTTATCCATAGCTATCTTTTCTCACAATAAATGACTTGCAATGAAATATATGTACTTTTTTATAAATGTCAAATTTGGCATTTTCTGTTCTAATTCCTAAGATATTTTTGGGCTCACAGATTTCAGAGAAATCCACTTAAATGAATCATCATTACCACTGGTTTAGATATTTAATAGAATTGTTGTATTTTTTTTCCCTATTCTTTCATGGAATTCTTCTCTTTACCCTATTTTTCTGACAGCAAAATAGCAAGACATTATTATACCCCCTTTATTATCCCCCATCTCTTCCTGCAAGGCAAGCAATCACCAAAAATGCATTTCCAGTTCCAGATGTTAAAAAATCTCTTGCTTCTTTTCCTTTTTGTTATTTTTATTTATGTGAAGTTAGCTAGCTAAGGTACCAGTGAGAAAAAAAAGCAGTATTAAATAATGCACATAAAGCATGTATTTTTGTACTTTGAGTACAATGTTTTATAGAACTCTGTGGTCTAACAATGTTAAATAAAATTATACTACTCATTTATTGGGAAAATAATCACTAGTTTGGATGATATGAACAAAATAGTCACTTTAGAATCACAAATCACACGAAAGGAGAATGCAATGCTGTGTAATTCCAGGATGATGATATGATTTTAATGGAATCTGCAAGTACCATTATAAAGTTTTACAAACCACCAATATGAGTTTCTGACTCATTTTTTCTTTCCTAAAAAATAAAGTTTTGCATTCTTGTCTAAGTAGCTGAATATTAATAATCCATAACTACAATGTGTTTGGCATAGCTTCTTTGCATCTTTTGTGTATAATTCCCTCTGAGAGTAAATGTAAGTAAGTGTGTTGTTTTCTAATCAATAAAGCAAACAAGAGAAATACTCGGATACTGAAATAACAACAAACCAGGACTCCAGAAAGGGAGCTGGGCGCTGAAGTCAACATGTGTGCTGGGCTCATCTGCTGCTCCATGATGGAGGAGGGCAGGAGGCTGCACACAATGACCCCTGCCCCAAATCCAGCTGCCTCTTGCTGACTGCATTTGAGCTGAAAGTGGCTGTTGTGGCTTTAAAGGGTGGAGCTAAGAATGTTTCCTGTTCATTGTTGAAAAGTTGTTACAAACAATAAATGGAGAATTTTGTGACCAAAACCATATATAGTCCACAAAACCTAAGATATTTACTGTCTAGCCCTTTAAAGAAAAAGCATGCTAACTCTGCACTAAGCCAGTACTACTTATTTTCCTGTCAGTTGCATGTAGCATCCCACTTATAGTTACCAAATTCTGAATTAGCTAGATCAAGTTCAGCTGGCAGTGACAGAACCCTCAAACAGCAGAAGTTTAAGAGCAATTTTTTGTCTCTTACCCAAAAAGTGATGATTCACATTGTCATGAGCATGGATTAGTTGTGGTTTTCAAGAATTGTTTGCTTAAATTCTATTTTTTGTAGAGGCAGTGAGATGAGAGAGAGAGAGGAAGAAAGAAAGAGAAGAAGAGGAGGGAAAGAGAGACAGAAAGATGCTATTCTCTGTTTTATTCCCCAAATGCCTGCAATGGCTGGGGTTGGACCATGCTGAAGCCAGGATCTGAGAACTCCATCCAGGTATCTCATGTGAGTATCAGGGACTAAACTACAGGAGCCACTACCTGCTGCTTCTTAGAGTACACATTTGCAGGAAGTTGGATCAGGAAGTGGGGTCAAACTCAAACCCACACAGTCTAATATTGTATGCAGGCCTCCTAAGCAAATGTCCATGCTAGACTGATTCTTACTGTTTTACTTCCATGGTCTCAATCTCATTGTCTAAGATTTATATCCCAAGTGAAAGGATGGAGGAAGGACAAAGAAGAGGAAAGAACATGTACTAGCTTTCCCTTTAGGAGAACTACTGGAAACTGCCACACAACACACTGGTTAAAACTTAAACACCTGATCACACCTAGCCTCAAGAGAGGATGGGAAGTAAATCATTTATCCAAGCAACCACAAAAGTTTTTTTTTTTTTTTTTACTATGAAAGAACATAAGAACAAATATTGAAGGAAAACTCTTAGTCTGCCATAAACATCTACAAATGAGGAAGATGTAAACAAGATGATGCGATCATGTGGCACTGGAGTTGGCACATAGTAGGTGCTTATTAATCTTGGCTTGCCCTCATCCTTTGACAGACTAAAAGAAAGCTGCCAACTCACACTCGAGTTTCCTGTACTACTGTCACCTACTGAAAGTACAGCTACAACCACCGACCCTCCTGGCATGAACGTCATTGTGTAATCCCCACCCCTTGTGTGAAGCTAGGCCTAGGCACTCCATTTTAATCAACAATATGGCAAAAGCAATAGAATACCACTTCCCACGTTAGACTGTTAAAGATTTGATTTCCATCTTGATGGCTCTTCTTGCTTGTCCACTGGGATGAAGCAAACTGCCATGTTGTAAGCTCTGCTTTTGATAGGGACACGTAGCAAGGAACTGAAGCAGCCTGCAACCTGCAGCCTGCAGCCATCAGCCTGGGGAACACCGAGTCCTGCCAACAACCATGTGAGGGAGCTTGGAAGCGGATCTATCCTCAAGGGGGCCTTCAAGGGACTGCAGCCCTGGCTAATGCATTAAGTACAGCCTGTGCGCCTCCAATGCAGAGCTAGCTGTACCTGGCTTCCATCCCAGAAACTGTGAGAAAACAAATGCTGTCTTAAGCTGCTAAATTTCAGAAGAATTTGTTAGGATGAAACAAATAAGTAATACAACAGTGAGAAGTTATAAAATTGCAAGGAATGAATATATGTTTATCACCTGAGAATGACAGCAATCGTTAACTATTCTAACAGTGAAAACATACAATGTTATAGTCAATGCAATTGTGCTTATCATCTGGCAGTTACTGAAGTTGTGCAAAACCAGAGAAAGGAACTCAACTTGAGTTTATGAATATAATCAGTACATGGGAGCATATGCCCAAGACTGGAGGATAAAAGTTAAAGAAATTATAACTACCTGATAGAGAAGAGGTACTCAAAAATGTTGGTTGAGTGGAAAGAAGAAAGGAATGGGAAAATGAATGGAGAGAGGGAATAAAGGGAAAAAATAGAGGGAATGGGAGAAGAGGAAGAGTAGAAAAGGAAGGAAATGAACAGAGGGCAAAGGGGACTTTGTGAAGACTCAGGATGATATTAAGTAATGGCTGGTGATTAATGCCTTTTGCGCCCATATTTAAAACAATCCTGAACAAATTTCCACTCGTTGACCAATGTCATGGTATGACTATCTTTTAGATACAAGAAGGTTTCACGGAGAAAAATAGGTCTAAAATTTCCAAAGACACCTGCCCTAGTCTTAGTGAAGAGAATAAACTCTAAGCCAAGAGTCCAGGATTTCAGGCCCAGTTCAGTCACTTGCTGGCTGTTCTTACACCTGGCTCAGGGTCTCAGATGCTATAAAGGAAATTATCGATTAAAACATGTGCTAACAACGACAGGCAGGCCAATAGTGTTTCAGTGCACAAAGTCCACATATTATTACCACAATCCTTGCTTCCCTGCCACTTGACAAATTTTGTCCCCCTTTGAATTCTCCTCCAAGAATCAATATGATAACACATTCCAGGGAATACAAAATCAGACACATGGGCAGGCACCCTTCCCTCCAACATCCTGGCAGACTTTCATATCTGACTCACTGGTCTCCCACTGATCTAAGTAGTAGGCTCAGAAACCCTTTCAATACACAGGGCTCCAGGTAGTAATCGTCATTGAATGATACCACAATAAATTTCTGCCTTCCTCTAATGATACATCCAGAAAGCTAACGTTCTTATTAATACAACCATTCACAGATATCTCATTTTTAACAGTAAAACCTTCCCACAAACAATAATCAAAGTGTTGTACTACTGAATTAACTACAACTTTTTTAGCTTGTGTGGCTACACAAATATTTTAGGTATTACCTTCCAGCTCTTTCACTGTATTGTCTTCCTTTCTCAGCATGTCCATCTTTCTATCATAACTTCAACAAAGGTATTAGGCAAACATCAAACAGATTTCCTTCAAACTTTTCTGGTTGTGAATTTTCAAAAAAATTAACAATTCAAAAAAAATAGGCAGAGTTTTTGAAAGAAGTGAAAAAGTAAAGAAAGTGATTCATGCTGGTGCCGGCACACTGGGTTCTAGTCCTGGTTGGGGCACCGGATACTAGTCCTGGTTGCTCCTCTTCCAGTCCAGCTCTCTGCTGTGGCCCGGGAGTGCAGTGGAGGATGGCCCAAGTGCTTGGGTCCTGCACCCGCATGGGAGACCAGGAGGAAGCACCTGGCTCCTGGCTTCGGATTGGCGCAGTGCGCTGGCCATAGTGGCCATTTAGGGGTGAACCAACAGAAAGAAGACCTTTCTCTCTGTCTCTCTAACTAACTCTGCCTGTCAAAAAAAAAAAGAAAGTGATTCATGACAGAGGCACTGCATCATGGAGAACCAAGAGAAACATGTGCCCTCATCCCTAAAATAAGATGAGTAAGATGAAGATGGGGAGAGAGAACACTAAGAGATCTGAAGACCAAAGCATGGGGAGTCTGGATCCTATTTTCAAGGAGAATTTGTTATGATAGCCAGAAGGTAATCAGATCTCAATGAATAGCTACAGCACAAGTTCAAGCAGCCTTAAAAACATGTCCAAGTCCCAAACATGGAAGGTCTTCCAGAAGGGAATGAAAGAACCATAGGGACAGAGACTTTGGCCTTCTCAGATACAGTCACTATGGCCCAGTACGGGGACCAGATTCTCCATTTCCACTACAAAACTTGTAGCCCAATCTCAGGATTGCAGGGGAGAATCTTGATCAGTTTTAATTTTACCCACTGCACAAGTTGAGAGCTCAGGTGAGCTTAGTTGAGCTAAAGAAATACAAAGTGACTGCTTCTCTCTCATGTTTGTGTTGTAAAATGAGACCTGTCACCTCAACATGGCTCCCATGGGCCTTTTTAACCCAATGCTTTCTTGCAGAGCAGCATAAGCAAGGCTTTGGGGCCATTTAGAACTGAGTTTGCTCTGCCAATTACTAACCTTACCTCGGGACAATCATTTAAACTCCCTGATTTGGTTTCTTATCTGCTGAAGAAAAACTATAATACCTCCCTCATAGGGATACTGTGAGGACTGAATGAGGTTCTACCTCATCATCATGGCTGGCATGGTAAGCACCAGGTAAAAATAAAAGGCCTTCGCAGAGTTCATGAAAAAAATGGTGCATGGATTTCAAAATATTTTGTGTCAGAATAAACGGATTTTTAAATTCTATTTTCCGCAAACTTTTTAAAGTACCCTTGCAAGGGTACTTTTTGTTAGAAAAAAAATCTATCAACAAAGCCTAGTAAGATTCTGATGACAATTGCCAGACTCTTTTCTTCAAGGAACAGGTTAAAATGCTCACAGACTTCTTGTGCTGTTTACACTGAAGTAAGTTCACTGCAGCCTTTTTCCCACTGATTTTGATAGAAAACTTTAGCAGGCAGGTTGGGGTGGAAAGTCAAAGCATGACGATTCAACCAAAATGGTAGTGACTTTCCAGGGGGATTTCTCCTCTATCTCCATGGGATTTAACCCAAGAGTGACCTGAGTCCCAGAACTGTACAGCAATGCAAACACTAAGACCACGGAGGGAAAGCTCCTTTTCTGCTTGAAAGATGAGGAAGGGGAGCTTCTGAGAAAGATAACGCGATGGGAGAAGAAGCTGCACGCAGAGAGAGAGGGGGATCTGTTCCCTTATTTGTTCCTTTCTTCCTCCCCGCTCCCTCCCTTCCTTCCTTTGTTCTTTCTTCCTCTCTTCCTTTTTCTTTCCCCATCCCTCACCTGGCTGCAGAGCAACACTGCTGAGGTGATGGGGTGGTGGTAGCAGCCCAGGCACCTAAAATTTCTAGGCAAAGGAGTTACAAAAGTTGTCCTGTGAGCAGGAAAGCAAAAGTATGAAGGCACTTCAAAAAGTGGGTCAGAAAACAGGATTAAGGGTCTGATGCTGTGGTTAACATCTGGCATAGAAGGTTAAGTCTCCACTTGCAGCACCAGCATCCCATATGGATAATGGCTCAAGTCCTGACAGCTCCACTTCCCATCCAGGTACCTGCTAATACACCTGGGAAAGCAGTGGAAATTAATCCAAGTTCTTGGGAGACCCAAGAAGAAGCTCCTGTCTCCTGGATTTGGACTAGCCCAGCCCTTGCCTTTGTGGCCATTTGGAAAGTGAACCAGCAGATGGAAGCACTCTCTCTCTCTCTTTCTCTCTCTGTGTTTGTGACTTGCAAACAAACAAAGTATTTAAAAAAATAGGGGCCAGTGTTGTGGCATAGGGGGTAAAGTTGCCACCTGTGGCACCAGCATCTCATATGGGTGCCAGTTCAAGTCCCAGCTGTGCCTCTTCTAATCCAGCTATCTGTTTATGGCCTGAGGAAGCAGTAAAGGATAGTCCAAGTGCTTGGGACCCTGTACCCACGTGAGAGACCTAGAAGAAGCTCCTGGCTCCTGGCTTCAAATTGACCCAGCCCTGGCCATTGCGGCCATCTGGGGAATGAACCATTGGATGGAAGACCTTTCTCTCTGTCTCTCCCTCTCTCTCTTTTTAACTCTACCTCTCAAATAAAGAAAATATTCTTAAAAAAGTAATTAAAATGTAAGATTATTATTGTGAAAAAATTTCAAATTCATGAGTTAATTTTAAATGTTCTTACCATTGAAAAATAGTAAATATTTAAGGTGATGGTGGGCATGTTAATTAGCATGAATTAATTATTTTCACATTGAATTCATAGATCATAATATAACTTTATATCCCATAAAATAATTATAAATTGTCAATTTATAATAACAATTTTTAAATATTTATTTATTTGAAAGGCAGAGTTACAGAGGGGCAGAGACAGAGGGAGAGGGAGAGGGAGAGGGAGAGGGAGAGGGAGAGGGAGAGAGAAGTCTTCCATCTACTGATTAACTC
This sequence comes from Lepus europaeus, assembly GCF_033115175.1. Taxonomy (NCBI): domain Eukaryota; kingdom Metazoa; phylum Chordata; class Mammalia; order Lagomorpha; family Leporidae; genus Lepus; species Lepus europaeus. Next base: position 41,941,494 of record NC_084843.1, on the reverse strand, counting down.
CCCAAATGGCTGCAATGGCCAAATCTGGGCAGATCAAAAGCCAGGAGCCAGGAGCTTCTTCCAGATCTCCCAGGTGGGTGCAGGAGACTAAGGACATGGGCCATTTCTGCTTTCCCAGGCCATAGCAAAGAGCTGGATAAGAAGTGGAGCTGCCGGGATTAGAACTGGCAACCATATGGGATACCAGCACTGTAGGGGTGGCTTTACCTGTATGATACAATGCCGGCCCCTATAATAACAATTTTTAAAAGGCATAGCAAAGATTTTTAATGGGGATAAAGAAGTGAATTTATAAAGAGTTAATTAGCAAAGAGATAACATTGTTAAACATTCATGTAACAAATAACAGAACCTCAAAATACATGAAGCAAAAGTCGATAGAATTGTAAGAAGTAGACAAATGTATAATGACATTTGTAGACAAATGAATAATGACATTTGGAGAATGAAAATACTCCAGTAAGAAATAAAGAGGGACAGGGGACCAGCGCTGTGGCTCACTTGGTTAATCCTCCGCCTGCAGCACCGGAATCCCATTTGGGCTCCAGTTCTAGTCCCAGCTGCTCCTCTTCCAGTCCAGCTCTCTGCTGTGGCCTGGGAAGGCAGTGGAGGATGGCCCAAGTGCTTGGGCCCCTGCACCTGCATGGGAGACCAGGAGGAAGCGCCTGGCTCCTGGCTTCAGATCGGTGCAGTTCCGGCCGTAGTGGCCATTTAAGGGGAGAATCAATGGAAGGAAGACCTTTCTCTCTGTCTCTCCCTTTCATTGTCTATAAATCAAGAAATATACCTCACCAACAAAGACACATGTAGACTGAAACTGAAAGGATAGAAAAAGATATTCCATGCTAATGGAAAGCATAGAAGGGCAGGTATAGCCATCCTCATATCAGACAAAATAGCCCTTAATAGAAAAACTGTTAAAAGAGTTGAAGAACTACACTATGTAATGATTAAGGGATCAATTCAACAGGAAGATGTTATTATAATAAGTGTATATGTACCCAATTACAGGGCACCTGGAGAAGAATTACCCCTTTTTAGGCACTGCCCCAGCTTATGCTAGATAGCACATGAAATGAAGATTTGAGAAAATTTTGACTTTTGGAAGTATTATAGGGACTGAATTGGAAAATTGTATCAGTGGAAAACCTGGGGCAAACCTCAATATTTGATGTTAGCTGGTGCTATCTAGAGCAGAAGTATCAATAGGCTCAGAGAAAAATAACAGACCAAATGGAATTTCTAGAAGGATAGCTACAATATAAGCCAGATGGCTGTAATTAGTCCTTCAGTGAGCAGAGGAAATCACACACCAACAAAGATCAGGAACTTCCATGGAAACAAACCTAAAGAGTAAAGTAAGGGGCCAAAACCAGCCACCCAGAAACTAAAAATTTCAAATGCTCAGATAAAGATTTCAAATAACTGATTTAAGGAAACTCAATGAAATGCAAGAGAACACAGAGAAATTTTTGATATTCTAACAGAGATCTGAGAGAGAAATGAAAATAATGAAACAAAATCATAATAAAATTTTAAAACTGACAATGAAGTTAAAAACATGAAAGAAGGCATCAGTAGCACACTAGATCAAACAGAAGAATCATTGAGCTCAAATATAGACCATCCAAAAATACATAATTGGAGAAGAAAAAAAGAAAAAACAAGAAGAATGAAGAAGGCTTATAGGAACTCTGGAGCAGCATGAAAAAAGCAAACATTTGGCCGGTGCCGCGGCTCAATAGGCTAATCCTCTGCCTGCGGTGCTGGCACACTGGGTTCTAGTCCCCGTCAGGTCTCCAGATTCTGTCCCGGTTGCCCCTCTTCCAGGCCAGCTCTCTGCTATGGCCCAGGAAGGCAGTGGAGGATGGCCCAAGTGCTTGGGCGCTGCACCCCATGGGAGACCAGGAGAAGCACCTGGCTCCTGGCTTCAGATCAGCGCGGAGCACCGGCCGCAGCGCGCTGGCCGTGGTGACCATTGGAGGGTGAACCAACGGCAAAAGGAAGACCTTTCTCTCTGTCTCTCTCTCTCTCTCACTGTCCACTCTGCCTGTCAAAAAATAAAAAGAAAAAAAAAAGAAAAAAAGAAAACATTTGAGTTATTTGGGTTCAATAGGAACATGACAATTCCAGAAGCATATAATGTTTATTCAAAGAGATAATGACAAAGAACTTGCCAAACCTAGGGAAAGATACAAGGTCACCAGTCAGATCCAACTCAACAAAGCTCCCCAAGCTTAAGGAGAAAAGGGGTTTTCAATGCTGTAAGATAAAAGAAGCAAATAACACAATTCTCAGCAGACTTTTCAGCATAAACCTTACAGGCTAGGAGGGAGTGGGATGAGACTTTTATACCACTGTTGGAAAAACATTGCCAGTCATGAATGCTGTATCTGGCAAAGCTATCCTCCAGATATGAGGGGGAAATAAAGCCACTTCCAGACAAACAAAAACTGAGAGAATTTATCACCATCAGCCATGTCCTAAAAGAAATTTTAATTGCATCCCAGATCAACTGGGCCTAACAGACATCTACAGGACAGTACATCCAACCACAGAATACACATTCTTCTCAACAGAACTTGGAACATGCTCCAGCACAGTTCATATGGTGGATCACAAACCAAGTCTCAACAAGTGTAAAAGAACAGAAATCATAGTGAGTGTACTTCTGAACACCATACACTACAAGCAGAAGTCAATAATAAGAAAACCTTTAACAACTAACTAAATACATTGAAATTAAACAACTTACTCCTGAACAACAAATGGATAAAGGAAGAAATCAATGAGGAAAGTTAAAAGCTTCTTGAAATAAATGAAGATGGAAACACAGCATACCAAAATCTAAGGGACATAGCCAAAGCAATAATAAGAGAGAAGTTTATAACAATCAAGGCTTATCGGAGAAGGAGGTACCTTTCTCTGAAGGGAGGAAGGAACTTCCACTCTGCTATGGCCTTGTCTAAATAAGATCAGAGTTGGCGAACTCAAGAGGCTTCCATAGCCTTGGCAGCTCATGACAAGAGCCTTGGGTGATTACTGTCATAAATAAGAGTGTCAATTGTTAAATCAACAACGGGAGTCACTGTGCACCTGCTCCCCATGTAGGATCTCTGTCCTTAATGTGTTGTACTATGAGAATTAATGGTAAAACTACTACTTGAACAGTACTGTGTGACAGTACTACTTGAACAGTATCTTGTGTGGTTGTGTGGGTGCAGTCTGTTGAAATCTTTACTTAGTATATACTAAGTTGATCTTCTGTATATAAAGATAATTGAAAATGAATCTTGATGAAGAATGGGATGGGAGAGGGAGTGGGAGATGGGATGGTTGCGGGTGGGAGGGAGGTTATGGGGGAAAAAGCCACAACAATTCAAAAGTTGTACTTTGTAAATTTATATTTATTAAATAAAAAAAATCAAGGCCTGCATCAAAACCAAATGAACAAAAAAAGGTGGGAAGGAGGGCTGCAGAAAGATCTCAGATAAAACAACCTATCACAGCCCTTCAAGGAACCTAGAAGAACAAAAACAAATCAAATGCAAAATTAGTAGGTAGGGAGAAATAATAAAACCCAGAGTACAAATAAATAACATGGAGAAATAAAAAATACAAAAACCCAATGTAATAAACACAGTTTCCTTGTGAAGATTTTAAAAAAATGATAAACCCTTAGCTATATGAACCAAAAAAAAAAAGAGATATAAAAGGTCCAAATATATAGGATCAGAGATGAAAGTGGAGACAATATAACTAACACTACAACAATGCAAAGGACTGTTAGAAGTCACTATGATCAACTACATAGCAACAAATTCAATAACCTAGAAGAAACGGAAAAATTCTTAGAGACATATACCTTACACTTGAATAAAATGGAAACAGATTATCTAAATAGACTAATAAGGGTTATTGAGAATGAATTAGCTATTTAAAAAATCTCCCATCAAAGAAAAGCATGGAACAAGATGCCTTCACTGTTTAATTATACTATTTAAAGAATTAACACCAGTCACTTTTTAAAAAAAATCATTTTTTAGTGTTTAACAGGTTCAATTCAGTACATAGACATAGTTCTGAGAATATAAATATGTTCCCTTTCCCTCTCCCTCCCTCCCCTACTCTGCATCCCCCAATTTCCACCCCTCTCCCTTTCCACTTTCTCATCAGCACTTTGGAGATAACATAGTGATTTACATTGCAGTAAAGGACTTAATGCTCTAGTAAATAAAAATTTAACAAATAAAAAGCAAAAAGACCCTAGTGTAGCAGAAATGTAGGCAAGGGCTATAAACAATAATCAAATGGAAAAGTGACTGTTTCAGCCATATGCAGTAAATTTTAATGTAATCACAGATCATCAAAATTATAGTATAATATTCTCTTTTTTAAAAAAATATTTATTTATTTGAAAGTGAGAGTTACACAGAAAGAGTGGCACAGAGAGAGATATTCCATCTGCTGGTTCACTCCCCAGATGTCTGTAACTGCCAGGGCTAGGACAAGCTGAAGCCAGGAACCATAGCTTCTTCTGGGTCTCCCATATGGCTGCAGGGGTCCAAGCACCTGGGTCTTCTGCTGCTTTCCAAGTCCATCAAAAGGGAGCTGGATGGTGTTCCAAGTGGTGGCTTTACCCAGTACATCACAGTATAACATTCTTAACCATTAGTTTGACAAATGATAAAATAAAGTTTGACGAAACTCTATTTGCAGTAGTCCTGATACAAGCAGACATTTCTCTCTCTTTTTTTTAATTTTAACTATCACGTGTAAGGGAGAAAACACAGTATTTGTCTCCTCTGCATTTGGCTTATTTCACTAATAAAAAGCTCTAGTTGCACCCATTTTGCTGCAAATGGTAGAATTTCCTTCTTTTTAATAGCTGGATAGTAGTCACTCGTGTTTATATGCCACATTTTCTTTAGTCATCCATCTGATGATGGATACCTTGGTTGAGTCCCTATTTTGGCTACTGCGAACAGCGCTGCTGCAAACATGGTGGTGCAGGTATCTCTCTAATACAACATGTCCCTGCTTTTTGGTTAAAAACCCAGAGGGGGATGCTGGATCATACGGCAAGTCTATTTCCAGATTTTTAAGAAATCTACATAGTGTTTTCTACACTAATTTTCACTCCCACCAACAGCATATAAGTGTTCCCCTTTCTTCACATCCTCACTAGCATTTGCTAATCTCTGTATTTTGGATTTCAGTCATTCTGACGGGTCAGGTGGTATCTCCATTGTTGTCTTGATTTACATTTTCCCTAAAGACTAATGACGTTGAGCACTTCTTCATGTATTTGTTGGCTATTTGTATTTCTTCTTTTGAGAGCTATTTGTTGAGGTCCTTTACCTATTTCTTAATTGGATTCATTTTTTTTGTTGTTGTTGTTGAATTTTTAAGTTGCTGGTATATTCTGGATATTAATCCTTTGTTAGATGGGTGGCTCACAAATATTTTTCCCCATTTGTTGATGTCTCTTCACTCTGATGATTGTTACTGAGATTAATAAAATCCCATTTGTTTTTGTTTTTAAAGATTTATTTATTTGTTTATTTATTTGAAAGGCAGAGTTGCAGAGGAGCAGAGGCAAAGAGAAGTCTTCCATCCACTGGTTCACTCCCCAGTTGGCCGCAACAGCTGGAGCTGCGCCGATCCGAAGCCAGGAGCTAGGAGCTTCCCCCAGGACTCCCATGTGGGCCCCTGCCACAGCAGGGGGAGCTGGATCAGAAGTGGAGCAGTGGGTCTCAAACTGGCACCCATATGGGACGCCAGTGCTTCAGGCCAGGGAGTTAACCCATTGTACCACAGCACCGGCCCCAAGGACGAGATTCTTACAAATGTATTCTATGAGGCCAGCATTACATAGATACTACAATCAGACAAGGACACAACAAAAAAGAAATCTACAGAAAGCTACATCAATATCCCTGATGAACATGGATGCAAAAATCCTCAACCAAATACTAGCAAATAGAATCCAACAGCACTTTAAAAAGGTTATTCACTGTGATCAAATGAGATTCAGGATGCAGGATGCAAGGATGGTTCAACATATGCAAACCAATAAATGTGATACACCTCATCAACATAATGAAGGGCAAAAACCAAATGATCACCCCAATAGATGCAGAAAAAACATTTGATAAAACATAACATCTTTTGATGACAAAAACTCTAAAAAAGTTAGGTATAGAAAGAATCTACCTCAACATAATAAAGGTCATATTTAACAAGCCAATAGCTAACATCATATAGAGTGGGGAGAAGATGAAGACTTTACCTTTAAGATCTGGAACAAGACAGGGATTCCCATTTTCACCATTTTAATTCAACATATTCAACTCAGTACTGAAAGTCATAATATAAGCAATTAGGCAAGACAAAGAAATAAAGGGCATTCAAAGGAGAAAGAGCAAATCAAATTGTAATTGTCTTTAGATGGCATGATCCTATGTAAAGAAAACCTTGAAGACTCCATACAAAAGCTGTTAGAACTAAAAATTAACAAAGCCTCAGAATAGCAAGTCAATGTACAAAATATTATTATATACCAATAGCGGACCAGCTGAAAAAGATCAAGAAAACAACCCCATTTCCAACAGTTACATAAAAATACATGGGAATAATTTTAGCCGAAGAGCTGAAGGAACTCTACAATGAAAACTATTAATCTTTGATGAAAGAAATTAAAGAGGACACAAGAAAAGGAGAGTCATATGATGGTCACAGACTAAAAATTAAATTAAAAGATATATACTACCCAAAGCAATTTGCAGATTCAATTTATTCCCTGTAAAAATCCAATGATGTTTTTTCACAGAACTAGGAAAAATACTACTAAAATTTCTATGAAACCACAAAACACTCCAAATAGCCAAAGCAATATTGAGCAAAAAAATGAAGAACGCTGGAGGTATTACATTATTTCACTTCAAAATATATTAAACAGCTACTATAACTAAAATAGCATGATTTTGGCATAAAACAGATCCATAGATCAGAGGAACAGAGTCAAGAACCTAGAAGTAAACTCAAGTACATTCAGAAAACTGATCTTTAAATAACAAAGTTCCTAAAAACATGCATTGAAAAAAATGCCAGTCTTTAATAAATGGTGCTGGAGAAACTGGATATCCACATGCAGAATAATGAAACTAGGTCTCTCTCATCAAGTACAAAAATCAACTCAAAATGGATTAAAGACATAAAATAAGATCTGAAACTAAAATTATTAGAAGAAAACAGGAAAAACACTGCAAGACATTAGAATGGGAAAGACTTTTGTATTAGACTCCAAAATAAAGAAAATACAAGTCATACATCTGAGAGAGGGCTAATATCAAGAATATACAAAGAATTCAACTCAGTAAGAGATAATAATAATAATACAATTTAAAAATGGGAAGTACATGCAAACATATGTCACATAGGAAGACATACAAATGGCCACTAGGTACATGTAAAACATGCTGAATATCACTGATAATCAGGGAAATGAAAATAAAAACCTCCATGAAATATCACCTCACTCCAGTAAAATTATCTATTATCAAAAAGACAAAAGATATTGTTTATAACCACTATATATATTCCCAATAAACAAGGCCCTTTTGCTTTTCACTTCTTTAACTTCTTATTTGGTGAAGTAGTCTTTTCCCTGTAATATTATTTAAAATGTTATATCAAAAACAAAGGGAAAAGAAAAGAGGGTGGGAGGAGGAGGAGAGTGAGGGAAGGAAGAAGGGAATATCATATGTTCTTTTTTTTAAAACTTTTATTTAGTAAATATAAATTTCCAAAGTACAGTTTATGGATTAAAATGGCTTTTTCCCCCAAATAACTTCCCTCCCACCCACACCCCTCCCATTTCCTGCTCCCTCTCTCATTCCATTCACATCAAGATTCGTTTTCTTTCTTTCTTTCTTTCTTTCTTTCTTTCTTTCTTTCTTTCTTTCTTTCTTTCTTTCTTTTTTTGACAGGCAGAGTGGACAGTGAGCAAGAGAGAGACAGAGAGAAAGGTCTTCCTTTGCCATTGGTTCACCCTCCAATGGCTGCCACGGCTGGCGCACTGTGGCTGGCACACCATGCTGATCCGAAGGCAGGAGCCAGGTGCTTCTCCTGGTCTCCCATGGGGTGCAGGGCCCAAGCACTTGGGCCATCCTCCACTGCACTCCCTGGCCACAGCAGAGAGCTGGCCTGGAAGAGGGGCAACCGGGACAGAATCCGGTGCCCCGACCAGGACTAGAACCTGGTGTGCAGGCACTGCAAGGCGGAGGATTAGCCTGTTGAGCCACAGTGCTGGCCAAGATTCATTTTCAATTCTATTTATATACAGAAGATCAAATTAGTATATATTAAGTAAAGATTTCTTCAGTTTGTACCCACACAGAACATAAAGTGTAAAATACTATTTCAGTACTAGTTATAATATTACTTCACATTGGACAACACATTAAGGACAGAGATCCCACATGAGGAGTAAGTACACAGTGACTCCTGTTATTGACTTCACAATTTGACACTCTTGTTTATGGCGTCAGTAATCTCCCTAGGCTCTTGTCATGAGTTGCCAAGGCTATGGAAACCTTTTGAGTTCGCAGACTTCGATCTTATTCCAACAGGGTCATAGTCAAAGTGGAAGTTCTCTCCTCCCTTCAGAGAAAGGTATCTCCTTCTTTGATGGCCCGTTCTTTCTACTGGGATCTCACTCATGGAGATCTTTCATTTAGGTTTTTTTCTTTTCTTTTTTTTTCCCATAGTGTCTTGGCTTTCCATGCCTGAAATACTCTCATGGGCTCTTCAGCCAGATTCTAATGCCTTAAGGGCTGATTCTGAGGCCAGAGTGCTGTTTAGGACATCTGCCATTCTATGAGTCTGCTGTGTAGCCCGCTTCCCATGTTGGATCATTCTCTCCCTTTTTTATTCTATCAGTTAGTATTAGCAGACACTAGTCTTGTTTGTGTGATCCCTTTGACTCTTACACCTATCAGTGTAATCAATTGTGAATGGAAATTGATCACTTGGACTAGGGAATATCATATGTTCTTACTACTTGTCTACAAATCACATTGAATCTGTTAATAGCTAGTTGAAATTGAAATAACAAAAGATAACAAGTGTTGGCAAGGGCATGGAAGAAAGTGAATTCTTTCTCATTATTGTTGGAAATGTGAATTCGTATAGCTATTGTGGAATATCTAAATATATAATATCTAAATATATAATATCTAAAAATATAACTACCATTCAGCTATCCCATTTCTGGGTAGAGATGCAAGCACAATGAAATCCACCTGTCAAAAAGACATCTTCATGCCTACGTTTATTGCAGTACTATTCACTTAGTTAACAAATGGAAATAACCTAAGTACCCATTTACTTATGAATGGATGAAGAAAATATAGTACATATAAACAATGACAGCAATAAAAAAGGATGCAATCTTCTCATTCACAACAACACAGATAGAACTGGAAGTCTTTACATTAAATGCAATAAACCAAACAGAAAAAGATAAATATCATATGATCTGGCCGGCACCGTGCCATAACAGGCTAATCCTCCACCTTGTGGCGCCAGCACACCGGGTTCTAGTCCCGGTTGGGGTGCCGGATTCTATCCCAGTTGCCCCTCTTCCAGGCCAGCTCTCTGCTATGGCCCGGGAAGGCAGTGGAGGATGGCCCAAGTGCTTGGGCCCTGCACCCGCATGGGAGACCAGGATAAGCACCTGGCTTCTGGCTTAGGATCAGCACGCTGTGCCGGCCCCAGCGGCCATTGGAGGGTGAACCAACGGCAAAAAGGAAGACCTTTCTCTCTGTCTCTGTCTCTCACTATCCACTCTGCCTGTCAAAAGAAAAAAAATCATATGATCCCACTCAACTTTGAAGTTTCAAAAAATGTGATCTCATAGAAGTTAAAAAATGCAAAGATGGCTTCCAAGAGACTAGGGAGGACAGTGGAGGAGAAATATGGGGGAAGACTGATTGATAGGCACTAGGTTATAGCTAGACAGGAATTAAGATGTTCTGGGTTCTTCTGCATAGCAGGGTGACTATAGATAATGTTAATGTACTGTATATTTATCTATAAAAATAAAACTATAAATTAGGATTTTGGACATTTTTAATATGTCCAAATAAGAGATGTATGAAGGGATAAATATATTTACCTGACTGGACATTACACAGTGTATACATGTATTGAAAGAACACATAGTATCATATAAATATGTATGATACTTATGTCTGTTAAATTTTTCTAAATAATTAAAATAAAAATAGGAAGATATTTCAATGGACATTTCAATGAAAGAGTTACACAGATGGCAAACAAGCACCTAAAAAGAAAGCTCAGTATCATTATCATTAAGAAAATGAAATTAAACTCATAATGAGTTAACTCTATACATGTATTAGAGTAGCTAAAGTTAAGTATACTTACCCTAAAAAGTGTTGGCAATGATCTGGATGAACTGGAACTCTTGAAGCCTGCTCTTAGGAATGTAAAATGATGCAATGACTTCAGTAAGCATTTTGGCAGTGTGCTAGAAATTTATATGGACACTCAACTTGTGATCCAGCCATTCCATTCGTATATATTTACCCAAAAACATGAAAGCACATTTCCATACGAAAATTTCTACATGAATTTGCTAGCAATTTTCTATGTAGTAACCACAAATTTATGCATATAATGGAATACCACTCATCAAGAAAAAAAAGAGTGAATGAAATTGCAAATAATTTGAATGGTTAAAAGAAGCTAAACATAAAATAAAACATAATACGTCATTGTATTTTATTAAATTCTGGAAAATGAAAACTAAAGTGAAAGAGAGCAAAATGGTAGTTTCCTGAGTTTTGAGTTGGGAAGGGCAGAAAGACTACAAAGAAACATAAAGAAAGAGCTCCACATAATGATAATATTCACTATCTTGAATGTGGTGACATTCTCACAGGTATATACATATGCCAAAACTTATGAAATTGTGTGTGATTATATATGTAGAATGGTAATATATCAACTATACCCCAGTAAAACTGTTTAGAAAGTTAAACATATTCCTATAGTATAATCCATTCCTAGATATTGACCTGAAAGAAATGAAAGTGCACAAGTACACACACATACACACACAAACTTTCTGTATATGAATGTCCATGGCAGCTTTATTGTAATAGACAATAACCAAAATAAGAAACAAAACAAACAAACAACCCCAAAGATCCATCAGATCCATCACCTAGTGAATTAAAAAAAAAAAATTGTGGTGCTTTCACGCAATGAAACTTGACTTGACCAACGCACAGAAATCAACAGCATTCGTATACACAGATAATGCCAGGGCCGAGGAAGAACTTCTAAGATCAATCCCATTCACATAGCCACAAAAACAATAAAGTACCTTGGAATAAATTTAACCAAGGATGTCAAAGACCTCTATGATGAAAATTACAAAACACTAAAGAAAAAAATAGAAGGTGACACAAAAAAATGGAAAAACCTGTCATGCTCATGGATTGGAAGCATCAATATCATCAAAATGTCCATTCTCCCAAAAGCAATTTACAAGTTCAATGCAATACCAATCAAAATACCAAAGTCATTCTTCAAAGACCTAGAAAAAACCATGCTGAAATTCATATGGAGAAACAGGAGACTGCGAATAGCTGAAGCAATCCTTTATAATAAAAACAAAGCTGGAAGCATCACAATTCCAGACTTCAAGACATACTACAGGGCAGTTATAATCAAAACAGCCTGGTACTGGTACAAAAACAGATGGATAGACCAATGGAACAGAATAGAAACACCGGAGATCAATCCAAACATCTATAACCAACTCATATTCGACAAAGGACCTAAAACCAACCCCTGGAACAAGGACATCCTCTTCAACAAATGATGCTGGGAAAACTGTATGTCCACGTGTCGAAGTATGAAGCAAGACCTCTATCTTACACCTTATACAAAAATCCACTCAACATGGATCAAAGAACTAGAGATACACCGCGACACCATGAAACTAATTGAGAGTGTATGGGAAACCCTTCAAGATATTGGAACAGGCAAAGAATTCCTGGAGAAGACCCCAGAGGCACGGGTAATCAGAGATAAAATAAACAAATGGGGTTACCTCAAATTGAAGAGTTTATTTACAGCAAAGGAAACAGGAAAGTGAAGAGGCAACCAACAGAATGGGAGACGTTATTCGCAAATTACACAACAGATAAAGGATTAACAACTAGAATCTACAAAATGATCAAAAAACACCACAGAATCAAAACAAACAACCCAATAAAAAATGGGCCAAGGACCTTAACAGACAGTTTTCAAAAGAGGAAATCCAAATGGCCAACAGACACATGAAAAAATGTTCAGGATCCCTAGCCATCAGGGAAATGCAGATCAAAACCACAATGAGGTTTCACCTCACCCCGGTTAGATTGGCTTACATACAGAAATCAACCAACAACAGATGCTGGTAAGGATGCGGGGAAAAACGGACACTAATCCACTGTTGGTGGGAATGCAAACTGGTAAAGCCACTATGGAAGACAGTGTGGAGAGTCCTCAGAAACCTGAATATAGCACTACCACAGGACCCAGCCATCCCACTCCTTGGAATTTACCCAAGTGGAATTAAAGCAGAGGAAAAAAGAGCCATTTGCACCTCAATGTTTGTTGCAGCTCAATTCACAATAGCTAAGACATGGAATCAACCTAAATGTTCATCATTGGATGACTGGATAAAGAAACTATGGGATGTGTACTCTATGGAACACAATACAGCAGTAAAAAACAATGAAATCCAGGCATTTACAACAAAATGGAGGAAGCTGGAAAACATCATGCTAAGTGAAATAAGCCAGTCCAAAAGGGACAAATATCATATGTTCTCCCTGATCGATGGCAACTAATTGAGCATCTAAAATGATATCCATTGAAGTGAAATGGACGCTATGAGAGACAATGACATGATCAGCCCTTGTCATGACTGTTGAGGAACAACTTACTATTTTATTCCTTTTAGTATTTTTGTTGTTGTGGTTGTTGTTGTTGTTGCTCTGTTTGTTCTACATAAGACCACTGGTTGAACTCTGTAATCAATGCACAATCATTCTTAGGCGTTTAAAATTAACAGAAAAGTGATCTCTGTTAAACATAGGAGTGGGAATAATAGAGGGAGGAGATATATAGGTTGGCACATGTTCACTCGGACTTACCTCCAATGGTGGAACTAGAAATGTGCCAGGGGATTTCAAATCAATTTTACCAAGGAGGCAGGTACCAATGCCAGCACACTTGGTAAAGTGATAAGTATAAATACACAACCGATCAAAAAGATAGGGTATGTGTCGAAGAGATTTCACAAATAAGACCAGTGTAAGCAAATAATGAAGGATAGAATTAAAAGGAGAGAATGATCCTGAGGGGGAAGCAGGACACACACCAGACTCATAGAATGGCAAACGCCCAAAACAGCACTCCTGCCTCAGAATCAACCCTTGGGACATTCAGATCTGGTTAAAAGGTCCATGAGATTCTCACAGGCATGGAAAGCTATGACACGGTGGCAAAAAACAATCTAAATGAAAGACCCTGGTGAACAAGACCCCAGCAGAAGGAACAGGCCATCAAGGAGAGAGGCGCCTTTCTCTGAAGGGAGGAAGGAACCTCCACTGTGACACGGCCTTGACTAAACAAGTTCAGAGTCGGTGAACTCAAGGGACTTCCATAGCCTAGACAGCTCATAGCAAGAGTCTCGGGTGATTGCTGACGTCACAAATAAGAGTGCCAATTGTTAAATCAACAACGGGAGTCACTGGGTACATGCTCTCCACATAGGATCTCTGTCCTTAATGTGTTTTACTATGAAACTGAAAAACACTACTAATCGAACAATACCCTATACCTTGAGCGGTTGTGTGAGTGCAGCCTGTTGAAATCCTTGTTTAGTATATACTAAGTTGATCTTCAGTATATGAAGGTAATTGAAAATGAAACTCGATAAAGGGTGGGATGGGAGAGGGAGAGGGGAGGGCCACAGGAGGGAGGGAGGTTGGTGGGGGAAGCCACAAAAATACAAAAGTTGCACTTTGTAAATTCACATTTATGAAATAAAAAAAGGAACTTGACAATAAAAAGAATGAACTATTGATATTTGCTATAACATATATGTACCTCAAAATAAGTATGCTGAGTGAAAGAAGCCAAACAAAAGCGAGTACATACTGAATGATTCTATTTATATAAAATTCTAGAACATGCAAACTCATCTGGTGTGAGAGAAAGCACATCAGAAGTTATCTGAGGGAAGGCTTAGGAGGGAAGGATTACCAAGCACCACTAGGAAACTTTCAAGGGTGATGATTTTTTTTTAATCATCTTGACTGAAATGATGGTTTTGTCAGAACAGATATATGTCAAAACAAGACAAATTGTATGTACAATTTTATGTGCAGTTCATTATATATCAGTAATACTTCAATATAAAAATACAGACTTTTTTTATGAAATAATAAAAACACCATGGTAATTAAAGAAATGAAGGGGTGAGGATTCTAGTGATCTTAATACTTGCAAGCAGCAGCTCATGGGCCAAGCATTTGACCTACCAGTTAAGACACTGGTAGGGACCCCATTCCACAGTGGAGTACATGGGTTCAATCCATGGATTTGGTCTAGCTCTGGATTCCAGCTATCTACTAATGTACACCCTGGGAAGCAGAAGTGATGTTCCAAATTATTGGGTTAATGGCACCCATGTGGGAGATCCGGATTGCATTCCTGGTTCCTGGCTCTGGACCCAGCCCAGGTCCAGCCATTGTGAACCAGTGAATAGGAGTTCTCTCTTCCTCCCTTTCTCCCTCCCTCCTTTCATCCCCCTCTTCCTTTCCCTCTCCAATAAATAAATAAATAACTTTGAAAATATTTATTTGTTTCAGAGTGACACAGAGGGAGAAGAGACAAAAGGAAAAATCTTCTAATTACCGGTTAGAACCGCCAGTTCACTCTCCAAATGGCCCCATCAGCAAGGGCCAAGCCAAAGCCAGGAGCCCAGGACTCCATCCTGGTCTCCTACATGAGTGGCAAGGAGCCAAGTACTTGGACCATCTTCTTTGCTTTTCCAGGTACATGGCAGGAAGCTGGATTGTAACCAGCAGCTGGGACTGGAACCAGCACTACAACATAGGATGCTGGCATCATAAGCAGCAGCTTAACACACTGCCTGACAACGCAGTTTCTATATAAATAAATTTATACAAAAGTAAACTATTGGCTCAGCCACATGGCTGTGTAACCATCAGTAGGTCCCCCATGCCTACTTCTGTGACATGAAGTAGTTGGACTCGCTCTCTAATACTTGTTCTAACAATCTATGCTACTATTTTTAACATTTAATGTGTAGTTATTCAAAATATTCAAAACAGACTTCACAGAAACTGCCATGGAGCTTCCTTGGGAAACTTGAAATTTCCTGTCAACTAAAGAAATAAGAAGACTCGTCCTCCACATTTCCAGGTCCTTGGGGAAGGGACCACATCCTCCCTGAACTGGACAGGCTCCCAGAACAAGTGGCTCAGGTAGTAACGTGATGTCAAAGGAAACTTGATTCACTCTTCTCCTGGTAGCTTCTACAGGTCTGCATTTTCACTACCACAATCCCACAAACAACTTTCTACTGTTTTAATGAGAATACAACCAAGGAAATCTAGAATTTAGACATAATTCCTCCCTCTGACCTCTTCATCCTTTCCAAAGGCAGTGAGTAGTATGAGCAATGCTAGCCTATATCCTCCATCTAAAAATTTAAAACTTCCGTGTGTGTGTGTGTGTGTGTGTGACCGCGCATGCACATGGGGTTACATTACGACTTATTAGCACTCAAAGTGAGCTCTCTTGGCTTGCTTTTTCTGATAAGAGCTGGATTAAGTCATGACCCTGGCTTGTCTTACTGATTTCCTGTTACAGATTCTGGACTTAATTTTCAGCTTAATGTGTCTCTATGAAGAGCCTTGGGAATCGCATTCCGTTGTTCAACCACAGTCCCATCCCCTCAGCCAAATTCATGAGATAAAACATTGATGAGATAAAACACTCGATCTAGCCTTGATGTGAAGGCCAACATATTTTGTGGTCTGCGATTAGTTCAAGTGTAGGACAGAGTCAAAGTCAGATAATGATTCTTCTCAGTGCTGCTGCATAGTAGAAATTTCCTAAACACATGTAAGGTGGAAATAGCACTACAGTGGCTGGCTAATTGCCAAGGACCAACCTAATAAAGTGACCCAAGTTCTAGTTTCAGGTTTGCTAGCAGCTTAACCTGTGTCATTGGTCAAATTATCTTAGGTATGTTTGGGTGATTGGATTCTTCCGTCATAAAAATGAGATCAAGCAATCCCAGACTCCTTTGCCTTACGGAATCTGGTAGGTAACTCAAATGAGTGAAGCACCCAGTGGGCCTCTAGGGAGTCTCAGCTATGATCAAACTGAAGACTATACCTTCTGCCCAAATGCATTCAAGTTCAATTAAAACCGAGAAACATAAAATATGTGTAAAATAGAACTCACTGACCAGAGCAGACAGTTCTTGGAGCCTGGTCTCAAACTTAGAAACAACACTACTAGTCAAACAATACCCTATACCTTTGTGAGGGCAGCCTGTTGAAATCTTTGCTTAGTATATACTAAGTTGATCTTCTGTATATGAAGGTAATTGAAAATGAAACTCGATGAAGGGCGGGATGGGAGAGGGAGTGGGAGAGGGGAGGGCTGCGGGAGGGAGAGAGGTTGGGGGGGGGAGCCACAACAATACAAAAGTTGCACTTTGTAAATTCACATTTATTAAATAAATAAATAAATAAAAGATCAATAAGAGTCATTCCAGTTCTAAAAGCCTCAGGCTGCCCAAGTCCAGGTGCATTGGGCAGTATGAGTACAGCAGTTTAGATCAAGTGTGACATCCAGTGGCCTCCTTGGCTAATGACACGTAAAGGCTTTCAAATATCCTGGGAAAGTCTGGCCTCACTGGCACAATTCTTGCTGAAAACTATTTCAATCAAAGAAAAGAAACTGAAAGTAACAAGCACTCACCACCGGATTGCAGGAACTGCAGAAAAGACTCTTACCATCTGTTCTACCTACAATCCATAGGAGCTGTGAGACCAATATTGTTATCTACCAAAATCATAAGGAAACGGAGCAGTGGGCATTTGGCACCATGGCAAAGCCATCACTTGGGAGGCACACATCCCATTTTGGAGTGTGTGGTTTGAGCACCGGATCAGCTTCTGCTCCAGCTTCCTGATGGTCTGCACCTAGAGGCAGCAGATGATGACTCAAGTGAGTGGATACCTGGCACCCACATAGGAGACTCAGACTGATTTCCTGGCTCCTGACTATCGCCTGGGCCAGTCCTAGCTGTCGTGGGCATTGGGGAGTGAACCAGTGCATGCGAGTTATCTCTCTTTCTCTCTCTCTCTCTCTCTCTCTCTCTTTCACTCCTCCTTCCCTCCTATCCTCAAATAAAATAAAAATAATGACAGAAAAAAAACATCTTTAAAAGAAACAGAAAGACACATAGAGGATAAATAAGTTGCCCAACCACCTTACCAAGCCTGTAAACTAAAAATTTTTAAATATAATCTAACTTCACAAACCACGCCAAGCATCTCCCTGAGACTTCAGAGAACATGTTTTAATTCTATAAATAAACATTAAGAAACAATGTTAAATGATGCCAAAAAATAAATAAATAAAAAATACATAGCTACTTAAGAACAGAGCTGGGACTGGAACCCAAAACTCACAAAAGCTGAGTCTATCTGCCAATTAATTACATTTCCAGTCCAGTTGAGATATATCCTTTACCTGCAGACAAGGCTTCTAAAGCACAAACTGTGGTCACAAGGATCTGTTACCTCTCCCGAAAAAAGAGGAAGAGTTACCAGTAAACCCCCTTTCTGACAACTAGGAGACTAGAAGTGAGCCCAATTACTTCATGCTTACAATTGACAGCACAAAGAAGACAAAAAATAATAATAACTTTAGAAAATAAATTTTGCATGGGAAGCTACTGCTATTACCACAGGGACAAATTAGCTACAAAAGTTTCATCCTATACAACTTGGCACAATAGTTATCATCCATAATGATGACTCTAGGTCGTTAAGACATACTCAATTATTTTTAGAATCTGAGAGTCCTATGTTTAATGAAGTAAAAAAAAAATAATCTAATTTAGAAAGATTTAAGTTTCAAAATTATGAGAGTGAACATTCTCCTTGCAGCTAAATTGCTTATCTTGAAGACTGTCTTTGGTTTGCTGCATTCTAAACCCTTAAGCATAGTCTATAGGAATAATCAGAAGTCACATCCTATCCAGGCAGAAATTTTTATGTCATTAGTCATTGGATTAGCCACAGATACTTGGAATACTTTTCCCAGATAAGAACTATTTGCAATACCCACCTCCTGTTTTGCACTGATAAAAACTAGTCCCGTTCAATTTAGTCTCAGAGGAAAGTCACATTGAACAAACTAGTTACATGAAATTCATCTTGACTTATATTTCCCATGTGATTTTGAAGAGTATTCAAATACCAAGCCCCAGTAACCTTGGTAAGAAACAAAACAAACAAACAAAAATCTCTCCTCTCCATTTGCTTGCCTCCCATACTGCATCTTCACTGGAAATTACTCCTTCAAAACCCCCAAGAATGCTTTCTCTGCTTCTCTTGCAACCATGCCTTTTCCTCTGCCTGGAATTTCTCCCTGATGTCTACCTCTTTTCTTGTCCCCTTTATCTTCTTAGCCATTCCATTTTGTCAAGAGTTAACCCCTGCTTTAGAATGCAACATAAATACAATAACATCTCCTATTCAAAGAATCCCCTGATCCTCCCACCTGAAAATGGATTCCTTTCTATTGCATTACCATGACATTTTTAGTTCCTATGCAAGAACACTAGGCAGCCTCAAGGATAACAACAGATTGAGAGCTGCCAATTTTATTTTTTTTTACCTACCGTTTATTACACCCTTTCTGTATGTCAAGCAATGTCCTATGCATTTCTTATGAATTAACTTAATGAAGTCCCACATTTTATATGAATTAACTCATTGAGGTCCCACAGCTTCCCTATGAGATACTTACTTTGAAACTCATGATTTAAGATGTGATACAGAGGGCTGAGAGATATTAAGCGCCTTGCAAATGATCACATAGCTAATAAGTGACACAGCCAAGCTTTAAACCCAGGAACCCTGACTCCAGAGCTCAGTTATTAACCAGTGTGGGGCCATGAAGTGATGCCAGTCAGAGTTCCTTTAAGGGAACTTGTCATGGTGGGCATAGCTGGATCCACTATGTTACTCATGCCAAAAGCACACTCCCCCACCCCCCACCCCCCGAGTTGCACTCAGACCGACTAGGCACAGGAAAAGTACTAGAACTGAGCCATTCTGGGCATCCTGGCCCCATGCAGGATCTGCTTTATCAAGTATTCTTTTGTGAGGGACTCGTTATCAACCTGTCCAATACTTTCTCAAGGCTGCACTCGATCTGAGGCTTTTCCTATTTAACCGTTCCTTCTCCCTGTCTCTCCTTTCACAAACACCAGATCTGCACTGCAGCCTGCAGTTTCACTAATCTGGTTCTGATCCTTTGCCACTTATCCTTAACAGGTATGTTCCCCCCCAGGAAACCTCCTGCGTGTCTAATCTCATCTTGGCTTCTGATTCTGGAAAGACACAGTTAGTACGAGAAGTGGTGCAGGGAAACAGGTGATATAATAGGTTTCAGTATTTGCTTACTTGCCGCCTATCTGGCAAGAAAGACTCCACCCCCAAATAGATGCAGTGCACAGATGGTCCCTGGAACCAAGGTAGCAGCCCAGTTGCTGAAGATTTCACTGGTATTGACGTCAGAACGTGTCCTTGTTGGGGGAAGTGCTCTTGACAGTTCAATGATTCAGGTATTTGAAAGATAAAAGGACAGGGAATAATTTCTACAAGGACACCAGAGTTGGGCAGTAGTTGCCAAGATATGTAACACTCCACATGGTGAGGGTGGCTGACAAAGAGCTCCAGGCTGAGCAACCCAGAAGGCCTCTCTGGTAGCTTACCTCTCACAGTAGGAAAGCAGATGGGAGTGGGGATGTAGAATATAAACTATATTGTATAACATATGTGAGACTCTCAAGCACCCTCTTCCAGGTTCACAAATTATGTCAATTGCTTTCCTATGTGGTTATCTTTGTGTTTATAGGCTTTGTGTTTATAGGGCTTATAGGCTCACAGTAAGTTGAAATAAGGGAAAAAGATATTCAGTACCTAATATGGGTCTCAATTCAGTCCAGAAAAGTAGGTTATTTCCTGTTGAAATGTGGAGAAACTGAGACTCAATGTCACATTGAGGGAGGAACAGAGCCAGGATTCAAAGAGCCCTTCTTGCCCCTTCTCATATGCTGAAGACCTGCTCTCAACCACCTCATATATTAAGGACCCAAAATGGTCCACCTAAACACAGCTTCTGGAAAAGTGACCTTCCAGAGTTGTCTGCACTTTAATATCTGTTCCTCTTTAGCAAAGTACAAAATCTATGATCTCTGCATGAGAGTGACTTTGAAAATTAAATTCTGCTTTAATGGCTAGAAAACAGAGCCTAGTACAGCTCTGGGGAAGGACTAGAGGTGCTCTTAATCTTATACAGATTAAGAATTCTCCAGAAATGCCCTTTCTTCCCAGGTGCCCTTCCAAACAGAATCAAATTTAGTAGTACATTGTGTGGACTGTGTTTTTGACGAGAGACACACAAAGACCACCTTTCACAAGCAGGACAGAATTTCTAGGATCGAGAATGAGCAAATCATCTGATTCTCCAAGAAGAGCCTTTGCAATGTCTCTAACCCAGGACAAGGCCAGCGGACACAGAAAGTTCTTGTGAGCTTCCTTGTCAAATAGAGCACACTGTTCTCGGCTATGTGAAAACTAACAGGACCTGCTGAGAGGCTGTGTATCTGGTGGGGACAACATGAGCTCAGGCCACAGGGAGGCCTGGGTTTCAGGGCCAGCACTGAAACTCTCAAACTGTATCCTCTGCACAGGTCGCTTCCAGTCTCTCAACTCCAAGTCCCTTCTCTGTGAAATGAGGATAAAATCACCAAGCTTTAAAAAAGATGTAGATAAATTAGCATATATGAAACACCTAACATAGTGTGTGTCATGTAAAAGATCAGTATTGGAAATGCTTCAACTATATTTAAGAAGCAGTAAGTTAGACACACACACACACACACACACACGTCTTGCCTCCAGAGTTCTTCAAAATCTATGCTATCTGCATAAGCACTGTGAATCTGTAGGAGGGACTGAGTATACAGTAGTCCCCCCAAATTACTCAATCATGGAACATTTTTCATGGCTCTAAAGTAAGCAATGCTGGGAACACCAAATTGGAGTAAAAGCTAATCAATCTTCGATAAACATTACCGTCTCCCTTCTTCTCCCACCCAGACTGCACCTCCTAAAAGCTTAGTCCTAAGAAAAGGTCAGCCGAAGTGAAATTCTGGGTTTGGGGTTTCTAATATTTAACTCCTTCATGTAAAATGCTAATTTTAAAGAAGGAAACAAGTGATTCAACAAGCATTGACAATATATGCATGATTGTTATTGATATTAAATGAAAAATCATTGGGGGATCTTCTCAAAATGGTGCAGTCAAAACATTGTGCTGTAAATGTAGCTAAATTATAAGATTTAAATATGTGGCCTTGAGAAGGGCATCATGGCACAGCAGGCTAGGCCACCACTTGGACATTGTCTGTTGTATCAGATTTGAGTCCTGATTATTCTACTTTCCATCCAGCTTTCTGCTGATGCAACCTGGTAAGCAGCAGATGATGACCCAAGTCCTTGGGGCTCTGCCACCCAAGTGGGAGACCTGGACAGAGTTCAGGGATCCTGGCTCCAGTCCTGTCTGTTACAAGCATTTGGGAAGTGAACAAGTGGAAGAAAGATATTGGTATTTCTCCCCCTCTCTCCCCCTCTCTCCCCCTCTCCCTCTCTCCCTCTCTCCCTCTCTCTCTCTCTCCTTCTCTCCCTTTCTCTCCTCTCTCTCTCTTCAAGTAGATGAAAATAAACATTAAAAATGCAGCCTTAAATCAAAGCAAAAGATTTCTCCTTGTTGTCACCTGGCATACTTTTACATCCTTTATATTAGTTCCTGATTGATTCAGTAGATGGCACTACAGATTTAATGTAGGGAAAATTCAGCAACTGTAGATTAATCCTGTGGTGACTATCCTGCTTTTTCTACCCTCTCCAGAGTTTCAAGCTGTCCATCTGCCCAAAGGGAACATGTGTATTTTTATCTGGTATTAGTGTAGATCAGTGTTTCTCAAATCTTTTCAGGAATTTAATAATTATCTGTAAAATTTTTATAGTGTTATATCTTGATTCCAAGAAAAGTCTTAGAATATTTATTTGAGCATACTATAGACTTTATTGAGTACATCCTCTATGCTAGGCATTTTGATAAATGTTTAATGCATATATTTCATTAATCCTAACCACCAAGAAATAAAACATTATCTTATATTAATGATGAAGAAAAAGCATAGAGCACTTATAAACTTGCCCAAGGATGCACAGCAGATAATGGATGAGGATGATTCCCAAACCCAAGCCACGTAGCTTCCAGGTCCACCTTTGTAATCACCACCCCATTCTACTCCTTAAAGTAGTATGTCTCTGGTACAGGTTCCTGAAGAACGAACTGAGAGGAGTTCAAATGTTGATGCTTTGTGCTGTGCAATGACCAACTGATGTCAAAGCATCTTCTCAGATGTGAACTTTGCAGTGGAACAAACCAAGAAGATAGATTAATAGGAGTCATCACAATTCAGAAGGACATCAAAAGTAGACTCAGAAAAACCCACACAAGAGCAGCCAGAACTATAATCACAGTACAAGTGGCAATTTCATTTCAGCAACACAGCATCATGCAATCACATTGAACAACTGCTACTACTTGATTCTTACTGGTTCATGGTTTTCAGTGTATTTAATATTTTTTAAAATCTACTTTGCCTTCATAGTTATTGAAGATTGATAAGTAAAACAAATTTATGCCTAATTTAACAAATAATTTAAGAATTTTATGGGAAGATAAGAAAACCATGAGGATTATCTTTTCCTGTTAACTCTAGTTCATTTCTCATTCACTTTTGAATGTAGACCTAAGGACAAAGATGCACCAACAGACCCTGTATATCCCAAAGTGTGCATTTCTGGTCCCTTGAGTGTAATGTCCAAAGACCGGTGTTCCTTGACTTGCCTGGTGCTCTCTGGCTACTTCTGTCTACACAAATTAGACAGATAACCATGCATACAGGTATTCCAGGATCATAACTATTTTTCTCTTATTTTCTTAACTCCAGAAATATAACTAACTTGTCCTCAGACCTAGCCTACCATCCCAGGTGACTATCCTTTTAAATTAATTTCTTTTTGGTTAGAAAGCAAAACTTCAACCTCAAAGATACACTAAGGCCTGAACAAAAGATTTACTTCTCTCTTCTATGGAAAACTAAAAATCCTTAACGCCTTCCTAGAGAGAATGGCATAAAAAGAAATGACAAGAAGAGTGACAATGGTCCCTTCTCCCAACTTGTCATTTGATTCTAGATACACAGCAGATTCACTTATTTTATTTCGGAAGTAATTCTTAAGAGTTCTTCATCAGAAATAGTTATTAGACCATGTTCCAGGCACTGAGACCATAATAGGGAAAAAACAATGCCGTAGGTCAATTTAATAAGTTGATAATTATTTGGAAGGAAATAACAAAGCCTTGAGACTCCAGAGGAGGGAGCTTCTTTAGATTGCATTGTCAAGGAAGATGCCTCTGAGCAGGGAGCTTTCTGCTAAAGTATAAGGAGGATGCAGTAGAAATATTGGAAAGAGCATTACTCTTAAAGGAAACAACAAATGCAAAATCACATTATTGAAAAACCAATAGAAACTATGAAATATAATGCTACCATCTTTCACAGTCTTATCAGATAAATGGAGTAACAATCAAAAGGTAACAGCCTAGAAAGAGCAGCTGATTTTCTAGGGAATCAATAGAGACAAAAAGTCTAACTAGAACGATATTCATCAAACAGACAAACAATATCACTAAAGAGCTTAATCCCAAATTAAATACATACACACATATACACACACACACAATCGAAACCACCAAACCCAGATGGCACCACAGGGGACTTCTAGATATCTTTAAAGATCAGATAACTCCAAAGAAACTTAAAATAGTCCAAAATATAAAAAAGAAAACCATCAAAATATATAAAATATGTATAATATTGACACCAAAACCTAGCATATAATAAATATACTCAAAACACAATGCAGGCAAATATCACCTACAGATATTATTGTAGAACTCTTATACATTGAAGGAGAGCATTCAATAATAGTCTAAAGAATACACTACTACAAAATGGATGTTATTCCAGGAATGCTAAGGTAGACCAATAATAGATGATACATTAATATTGATTATCACACCATTAAAGATAAGGAAGAAAATTATGCAGTTACTTCATACATGTCAAGAAGACATTTGACACAAAGCAACACCCAGTCATTTTAGGAAAACTCAGTAATTTAAGAACTGACGGATAGTCCCTTAATATGATAAAGATAAGTGCCTCAGCCAAAAGCCAACATAGGGAAGCACAAGAACAAGACCAGAATTCTCTCTGTCTCCATTACTCTTCAGTACTATACTGGAGAGCTTAACTAATACGATTAGACAAATCAAGTAGAACAAGAATCAGAAACAGAGAGCAAGTCCTATCTCTACCTGTAGGTGGTATGTTTAGAAAAGTCAAAATAGTCCATGGAAAACCAGTACAAACTATAAGAAAATTTGGTAAGGTAACAAGATATAGTTATCATAGAAGAAATCAAGTTATTATACACAGAGATAATAAATTGTTGGAATATATATTGAAAGAGAACAAAAATAACAACAAAAGCTAGATATAAATTTAGCAACAAATGTGAAAAACTCGTATGAGGAAAACTAGAAACATATGAAAAGATATTTAATAAAATTTTCTTTTATATTGTGGATAAAAGGACAATATCATAAAGATGTTGATTCTACTTGGTTGATGTTAAAAATTATTATGTGTCAATAATTTGCCTTCAGTCTTTTCAGAAACCTAAATAAAAAAAAAATCCCAGCAAAAAAAAAGAAATAGGTTAGTTAAGGGAGGAGAGGGGAAAAAAATGCTTGAAACATTCATTGGAAACAAACTTATCCAGCAGTGATTAAAGAAGTCTCAATGTCAACAAAGAAGAAAAAAAAAAAAGAAACCTAAATGAGTAGATTTTAGAGTTCATACGGAAGACGAGAGAAGTTTGAATATCCAAGAGTAAACAGAAGAAGAGCAATTAAAAAAAAAACAACCCTAGCAGATAGTAAAATATACTACAAGTCTCTATATTTAAAATTGTGGTATTATCACATTAAAAATGCTGTATTTTAAGAATGACATCAAAGACAAATAAACCAAATGCTATGTATAAAATTTGTTCATCCTCTGATTAGATAAACCCAATATAAAAAGACACTTTATAGGCAACTAATAAAATTTGAACACAAACTGAGTAAGAGATGAAATTCAAGGATTATTGTTAACTTTGTTAAATATGAGAATGGCCTTGTGTAAAAAGAAAAGCAAGTATTTCTCTATTAAAGACTTAGTTATTTACAGGGAAAATATTCCAGTATGACCCCCTGATGCCAGAGAACAGTGAAGCAATAGATGAAGGTGGATGATGAGGTAGGTAGGCAATCAGCACACTCCTCTCCCTACCCATGATCCCTTGCTGGCTTTGTCTCCATGTAAACACGAAGACTAACTACATGATGGCATTTTCATTATTTGCAGCCAAGCTTATAACACATGTGTAAATTTTCCCAAATAAAAGGTTTTCTTAGTTCTCAAAATAGTCCATCTCAGTTCAGAATCACGGTGTGATTCTCCCAATGCTCACACCATGGCGGGGGCCCAGAAAAAATAATCTCTAGGTGAAGATCATCAGACTCCTCTGATTGGACTTTACATCCTCCAACCAAGAGGAAACATTTCCCACAGGACCCCGGTAAATTTTATGTGAAAAGATGGACATTGAGAGCTTGATGTTGTGGCATAGCAGGTTAGCCCATCACCTGAAATGCCTGCCAATTCAAGTCATGGCTGCTCTGCTTCTGATTCACTGCTAATACACCTAGGGAAATAGAGGAGAATGGCTCAAGTACTCGGGTCCCTGCCACCCCTATGGGAGACCCAGATGGAGTTTCTGGCTTCTGGTTTTGGCCTGGCCCAGTTCCAGCCATTGTGACCATTGAGGGAGTGAACCAGCAAATGGAATACCTGTGTGTGTGTGTGTGTCTCCCTCTCTCTTTTACCTCTGCCTTGCAAAAAAACAAGGAAATAAATCTTAAAAAAAAAAAAAAAAAGATGGACACTGAAGTGTTAAGAAAATAGAGTGTCCTGTAATGATTTTCTCTTCAATAGGGTTTATAGAAAATTTTCTGTTCATAAAAGCATTTCCTGTAATAGGAACTAGTCACCTATTTAAATGTGAAGCAAATTGCCCACAAGAAAGAAAACCTCACTGTTAACTACTTTGAACATTTATAAAAAATCTACCTTTCTAGAGTGTTAGCACAGTCATCACAACCTTAACCTGGCCTACCAAATTTTTAAAGTCAGTCATGATTGTGGCTTTGTCTGCACGTAAACACAAAGATGAACAACACAGTGGCATTTCCACTATTTTCACCTGAGCTTATCCCACATGCATAATAAATGGTAGAGGAAAAGACAAATTCAGTTCAAATGCCACTGAGAGTGAACACGCATAATTACATTGGTCCTCATTCTGTCATCTTACGTGTATACAGAGAGTTATTCATTGTCTTACCTACAACCCATGGCAGATCAATTTCCAAAACTGTTGAATGCTTACCCTGTATGAAATAGAGAGATGCACCCAGCTGATGTATTTGGCTTTTATGATATGGTAATTTGTTTCAGAATGTCCTGACAGTGATAGATGCTACTCATAGGTAACCAATGACAAATGAGATCAGTAGCCATAAAATGCCCAAATTATTCTGAAAAGTAAAGAACAGACAAAATCACTAGGTCCTCTAGAGTAGGAAGCACCCGGGGGCTGGCACCGTGGCGCAGAAGGTTAATGCCCTGGTCTGAAGAGCCGGCATCCCATATGGGAGCCAGTTGGAGACCCAGCTGCTCCACTTCTGATCCAGCTCTCTGCTGTGGCCTGGGATAGCAATGGAAGATGGCCCAAGTCCTTGGGCCCCTGCACTCATGTGGGAGACCCAGAGGAAGCTCCTGACTCCTGGCTTCAGATGAGTACAGCTCCGACCATTGTGGCCAACTGGGGAGTGAACTATCAGATAGAAGACCTCTCTCTCTCTCTCTCTCTCTCTCTCTCTCTCTCTCTCTCTGCCTCTCCTCTCTCTGTGTAACTCTGACTTTCAAATAAATAAATAAATCTTAAAAAAAAGCACCCAGGAATCTCTTTTGGTAAGTGCTTGAAGGGCTGAAGGGTGGGGAATTAATCTACTGACTAGTATATTAGCTTTCTAATAACAAAGCACTACAGATTGGGAGGCCTAAATAACAGAAATGTATTATCTTTTTTTCTGGAAGCTAGAAGTCCAAGATCAAAGTATTGGGAGGGCTGGTCCTTTCTGAGCACTTCAAGAATCTGTTCCCAGCTTGTCATAGTTTGCTGGTGATCTTGAGCATTGCTGTGGAGAACCCACTCCAATCTCAATCTTCATGTCCACATTTGGTTCTCTCTCTGTGTGTCTCTCCCCAAGCAAACTTTATATAGAGACATCAGTCATAAACTCACCTTACTACAGTGTATGACATCTTAACCAGTTAAATCTACAGTGACTTTATTCCCAAATAAAATCTTCCTCTGAGCTTACGACTTCAACATATCTTTTTAGGGGGATACAATTCAATCCTCAACAGCCAGAGTGTACAAAAAAAATCCAAAAAGCAAAAAGAAGTCAGCACACAATTTTGCACAGGTCAGTTAGTAAAGATCTGCTTTCTGATTTTATACAAATATGTTGATATTCCTCCCAGCCACAATAGAAGAAAGTAAAAATTATAGCTTTCATGGGGGTGTAATCAGTGTATTATTTAGAATAGAGGTTCCAGCTCCTCAGATAGTGAAATGTTATTGTAAGAAATGAGATGGGCAAAGAAGGAGGTACCTTTCTCTGAAAAGAGGAGAGAACTTCAACTTTGACTATGGCCTTGTCTAAATAAGATTGGAGCTGGCGAACTCAAGAGGCTTCCATAGCCTTGGCAGCTCATGACAAGAGCCTCGGGTGATTACTGATGTCATAAATAAGAGTGTCAATTGTTCAATCAACAACAGGAGTCACTGTGCACTTACTCCCCATGTAGGATCTCTGTCCTTAATGTGTTGTATTATGTGAATTAACGGTATAACTAGTACTCAAACAGTACTTCATACTTTGTGTTTCTGTGTGGGTGCAAACTGATGAAATCTTTAATTAGTATATACTAAATCGATCTTCTGTATATAAAGACAATTGAAAATGAATCTTGATGAAGAATGGGATAGGAGGGGGAGTGAGAGATGGGATGGTTTTGGGTGGGAGGGTGGTTATGGGGGAAAAAAGCCATTATAATCCAAAAGTTGTACTTTGGAAATTTGTATTTATTAAATAAAAATTAAAAAAGAAATGAGATGAGGGGCTGGTGCCGTGGCGCAGTAGGTTAATTCTCCGCCTGCAGTGCTGGCATCCCATATGGGCACAGGTTATAGTCCCGGCTGCCCCTCTTCCAATACAGCTCTCTGTTATGGCCTGGGAAAGCAGTAGAAGATTGCCCAAGTGCTTGGGGCCCTGCACCCACATGGGAGACCGGGAGGAAGCTTCTGGCTCCTGGCTTCAGATCTGCATAGCTCCAGTCTTTGTGGCCACCTGGGGAGTGAACCAACCGAAGGAAGACCTTTCTCTCTGTCTCTCCCTGTCTGTAACTCTACCTCTCAAATAAATAAATAAATAAAATCGAAAGAAAGAGAGAGAGAGAGAGAGAGAGAGAGAGAGAGAGAGAGAGAGAGAGAAAAGAAAGAAGAGAAGAAAGATAGATGGAGCTTCATTTTCCCTCAGTTAATCATCTGAGAATCAGCAGCCAGCGGATGATTTGATTAACTTAAGCTATCAAGGACCCAGACATGTGGTATATTGTTGCCACCTTTAACGTGAAGCTTCCTCTCTGGGCTCAGATGGCTGCTTTAGCTCTGGCCATCTTGCTCATCCCACAGCTATTAGGAAGGGAATTGGGGTAGGGGATGTTGCACATCCCTTATTTTTGAGAGCACAAGTGGGAAGGAGAACACAGCATTTCTCACCCCTTTTAAAAGAACTTAGCCAGATGGCTATCCTCAGTTGTCAGGTGCAGTCCTGGACTATAGCCCCCATAGGAAGTACAGTCCTATTCTCACAGCCAATCAAAATCATCACGATGGTGGTCATCATTTGGCATGATTGTTATGATACCACTTGGAACACCCACATTCAATATTGGAGTGCCTGTGTTGGAGTCCCAACTCTGCTTCCAATTCCAGCTTCCTGCTAATGTGCACTGTGGGAGGCATCACATGATGGCTCAGGTGCTTCAGCCCCTGCCAACCATGTGGCAGACTGAATTCCAGGCTCCTGGCTTTGTCTGGCCCAGCCCACCTGTTGCAGGCATTTGGAGAGTGAACCAGTGGATAGAAGACCTCTCTCTATTTCTGAAAGACAGAGGGGAGGAGAAGGAGGGGAGGGGGGGAGAAGAGGGGAGTGGAGGAAGGGAGGAAGGGAGCAAGGAAGGAAAAAGGAAAGGAAAGGAATGGAAGAAGGAAGGAAGAAAGGAAAAATGAAAGAACATTAAAGCAACACAGACTTTAGAAAATTAAGAAATAAAGCCATCACTGTGGAAGAATGGAAAAGTAGCCATGGTGGGTCATCTCCTTACAAACTCTCCATTCTTGTAAACTTGCTCACCTTCACATTGTAAAGGCTTGTGCAGTCCTTATTTCTTAAGTTTCTCCCTAACACTTGATATATATTTCACCTTCTTGATATTTTCTCTCAACTCTCCTAATTATCCTTACTGTTTCTTCAGTGTTTTCTGGTTCTCTTCCTCCTCCTTCCTAAAGTAGTTGTTTCCCAAAGGCCTCTCAACCCAATCTTTTCTTCCTATGAGCTCTCCTTTACAAAGTCATCAATTAGTTTGAAGTTGATGCTTCCGGTATCTCTGATCTTGTGCTGCACCTTCTCTGCAATGTCCCCATTCCACGTTTCACACTCTGTGTTGCATTCTGCTAATTCCTCAGAGTCTCAGATACCTGAAGCTAGATTAAACAATAGCTTCCTGAAATCTGCTTCCTTTTGCCCCTACTCTCATTCATATTGTTACTGTTGCCCAAACAATGTTTCACGTCCAATAAGTTATGTTCATTTTAACTCCAGACATTCACACCCCCAAACTATTCTCATTCACTCCTGAAGTCATTATTCTGGTTCTGAACTCCGTTATTTCAGTCTTGCCTGCTTAGCTTCAGTTCTGTCCCCATCCTAATTCTTCCTTCACTAATATCTGAGATTTCAAGGTACCACTTTGAAAAAAACAAATCAAGGAGAGCATAGTGCCATTGGAGCCAGTTATGATTCAGTTCTCAATGGAAAAATTTTTATTTCCTATGATTTTTCAGATACTTACATGCATCATATTACAGAATGCTCAGTGACAGTTAAGGAAATTAAGAGCTGAGTAAATCAAGCACATACCATTTACCAGGAATTGTGCCAACAGTTTTACCTCATTTTAATTTCATAACCTCAAAACATAAGTGCTATTACTATTCTCTCTTTAAACATTAAAAAATAAGTTAATATATAAAGCATAAAAATTGTATGGATGTCATATCATTAGGTATATAGTAATAAATATGCCTTCTCTGAATTATGCCACATCTGTCAATATACCCTCCTTTCTTCATGGTATGATCATTGTCATGAATCCCTCATTTTATGATATTAATATCCGTTTTCAAAAAATAGTATATATGTGTATGAATATAATATATAAAAAGAAAATGAAAGTCTAAAAAACATGAAGTTGCTTCCCTCATTTCTTAAATAAAAATAGAAAGAAGGAAGGAAGAAAAGAAGGGAGGGAAGAAGGGAGTGAGGGAAGAAGGAAGACATTAGTTGAGATGAAGAAACTGAAGCTTTACAAAACTAACAAATTTACTCAGAACCTGATAGTGGTCAAATGGTGACACTAGGATTTGAACCAGTTATTTTCCAGATTATCTTCTCTTAACCATGAATTTAATCTCACAGAATTTAGGTCATTATTACTATAACCATTTCAGAAACTAATAACACTACATAGTCTTCTCAAAGTCACAGCCAAATTCAATCTCGTATGAACCAGACTCCAAAACCCATATTTTTCCTTCTACTTTATACAACTTCCCATGTATGCTCTATGGGTATAAGCTATTCCTCAGGCTTTATGAGACTTACTGCATCTGAACCACTGAGGCCAAGAGGAACTGACAAAAAGAGGCAATGAGTCGACGCAGCACCATCCACAGTTCTGGAAAGACATCCAAAGAGTTTGCATTTCTCATCATGGTAGCTTCAACTTCATAAAATCACACATGCTAGCGATGGGAATATCACTTAAGGATATCTTTCTCTGCAATACCATCTCATTCCATTGCCACTTAGGGGATACAGTATCTCCTGCTGAACAAGCTTGCTCTAAACTTGTTTTGCTGGCATATTAAGTTCTGGTGTCCATTTAGCTTTTTCTGGTTTGGAGCAAAAAGTAATTCTGATACAGTCAATATTCATCAAAACAGAGAATATGGGAAAGTCCATGTTATCAGATACCCAGTCCCAGTGAACGAAGTAATAGATCACTATTCTTCTCTAGCTAGTGTTGAGCCATTACCGCTGCCACCACTCCCAGGTTCTAGTTTGTTCTGTATCTTAAAATACCGCTGCAGTAACATTATGCAGGCAATTAAAGTACATGTCAATGGCTCAATTTTTTAGTATTTACAAGTATGAAGGATTTCAAAGGTACTCAGAAAATGGAAGTAAAATATTAGTTTATTTTGGGTCAAAACAATTTGAAATCCATGCATAGTTTTTTTTTTTTCAATATATGCATTTTCCATTAATTTTTTGAAGAGAGTCAGGCTGGGATACAGGATCTCATGTAAAGGTGCCTTCACTGGCAGTACTTGCCATTTCAGTGGGTCTTAAATAGCAAAAAGGTGTCACATATTTAGCTAGATGAGATAGAAAGAAGCAGAAGAAGTCCCTTATACAGTCAATTCAAAGAGACTCAGTTACAGGCCACCAAGACAGCCAATATCACTGGAAACTTGGGACCAAAATCAATTTCCTTGGTTCTAAAAGTGGATTATATTATTTGAGCAAAGGACAAATACATTCAAGAACACTTGTGTTATAGGCAAACAGTCTCAAGGAGGGAAAATACTAACACAAAGTATAAAACCAAATTATGATTTATGAAGACAAAGTTCAATGCTACATATCTTCATGTATAATCTAACTATAGCCTTGAAAAACTACTTGATAATCTATTGTCTACTTGTGCTGTCTGCTTGTCCAGCACACATGCATGTACACACACACACTCCCTCTCCCTTCCCTTCCCTTCCTCCATTCCCCCTTCCCTTCTTCACTCTGTCTCATCCAACCTTTCAAATAAATCTTAAAAGAAAAACATCAATGACATCCCTGATTGGCTGTATCAAACATGAATTTCAATCAAACCTGAATTTATCACCTCAAGATTTCTTGCAATATGAGACTGTAAATATCTTTATGTTTAGATCACTGATGATCAGGGATTTTCTATTCTAACAAAGGTGTGGAAAATATGTACATTTCCCTCTCTGGCATCATATCAGCCTGAAATTCCAAAAGCCAGTATGAAACAGCAAGTTTGATTGGATACCCAAGAACCAAAAGCGTCATCGGAAAGAACTAAAATTCTTTCATCTAGTGATGAAAACATTTGAGAAAAAAAAAAATCGATGTGCTAATATGAGAAAAAGACAATAAGCTTGCCTATATTAGAGGAGAATAAAAAAGAAGGAAGACTGGAAAAGATTATTCACAAGTAAACTCATTTTGGTCGCTTTGTCATAAGTAGCTCATAAAGCAATGTTATAATAAAATGCCTGCCTAGAACACTAGCAGTTGTCCTTACAGTAAAACAATGCCAACATATGAGCATATTTTACCTGCGGTAGATCTTCAGAAATTGAGGAAACACTAACAAAGAAGTGATTCCATTATGTTGGAGTGGCTATTCTTAGTCATTTTTGTCATTTTCCACACTGACTTACATATAAATCATCATATTTTGTTCCTCCTATTTTTTGAAGCAGATTGTTCACTTGCGTATTTCACCACTCATTAGAAAATACTCTCAAGTGTAATTCTTAATTTATTACTAAATATTCTACTGAATATTGAAAATTTAAAGAATAGTCATTGAAAAATATAGACCTAGAAGTGGAAATATTCACTACTCTTTGAAGAAGTCACAGTAACCTAAACTTTAAAATAAGCAGGGTACAAAAAATAAAAATTTTGATAAGAGAAACAACATCTGCTTGAAAATACTCAGTTTTCCCACCAACGGAACCCACTACTATCTACCCTCTCCACCAGTTTCAGCAGTTTCCTTCCCATAGTTTTGCTCCAATGAGCCTCTCTCCAGCAGCAACCACAGATGCAAAATAAGGTCTAAATTTTTATATTAATATATGAAGTCAGTTGCTTTGCAGTGTTCTTTTATGCTCAAGTGAATAACTGTGGTATCTACAATGCATGGATTTGGTTTTATTTTTATGCAAAAAAAAAATACCCACAGAACTGTATGGTCTGGAAGAGGTGAGAGCCAGTACAAAAATAGGTACTATTGGTTCTCTGTGGCTGAGAGTACCAGTCGACAGAGGGTTGGTACACAAGAATCAATAGATGTAGTGGGATACAAAAATATCAGTAGGGTACAAAAAGACCGGTAGGGCACAGTAGGGTGCAGAAGGTTCTGTAGGTCACAGTAGGATACAAAAGCATCAGCAGGATGCAGTACAATCAGTAGGGTGCAGAACAATCAGTAGTACACAGTAGGTTTCAGAAGTATCAGTGGTTGATATCACTGGTGCCTTGATATAGATGTCAGCAAGAGGGAATCTTGGGCAGATAGAAAAGCCTCAATGAGAGGAATGGAGATAGTGGAAAATAATTCATAAATTTTTCTGCATAACAAGAAATAATGTTTAAGACCATTCCATATGTTCTTTTGTATCTAGATTGACTATTGTCAGAATCACCTGTTCTTTTAGGCCTCTGAACCTTTACCCTAAAGTTGGTGCTACTATTAGATGAAATGCTCACAACTCTTAGAAATCTTGGTTAGCTAATTCTCCAGCAGTTAACTTGCATAGAAAGAGCCTCTAGAGTACTGATTCAACAAATTCTTTCATGTTCTGGAATCATTCTAATTCAAGATACAGTTAAGCCAAACATCAATTGATGTTAGTATTATCATTATTGCTATCACTATCATTTCAAACCTTAGAGTTTATTTTTTAAGTAAAGGTTGTTTTTTCCTTAAAATGCTAAAGCTTTTACACACATAAAAAATGTTACTTGGGGCCGGCGCCGCGGCTCAGTAGGCTAATCCTCCGCCTTGCGGCGCCGGCACACCTGGTTCTAGTCCCGGTCGGGGCACCGATCCTGTCCCGGTTGCCCCTCTTCCAGGCCAGCTCTCTGCTGTGGCCAGGGAGTGCAGTGGAGGATGGCCCAAGTGCTTGGGCCCTGCACCCCATGGGAGACCAGGAGAAGCACCTGGCTCCTGCAAAAATAAAAAAAAAAAATGTTACTTGGAGTTTGGAATTTGAATGTGCTAGCTAACAGGTCATTTTAAGTGCAGTTATCACTTATAGGCAATCAGGTCAGATTGTCATATCTCATTCTTTGGTACATTAGGCTAGGTATAATGTTCACTGCTGACAAATAATTTTAAAAACTGTACAGAATTTGCCTCCAAATTAGAGTATCCAACACAAATGATATACAACTTGAAGATTACTAATTTTTAAATGTCTCTCTGGAATTATTATAAAAAATTGAATATTTTTCCATTAAAATAGTCACTTTTGACACAACATAATCTCATTGCTTATCAAGACCTAGGAACTAGTATAATACAGGGGGTGTAAGTCTAAATAAATATACTATAATTGAATGATCCACAAGTGAATGAGTGAGCAAATGAAAAAAGAACAGATAAATTAGTTTAGAACCTCCCCATTTTGGACTGCTTTCCCAAGCCAGTAATACTGTCATTTTACTATCAGCACTAATGCAAAAGCTTTATGGTTTTAGGTGAACTTGATTTATGAAAAGAGTAAAAAAAAATCACTTAGAATAAGTCCTGGGAATGAGAGACATAATCCAGTGAGATAAGGACACTTAAGGAAACAGAAGGCATGATCAAAACATTACAAATGTGACTTTTTTCATAATTGGGCTCTGAAGACAATTTCAGTAATGACTTGAGAATTAACAACTCTAGACCAAGCAAGTCAACTCCAGGGTAACTGCTTTGAAGAGCCATGCTCATCTGAATATAGAAAAGCTAGCATGCTAATTTCCTGTTTGTCTAATTGGGTGAATACATTTATGGTTAAGGTTTATATAATATTTTTCAAATGGAATTGGAAGAAAAGGTCCTAGAACATTATTGTAATTTTAATTCCACAAACCTCATTTTTCCTATTTGTAAAATACAGGATCAAACTATACAATGTCTATAAAGGTTTTCAGGGTGAACATCCAAGGATTCTATAAATAAACAGGTTAAATATTGTTCACACAGCTTTGAATACTCTAACATTTTGGAAGTTTCATATTCAAGGGAACTGTTCTTCAAACAATCACAAGACCTCAAGATAAACCATGCTTTAACTTGTAGACCACAGGGTACAAGGCTGTTGGGCAAGAAAAAAGTGCATCAATGGGATTTTTCTCTCCCAGTCCCTGTCCCTCCTCCTATCAGTCTCCCTTTTCCTCTCCCTCTCTCCCTCTGTCTCCCATCCCCAGTCCCATTAGCAGTAAATTATCTGTCCCTACACAGGGACAATTATAGAAGTCAACATGGTGGTTCACACTCATGTGAAATCATATAACATACACAGAGAAAAGCTAGCCTTTAAATGACATGTCAACTTTCCTCTAAGTAGTTACAACTTCAAAAGCAGAAGAAGTGCCTTCAAAGGAAAGTATGACAGCTGGCTTCAGAAGTTCCTGCTTCCGATTGTGTCCGAAATATCTTATTCTGTAGATCCCAGGCTGGGCAGTGTCAGGAATATGCCATTCTATCGTTGCATTGCTCTGACCCAGTAATCCCTTGTGCCAATAAAAACTGTTGATAGAAAACAAACAACAAGCACAACCCAATTTTACTCTTAAGAATGTGTCAGTAGAAAAATGTGATTATTCATTCAATGAAAATTAAGGGAATCCATACAATGAGCAAGGCACACCTCTAGACATTGAGGATACAGCAATAAATAAAGACATAAATATTTTTCTATAAGAGGAACTTTAAAGAATAGGTATTTGTAGAAACATCTTTGTCTTATCTTTCTGACAACCTAACTCTATCCACTCACAAAGTCTCACTCGATATTCAGAACACAGATATCTCCTGCTTTGAACAGCCCTTATCATACTCTGTATAAACCTGACACTTATTTTCACATCTAGATTAATGCATTAAAATGCGTATTTGATGAGTACATGCACCACCCTATTCTGAAAGCACTAAGAACATAATAGCGACCAAGAGAGAGAGATGATCTAGAGATGGCCTAAAGCGTCATAAAGCTTGTGTTCATGTATTAGTGCGGCGAGTATGGCAATAAACAAAACTACCAAATAAACCAATAAATCTTTACGCAAAGGAAAAAATAAGATAGAAATCTCCATAAGAAGGTATCATTTAAATGGAGTCCATAGAGGTCTGGAGGAAGAATATTTTAGGAAGAGGAACAGAGAATGTGTCTGAAGTAGGAATAAACATGATGTGACCAAGGAACAGAAAGCGGGTCAGTAGAAACAGGGTATCCTGAACCAGGGAAGAGTGGCTGAGATGAGATAAATGAAAGAAGCAGAATCGTATTAACTCCTGTAGAGCACAGCAGGAGCTCAGATTCTCTTCTGAATGTAGTGAGACTCTACAAGCTATCAGCTAATATCCTCAGTTAGGCAAAAAGCAAATCCTGAGAGTGCAGAGTGTTTGCTCAATATATGACATTTCTCAGTGATAGCTCAGTGCTCTCAATAAATAGTAGTTGCTTTTGGTGCTGATAAACAAAATGTATACCTATCCTTAGCATTGACTATTACTCTGATTTTAGCCTTTGAAACTATATCACCTTTTTTATTATCTGTATAACATTTTTTTTTACCAAAATAGTACTATTTTTCAAAGTCACCTATCCTCTAGAATCCTAAAGACAAAGCTATACCTGTATAGCTATCAAGTGTTCACAAATGGTCTCATGCCTATTTCCAGTTAACCACATGAGCCAAACCAACATAGAAATAATCACTTGGTTTAAGGCAATCTGAATTAGACATCAGGTGCCAAAAACTTCACCTACTTCCACCCCACTCTCTTGTGGTATGAAATGTACAGATTTGTGAGCAGATATATTTTCTTATTTGACACAATGTCAACTCTTCAAAATATTACTTTGCTGACAATTTTGATAACAAAAGATCAATCTCTGAGGAAGCTCCACATGAACCTGTGACCTCCTTGCCTGAGTCACTGATAGTTAAACATCAAGCCTCCTGTGTTTCAGTGTCCCAAGTGATGAATCACTGGATATACAAAATATGCACCACATGTTGGGAATAGATTCACTATTTTCCCACTTGCATTGCCAGACTCTGCAGAGCCACCTCAGCTTCTTCACCCAACATTCCTTTCAACCAATTTGCAAGAAGGCTAGGGAGATTTGGGGATAATATCGTAACCATGGAAAAACAAAACTAACAAGATGTCTATAAGAATGGAACTATAAGCTCAATAGCCCCTATTCTGACAAAAGTATGTACAGCACATTGTTTTGTTTTGTTTTGGAGAAAAATATAACCAAAATGGAGTTTAATAAATCAACTAAATACAGTCAAATTGCCTTCTTGAAAATTTATTATCATTAATACCAGGAATTAAATCAGTCCACTCATTTGTGTTCCCTGCACTATTAACAAATGATGTTCAGGGCTTGAAATACAAATATTCAATAGATACACTCACCGAGTCTCCCATGAAGCATCATTATACACTATGTGCCACGTTGCTGAAGCATCCTCATATTTTTCTACAGTGAGGAAGGTTGAGTGGGTCTGAAATGTAATTGATATAACTGATCAGGAAGTGCACACTCACAAAAAAGGATGACCTCTACAGATGCTCCTCTTTGTGATCATACACTAAACAATCGACACCAAACAGTCTGTGCAATGTCTTCAGAATGCCAATTTGCCAGCCTATTAAAAACCATAACATTTTTAGAAATGTGAAAGAAGTATAATTAGGGAGCTGATAACCAATTTTAGAAACTAGAGCAGAGAAAAAATTGGGAATAAAACTTAACTTTAAAAAGATATAAGCCATACCTTTTCATGACATGCTTATTGATTTATACTCCGAGATTTTCTCTAGTAACTTGAAGATATAGGAGGGAAAATGCTAAAGTTTCTTTATCTTTCTATCTCTGGGTAAGTGAATTATTAGTTATTCCACCTCCCCAAGTGAAAGAAATCAAAAGAACACATAAGTCTTCCTTGTCCTGGGATGCATTTTGTCACAAGTTCCTACAAACCACACCTTAAACAGAGTTTATTTCCCTTGCCATAATAGAGCAATTGGTTTCAGTTTCAAATAAAGCACACATTTGAACGATGGACAAGTTAGTAAATTTAAGAAGCTATAAATCTCCAATTTACCTCAAAATCTTCCAGAGCATGATCCATAAAGACAGGACTTGTGCCTAGTTCACCTGTAGCCATCACAGTCCTTTTTACCTGTCATTTACTGGTCCTCAAAATAACCACTTTCAGGATGGATCATTTATTTACAACTGGGCCACGGAATTGTTCAAGATTCTTCTCTAATTTTTCAACCAATAGATTATATTCAATTGAGAAGTTTTCATAACCATGGTGACTTGTAAAGAAACCTATTTCTGTCCATTAAGATAGGCATGACATTGGGAATGCAATGGATGGAGCAGGAGATACAGTGGGCTCTACTGATTAGGTCTAGATACAGATGGGAGAACAAGTCTAGACCACTGAGTATCAGCAGCAAAATGGGACTGTCCCTTTCCCACCTCCTTAACCACAATTTCTCCCAGATGCATAATTACATAATACAAGTTAATTAATCTCTCTAGAGTACAGTTTATACATCTGTAAAGTACCCTAAAATGCAACTCACTAGGTACAGGTGAGGATTAAAATAGATTGATGACATACTGTACAAGGGAGCTGCAAAAAGTTTGTGGAAAATGGAATAGAACAATAATGCGCATTTTCCATGAACTTTTTGAAGCTCCCTCCTACATAAAGCACTTCGTACCTGCAAATGGTGACCATTAGATAGTAATGATGATGATAACAATGACAAGGACGATGAAGATGATGCGGTGATTGTTGGTAATATAGTATGTTGGAAACTATTTTACACCAAGTTCCAGAGAATTCTTAGAAATTAATTCTGTTCTCATTATATTGCTTTAAGCATTTTGTTTTCTTACCACCCCACAGCAATAATGATAGTGATGTTTCTCCATCCTAAGGATAGTAGATGGCAGCTAAAACTGTGGTTTTGAAACAGTACTTTTATGTATTCAGAAAATAGTATTACAAGCATGTCGATATTCAGCTACAGCTTGACTTCCCAGAAAAAT
This sequence comes from Lepus europaeus, assembly GCF_033115175.1. Classification (NCBI taxonomy): domain Eukaryota; kingdom Metazoa; phylum Chordata; class Mammalia; order Lagomorpha; family Leporidae; genus Lepus; species Lepus europaeus. The sequence goes on along the minus strand of NC_084843.1, from coordinate 41,901,283 downwards.
TATTTCAAATAGGTGCATACTGATTCTCCAAGCAATAGAACATTTCTCCCCAGTGTTATGCTTGACAATGTCATATTGCTGCAATTGTTACCATGGCAAGAGTGATATTTTAACAGAAATGAGAAGGCCCATTCTGAGTGAATGTGTCCTCAGCTATTGTAAAATAATATAAAATCAGTTTCATATGGCCACTCTCTTTTTCTACAAATTTCCTTATTGTTTGAATTTTTACAAATATAATGTGTCCAGTTATTGTTTGTGTAGTTATAAGAACAGTTAAAGCCAACTGCAGAAGACTAAAATTGCTTCTTTTTATTACTATACATATTATGTATGCATATTATTTACAATATACACAAGAAGAAACAAAAAAAGCCTGAAATGCTTTGTCACAAACATTAACAATGATTATCTCTGAAAAGTAGATGTGGGGAGAAGGGTACTTTCACAATCTACTCTAAGTACTTCTATCTTGTTTGGTTTTACATTGAACACATATATCTCAGGTAATTTTTCAAGATTAATATATAAATGTCATATTACTGCCAGTAGGAAAGAGTGAGGAAATAGTTACTATAAGATAAAGCAAAGCAGATGGACTAGGACTCCCAGACCATAGAACAATCATTGAGATATCCAGTCATTCCACAGCTGTAGAGGTTAAGACCAGCGGTGGCAGAGTGGGGGCAGAAGCACAGGACTACACAGGAAAAAGCCAAAGACACAATTCATCTGTCTTGTCTCTTGACTTTTTTTTTTTTTTACCAAATTTAGAAGAGTTCTCTGTTTGTATACAAAAATGGGACTATGTTGAAGTTAACATCGTCTCAAAAGATGATGCAATCCCATGACAGGTCTTCAAAAGATTTCTGAGAATATGTATTTTTAGAAATTATGCATGAACTTCAAATTTTTCAGTGCCAAAATAATCTTTTAAGTTCACTTTCCATAAGCTTTTAGAAGTTCTTTCATATATGCATTGTGCTATACTTATAGGTGATTCTAAAAAGAGCAAGCTAAATGTTTCCTATGTGCTTTATTCTAGACTCAATTCCATATCAGCTTTGCCCATTGAATATTTTCTCACATCTGAAAAATAATATAGAAAATAAGTTGGCACTTTTTACCATTATGTTGTTAACCTTTACATGGATGTTCTCTAGAGTGAAAGAGAAACTAAAAAGGATTCAAATTTCCAAAAAGATAATCATTGATTCTCAATTCTTACCTGGTTTTCTGCTGAATTCTTTGGGTTAGCACCTACAAATACAACTTCAACAACTTCTCCCTGAAAACAAAAACTTACTTAATGACTTCTAATAAAAGCATTTTTGCCATACTCATATTTGAGGCATTATCTATTATCTGTTCTAGGATTCTGGATTCCTGTGAATATTCTTTTTTATTTAGTCAAAGAAGTGTAAGAATATTAGAGAAAATACCCTTGCAACAGTGGGCACAAGACTTTTTGGCCAAGGAATTCACTCTCAGCTGATCTGGTTACAGATCTAGAGCTATCATTACAAAATACATGATCAAAAAAACCCTATTAGAACTAATGAATGATTTATCAAAGTTACAAGATACAACATAATATAATAATACAGATGCTGCTTCATTTTTATGTGCTTTTCCTATCTTTGATTTAAAAGACAGTTTCTCTTAGCTTCAGTTAATGGTTCCATGACTGTACATTTGAGAAATGGAATCTGATTACAAAATAATTCATTTTAAAAATTAAAAGAACAAATAATAAAGGAAGGAGGAAGGAGGGCAGGAGCATGGACAGAAGGGAAGTGAGGGTGAGAAGTATCACCATGCTCCTGAATCTGTTTATATGGAATATATGCAATTGTTTACTTTATATAAAATAAATAAGTAAATAGATAAAATAAAAAGGGCATTATTTGAATTTTAGAAATCCAATTTTGCATAATTACCCCCATAAAAATATTTTTTCCAATCACCACTGTAGAGATAAATACAGATATCCAAATGAGCATTGTGAATGCACAACTGTGGTATAATTAGAATCAGCTACATTAAATAACACCCCTGCCCTCACCCCTCAAAACAGGCCTCTGAAATATTATAAGACCCCTCTGAGTCTTACCACTCTGTATTCAGGTTTTGCTGGCTGTAGGACATCCCCAAAATTTCTGCCTAGTGGTGCTCTATCCGCAATATTAGCAATTAATGGGCTTATAAGCTGTGTGAAAAACGGAGGCTCGGGGCCTCGGCTCAGGTTGGCTACTGTGTCCTGGAAGAGAAAGCATTTGCTAAAGTAGTGCACAATATCAATGCGAAGACCCTTTACCCAGCCCTCTAACCCCTAAGAAATCCTTTCACCAAAGGAAGTATGCACACACAGACACACACACAGGCTCACACTCCAAGAGCTAACAATTTTGAACAAAATGAGGTGAATCTTGCTAGGATGTGAGCCTGTAAGTGCATAATTTAAACTTTTGTCACTATTCCCCTAGACAGAACAGTCCAGCAATCAGAGTATAAGCTTCGAATCTGTACTACTCAGGTGTGAATTTGGGGCAGCTCTTTTTAAATTTTGTGACTTAGGAAAGGAGCCTAACACATGATAAATCTTTACAAACCAATACATAATTAGCCTTCTAATTTTTAAAAAGGATTGAATTTCTTTCACCTAGAGTTAATACCAAGGTTTTTCCTGAATCCTTTTATGCTAATTAAGAAATATAATGAATATACTTTCAAGATCTACAATTAGTCTACATCTTGATGGATTTAATCTGTTTTCTATAAAATTTACCTTTTTGACTTTGTCATCAAAATGCAAATCTTGATTATTAAATAACACATGATATATTTATAGTTCTTTAATCCTCATATTATATATTTAATCTTTATAACGCCCATATGAGATGGATGTGTATTGTCATTTTCAGTTTGCAAATGAGAAAATAGCCTTGGAGATACTTAGTGAGTTGCTTCCAAGATTACATAGCTAGTCCTAAGATGTATGACCGTGAAGTTGACCATGGAACAAATTTATGCAAAATGAATCACAATTTTCTTTACTTCATTTCACTATAAAATGTGAAGAATCAATTTCTACAGTAAGAATGTCAGCTCTTTGTCCATGAAAGTTAAATAGCATAGTTATGTTCAAGGATGGGGTAAAGGTTTACACTTTTTTGTACAACATAGATATCCTACAAGTAAGTTGAGCTTTTGTGATAAAAATAAAAATAGTTCTATTTCAAAGAGAAAGTAACAGACCTGAAACTGAGATGAACAGTATGACAAAATAATAGCCAAATCATTAAAATACCAGCAGAGTAAGTACATTGTCCTGAAATTTCAAGCACACAATCAGCAGGTAATGATGAGAACAAATGAACTTCCCAATATTCAACTGACTTGACTGCAGAAACAGCAAATTCATTTGTTCCAATCTAACATATCCACACTTGCTTTAAATGAGCTTAATTGCTTTAGCTATGTCATATTTATGTCTCCATTTTTATTTCGGTGGATATGTTATTATATAAAGGCCTGTTTATTACTGTAAGCTTTTTATCGTGTTTGTTGACTAATCTTCTGAAACCACAACTTCAGCTTCATAAATAATTACATCCCAATTGAAGATTTCTTCCACTGTGTTCCTTTAAATCAAGTTAACTCATTCAGGTGTATACATTTTAGGAATATATAAGGTGTGCATTCCAGGGTGCTATAGTATTTCACCAAATCTAAGCCTCCTTAGATTATAGCAACTTATTTTTTGGATCATCAAAGAAGTAAAAGCATACTACTAATTATAATAATATTTCTGATTGGAAGATGGATCTCAGTTTCAGAGATGCTATAATGTGTGAAATGAGCATCTTAGGATTAATCTACTCAACTCTTGGTGTGACTGGACAGAATCTGGTGAGGATTCAATGACAGTGGTTCACCTCCAAGTTACAATTACACTGAGCCTGATCGCTTATCACCTTCAAGTCCATGTGCTCATCGGAAAACTGGAGGTAATGATATCTTCTTACTTTACATAATGGCTATGAGGCATAATGAGATAATATATATGAAAAAAGGCTGCCACACAAAAGGATGTTAATAAATCTGAATTTTACTATCAGTAAGATTTTTCTTTTCTTAAAGATTCTGTATAGTTCCAATTTTTTAACTACAAAGATTGTCAGACATACTGAACACTCAAAGCTAAGGTTCTCTTCTGCTTCTCTCTGTATTTCCTCACTCTGAAGCAAATACACACATACACATACATATACACATACACATATCCAAACATACAATATTATCTTACTGTAGCAATGGCCTTAGCAAGGCCTCTGAACAGCTGGATGTAAGCAGAAAGAGTATGTGGTCCATAAATTGTAGATGCTGCCTCGTATCGCTGAGCCTGCAGGATAAGCAAGGAGAGGTATCTATAGTTCTCCAGATTTCAACCCACTTACAGTGGTGTAACATTTCAGGAAGCTAATGCCTGAAAATTCCACATTACTCTAAACCAGCGTAATCTTCAAGATTATTGTTGACAAAAGAAGGTATAGGCATTTCCATTTATCCACTAAAGTAAGCTGCTCCCATCAACTACTTGTTAAAGGCAGTGGGTCCTCTTTGCTTAAGCAATTTGGACCTTCACTCCATTTTCTCTGGAAGATGATGTGAGTTTCTGAGCTTTCACCCACTATAAGTACTTACATAGTAAATGTTTCCCCAAGGGAAACATCAAGAAGAGAGAGAGTTAATGCCAACTCTCAGGTTAGCTTGAAGTTGGTGGTCCTCTCTGGAGGACATGGAACCCTTCAGAGAGCTATGAAAAGAGTCAAATGCTTCTCCTTTAACCTGGGGACCAAGACCACAGTTCTTTCACATGAACCTCAAAGTCATCAATTCTAAAAGGAAATTCATGGCTCCAGACATATCAGCTTCCCCTGCAACATTCTGCATCATGGACAATGCCTATCTCTCACACAAGGAAATTGCATTAGAAATAATATTAGACTTGTCTTTCTCTTTTTTCCTATATCTTATAAGTTTCCAAATCAAGTCATCTGGGCTCCTAAAAAATCTCTTGAGGGGCCAGTGTTGTGGTACAGTGGTTTAAGCTGCTACCTGCAACACCAGCATCCCATATGAGTGCCCCAGCTGCTCCACTTCCAATATAGCTCTCTGCTGATGAACCTGGGGAAGGTGCAGAAGATGGCCCAAGTGCTTGGGCCTCTGCCATTCATGTGGGAGACTTGATTGGATTTCTGGGTTCCAGACTTTGGCCTGGCTTAGCTCCAGCCATTGCAACCACTTGGGGAGTCAATCAGAAGATGGAAGATCTCCCTCCCACTCTTCTCCCCACTCCCCCATAACCTTAAATTTCAAATAATTTTTTTTAAATCTCCTAAGTTCATCCATTTTCCTCTGATTCTACTACTTTTAGTTTTGCCTAAACCCTCATCTCCACTCAGATCTTAACTACAGCATCTTATTCTGTTCTCTCTCCTGGCAATTCACTGCCCACATGGCCATTCTAGTGACTTTTCCAGATCTCAGGTATGATTACAGCATTCTCTCTCCTACTGCAATACCCCAAAACCTTGCCTACCGAGTCAAATCAATATAGCATTACATACAAGACAATTCCTCAACTCACCCCCGTCTCACACGCTAGCCTCTGTCTCATAACCATTACCCTCATCAGACTTACTCCATGATACTCAGTGAATTATGGTTACGAAGTGCCAATGTTGACCTTTGCATGTATAGTTCCCTCTATAGAGAACATCCTTCTCATTTGTATTTGCCTGACTAACCCTCACTTGTTCTCAAGGACTCAGATTGATGTTTACTTTCCCTAAGGTCTGCCAGTCCCCATCCTTAATACCCAGCCTGGCCTGGTAGTCCTGCGCTGTGGTCGTAGCACCTGTGCATGCCTTTCATGGAACCGTAATCATCTGCTTTTCTCTCTATTAGACCATGCACTTCTAGTGGTCTGGGCAGCAATGCAGATTATTTTCAGTGTTCTACCCCAGAAAGTATCCAGTGCAATGTCTCATAACATACATCTGTGCAATTAATGTGTGAATTAAGCTATTAATTAATTAATTAGTAGTTTTTCTGGTAGGAGCTTGTCCCTCAGCCAGAAGGCAGCTAATAAGGGTTCTTCATTTGGGGAAGGCAGTCTGCTGAGATTTTTGGACACCTCTCAGAATAGTTGTTCTAAATGCATAAAACACCTAAGATTGATAAAGAGAATCGACTAGATTGAAACATATTTATTAAACTACAATAAACCAAGCTTGTGATATTTTAAGGTATGTGTTTCTTTACTATGCGAATGAATAACAAGATCTAGAAGCAGATCTAATAACTGCTTTGATTTTAAAATAATAAAAGATATTTCCAGATACACAAAAACTGTATGTGACACAAAAATATTTGTGGTTCCTACTAGTGACAAAGTCACCGCTAATATTGTTGGCTGTCTATATTAATAATTGAAGGAAATGGTAAAAACAGAGAATCATGAAGAAAATTTTGTCATTGTCCCTATCCAAATTTACTCCAATTAAGAAGCTATATTTGACAGGATTTTCTAGAAAGCAGTGACCCTCAGAGAGCAGCAGGCACAGTCCTCTTTTGGTGTCAGTGAATTCTTGTCAAGGGGCCCACTATATGCCTATGTGCTGCTATATCAGCAAGTATGTCAGAAATCATTACTGTTCCCATGCTTTTAACTACTATTGTTTAAAAAAAAAAAGTACTTTTGTTGTTCAACGGACTATTTCTAAACAAAGAAGCATGACCAGCCACAAGTCTCACCTAAACTCAGGGAGTCCGTTTTCAAATCTAAACTGTAGTTATGGTAACATCTTACTGCAAGGCGAGCTGTAAGGATTGCTTAATATCATACCGTCAGCGTACTGAACTAGTACATTCAATAAACCGCAGCTGCCACCAAGAGTGTTGTCCCAAGGTTTTACTGAAGAGCAAGACACCAGATGCTTTATGGATAGATTTAGGATGTTGTACGTCACAAGCCAGGCTTGTTACCAGTGCCCCTGACAAAATAGCCAATTTCAGGAAACGTGGAAGTCAGTGGAACCAGGATTCTAGCCTGAACTTGGAAAGGATGAACATGGAACTCCAAAAACCAAACTGTGACTTCTCATTCCCTAACTTTCCTACCTAAAACAAAATCATCTCTCAGAAACATGACTGGGGACATAATTGTGTTGACAAAGGTATAATTCATTTACATGATGAGAAGTTTGTACTTTACCTGGTATTCTTCATAAGTGGTAATGTAATGTGTATAAACATTGCATAGTCCTGAAATAACAATAGTCATATTCTTCATGCCATAAGATGCAAATTCCTAGGAGGGAAAAGTAGAACTAAGTAAAATCACACCTTATCTGAAAGTATATTATCATCCTAGAATACTAAATTCACAGTTATTGATGTGAATGGCTAATTTAAGATGATACTCAACCAAATTCTCCCCAATGGCTAAAAATGCCTAAAAGCAGAGGCATCCAAAAATCCCTGAGGAGAGGTATAATCATACCTCTGCATTATTTTCTGGTAATTCAGTGGCTCTTTGAACATCTTAATGATCATATTTGCAGATGTAGGACCTTATCATCAAAAGAGAGATTTTTTAAACCCATTTCCTAAAAATATATAACAGATGTATAATATCTAACCAGAATGGTTATTTCAATGTCCAAGAAACAAAATATGAATTGAAATGTCAGTTTAGAAGTATTTACAATACTCTTTGAGCACAAAAAAATCATTACTAGAAACAAAATAAAGCACTCCCAAAATGTCAAGCATTTTATTGGTACTATTCACAGAGCTTTAAGATTTTAAGGTACTTATGGGACTACTTACTATTTTATTCACAATATTATTACCAAATTTTAAATTATTAATACATACATTCTAATAAAATATTTTTAACTTGATAATGATTTCTTGTATTTTTAAGTCTGGCTCTCATATCACCAAAGTTCCCTATCCACTTCTAGCCACTGACTTCAAGAAAAGTGAAACTTCCATCATGTTAGGAAAGATTAAAAGGTACCAGACCAGGGCCAGCCCTGTGGAGCATTAGGTTAAGCTGCTGACTACAACACCAACATCACATATCAGAGCACTGGTTTGAGCCCAGGCTGCTCCACTTCCAATCCAGATTCCTGCTAATGCATGTGGGAAAGAAGCAAATCATGGCCCCAGAATCTTGGCCCCTGCCATCCATGTGGCAGACCTGGCTGTTGTTCCCAGCTCCTGACTTCGGCCTGCCAAGATCTGGCTGTTGTGGCCATTTGAGGAATGAACCATCAGATGAAAGATAACTCTGTGTGTGTCTTTAACTCTGCCTTTCAAACAAACAAATAAATAAATATTGTTCAATAGAAATATCAAATCAAAGGAATAGGGAATCCTTTCTTCTTACCTGAAAATTAAAGTGTAGCTATTTCACTTAATTTGTACAAAATTACCTAAAAATTATCTCTATTTGATCTTAAAGTTGGAAGCATATTATCCTTAGGTTCACATTAAAGTTAACTTGTATTTCCAAATCTTGTGAATTATAGACTTACTGCTTGAACTGCCTCTCGAAGTCTTCGTCCAGACATGGTTCTGGGTTAAGAAAACAAAATTATGGTTCCCTATTTAGAATGTGTGCAAAATATGCAGAAAGAATTGTAGTGAAAGCCAAAAAATTACTCAGGATCATTACATGGTAGTAAAATATGTAGGAATCCAATGATGATACAGAGCTAACGTAGAGCTTTTTTCTCCCTGACTATCCTATCCTCAAAGTCAAATCCGAAGCTGGAAACAGTTAACCAGACCAAAGGAGGGAAACAACCAACACAGTCACTGACAAAAGATTACCATCATTTTCCATCTGTTGATTCAACAAAAGCACATCAGGTACTTCTGTATTAGTAACAGCTCAAGCACATGGAGAACATACTAGTCTGTCTTCAAAGAACTTATCATTTCATTAATTCATCCAAGTCTTCAATAAAACATTGAGCACCTACTCCATCCCAGTCCACTTCTGGGTGTTAAGCATTACACAGCTTGGGGCTTACATTCTAAGGAGGTGAAATGGCCAACAGGCAAATTAAAAGTCAGATGATGGTAAGTTCTATGGAGAATAATAAAGCAGAGTGAGGATGAAGGAAAGCGGGTGGTGGCAATCACTGGGATGAGGATAGTGGTGTTGTGGTAGTGGCAAAGGTAACGGTGGTAGTAGTGGTGGTGATATGGTCATGGTGGCAGATGAAGGCTACTTTATATATTGTGAACAGGGCTCAGGGCACCACTGAGATTTGAGCAAAAATCTGAAAGGAATGAAAAACTTGGCCATGGCAATAGCTGGATGGAAAGTACTCCAGGCAGAAAAATCCTTAAGTTCAAAGGCCCTGACACAAAACCAACCTTGGTGAGTCAGAAAAGTGCAATGAAGTCAGGGTGGCTGAAATGGGAGCTCGTGAAGAACTCAGGTGGAAGAGTTTGCTGAACAGCAGATCAGGTAAATGTGGATTTACTCCAAGGGTTTTCAGCAACAAGTAGCATGACTTCACTTATGTTTTAAAAACATTAATCTGGCTGAAACGTTGAGGAAAAAATTATACATGAGTAAAAGAGGAATCACATAGACCTCCAACATAGCAAGCTACTGCAATGATCTGGGTGACAAGAGAGTGGAGGCTTAGGCAAGGGCACTAGTGATAGAAAGTTATGGGTAGAATATTTACAACTTGCTGAAGAATCAAAAAGAGAGAAAAGGAGTGTGGGGGGGCATTCAGGGAAAACTCCAAGGTATACAGCCTAAGTAAGAGAAATACATAAAACTGTCACTTACTGAGATGGAATACTTCATAAGATGCAGATTTTAGACATTCTCCATGCTTTTAATACCTAAACTGATTGCTTCAAGTACCTATATTATTTTAATATGGAAGGATACATTTTTAAACTTTCATGTTTGCTTCAAGTTCCCCATTAGTAATAAGCATAGAGAGAATTAGCCCTCTGAAGCCCCACCAGAAGAGGGTAGAAATACTTGTCACTGGTGCTGAACATAGCACAATAGGATACAAAGGGGTCAGTACTTAACTATCTTCCCAGAGAAAGAAAGAGGAGAGAGGGAGAGGGGGAGGAGGATGGAGAGGGAGAGGGAGAGGGAGAGAGAGAGGGGGAGGGGGTTAGAGGGAGAGGGGGAGGGGGAGGGGAGGACAGGGAAGAGAAGGGGGAGGGGGATAGAGAGAGGGAGAGAGAGAAAGGAAGGGAGAGGGAGGGAGGAAGTATCATATTAGAACTCTGCAATGAACTGCACTGAATCTGTTCTCTTTGTATTAATTTAACATTACTTGAGAATTGATTAAAAACAAACCCAAGCAATAATGCCAACAGAAACATACACACACAATAAACATGAACTTACGTAAACTCCCCAGGGATGGCAGTTATGGCCAAGGACCCAACAGTAATAATCTGAACATCAATGATTTCTGGATGCCAGGGGTGAGGTTTTGATAGCTGAGAGCCCAAAACAAAGAGAGTTGTGTTAGGAATACTATTCTTTCTGTGGTCAATAGATAGATGCGGGTCACAGATGTTCCTTAATTAAAGGATTTCAATATTTCAAGCTAGTTTTTGATTTTTCTTCTTACTATAATATTTATTTCTAATTTATGATATTTATGATATAATATTGAGTATTCTACATGAGTATTTATGTCCTCATTAGAACATGTAAATCTCTTTTTTTTAACTTTTATTTAATGAATATAAATTTCCAGTGTACAGCTTATGGATTACAATGGCTTCCCCCTCCCATAACTTCCCTCCCACCCGCAACCCTCCCCTCTCCCGCTCCCTCTCCCCTTCCATTTGCATCAAGATTCATTTTCAATTCTCTTTATATACAGAATGTGCTGTACATTGTGATTTAATGCTATAACTAGTACTCAAACAGTATGTTTCACTTTGTGTTTCTATGTGGGTGCAAACTGTTGAAATCTTTATACTAAATTGATCTTCTGTATATAAAGAACATGTAAATCTCAAATGCCAACGTCCCATTAACCTAGATTTAAATGAAGTTTTCAATGGATTTTCAAAGTCACAACATATAACAGATAAGCAAGGGCACTTCTACAGTATTATGTATGACTGTCTTTATACATAAAGAATAAATGAATTCCATTTAGAATAGTGTCAGATTAATGATTTATCTTTGTGCTGCAATAGCACTTCAAGTTTACAGTTCCCAAGTCTTGCCTTATTTTCTCCAAGAAAATCTATCCTCTTCTAGAATCTGTCTCTCCGTTCCTCTTTTCTCTTTTCCCTAAGAACTTTAATAGAATATTAGAAAAAAATTTTTCTACTTTTCAAATTTTCTACCTTAATAGTCTGATTTTTATGAATACCGGAATGATCCTTTGGCATTCAGAATGTGGAAAATGTATGCTCAAAGGAATGGTAAAAGAAAAGTCACTTCAGTTAAAAATGTTTCCTGAATTATGAGGAACCTGAGACATGAACATGTTTCTCTTTATATAACCTGAGATTTTTTTCCCTCTATATAGAATTTGGTATGGATCTCCCTCCTGGAGCCCACATAAATGAATGCTGATTAAGGCAATGTTAATTATATTCTTCTTTTGCTGCTGTTTCAATTTTTCATTTACTTATTATACATGTAATTAGGTAAATGAGTATTTTAACAATCATACTCTTATTCTTTAGAGTTAGACTCATAGCATTCATATTTTACTATTAAACTTACCATTCAATATTGAACAGTTCAGAAATAAAAAAAATATAATAATTTAACTACAATCATCAAAATACATTACCTCACCAGTATGAAGAAGGATTGGCTTTGGTTTTTGACATTCTTTGATTTCTTCAGATGGCTTGCCCAGGAGCTGGTCTCGAATGGTGTCCCAAAAGGGATCCCCTTCTTTCATCCCTATTAGGAAATTCTATAATTAGTAGGATTCCTTGAACCACCCCTCTGGAAAAAAAGGATCAATATTCAGATAAATATTGTACAACAATCCTTTCAGGAGTTTCAAAGATTTTATTAAGGTGTTGCTGAATGATTTCAAGCAATAACAGAAAAATAGAAGAGGCAGAATTTCCCAAAGATAGCCATTATTTTAATTAATCCTCAGAGTGCTTAAGAAAATAATAGAATATCCTTTTTCAAATCCTTAAATCTTTATTTCTGTTGCTCTTGCTCATCCATATTGCAAGTAAAACCAAACTGATATGAATAACTGTAGATATGTAAACTAAATCACTTTTGCCTTTTTTGAAAACTATAAATGACACCTTCAACTCACAGTACTGGTTTTTTGGTTCTTAGTACCTGAAAGAACCTTCCCTGAATCTCTATTAGTTAATCTACACACATACACCACAAGCAATAAAACAAAAAACTAGCCTAAAATGCAAAATCTGAGAAACAGTTTTGCCATCTAACAAACTATGAATTGAGAATCCATAATCCATCATGAAAACAGAACAATTACAACATCTATGTATTAATGAAGGAGCACCAAGTACAAGAACTAAAACTGACAGAAATGAAGGGAAAAATAAAAAATTCAACAATAATAATGGAAATGTCAATAACTCATTTTCAATGACTAGCACAATAATACAGAAGAGCAAGAGGAAAATAGAAAACCTGAACACTAGGAACACCTAACAGAAAGCCTTTGGGATGCTCCCCTCCCAAACCCAACAACAAAATACACATTCTTCTCAGGTTCACATAGACCATTACCCAAACAGGCAGTGTGCTGCTCATAAAGCATGACTCAGCAAGTTTTACAGGGTAGAAATAATACAAGGTATTTTGCCCAACAACAACAGAATGAAACTAGAAGCAAATAACAGGAAAAAATGGAGAAATTTGCAAATACGTGAAAATTGGGCAACATGACCCCCAAAAAACTAACGATGAGAAGAAATCAAAATAAAATATGAAAATATTTTATGATAAGGGAAAAGATACAACACATCAAAACTCATTACATGAAGTGACAGCTGTGCTTAGTGGCAAATTTATAATTATAAATGTCCACATGGAGAAACAAAAAAAAATCTCATATCAATACTCTAACTTATACAAGATTGAAAAAGAGGAAGAGGAGCAAATTAAACCAAAATCAAGCAAAAGGAAAGAAATAATAAAGATTAGAGACACAATTAAACAGAGAATCAAAAAAGTATTTAAGGAAATGAAACTAAAATTGAGTTCCTTAAAAAGTCAACAAAATTGACAAAGCTTCAGCTAGACAGAGAAAGGGAAAGAGAAAGAGAAGACTTAAATAATTAGAAACAGAAATATGAGAAGACATTACCACTGACTTTAAAGAAAAAATTCACATACATATGCATAAGATAGTATGAGTAGTTTCATAACATTATACATAAATAATATGAGTAATTGTATACCAACAATTTAGAAAGCATAAATAAAATAGACAAATGTTCAGAAAAACACAAAATACCAAAGGTGATTCAAGAAGAATTAGGTGGGGCTGGCGCTGTGGTGCAGCAGGTTAACACCCTGGCCTGAAGCACCGGCATGCCATTTGGGTGCCAGTTTGAGATCCAGCTGCTCCACTTCCAATCCAGCTCTCTGCTGCGGCCTGAGAAAGCAGTGGAAGATGGTCCACATCCATGGGCCCCTGCATCCACATGGGAGACCTGGAGGAGACTCTTGGCTCCTGGCTTTGGATCGGCACTGCTCTGGCCATTGCAGCCAATTGGGCAGTGACCCAGAGGATGGAAGACCGCTCTCTCTCTCTCTCTCTCTCTCTCTCTCTCTCTCTCTGCCTCTCCTCTCTCTGTGTAACTCTGACTTTCAAATAAATAAATAAATCTTTAAAAGAAGAAGAAAAAGAAGAAGAAGAAGAAGAAGAAGAAGAAGAAGAAGAAGAAGAAGAAGAAGAACTAGATAATCTAAATTTAAACTCCACAAAAAGTAAAGAGATTAAATTAGTAATATTGTGTATAGCACACTACACCCATCAGTGTGACTAGAAATAACAAGTAAGATAATAACAAGTATCAGAAAATTTATGAAAAAAATCAGAACCCTATAAGCTGCTAGTGAGAATGTAAAAGGATACAGTCATTTTATAAATAGTCTGGCAGTTCCTTACACAACTAAACACAGAATTACTGTATGATGCAGGAGTTCCACTCCTAGGTATACACCAAAGAGGAAAAAATGAAAATATATGCTCACACAAAAATCTGTATGTGAATATTTATAGTAACATATTTGTAATAGCCCCAAAAATGGAATGATTCAAATAACTATCAACAGAGAAACATATAAGCAAAATCTGGTATTTTGCTTTAAGTAATATCACTTTGATTTGTGAAATATCACTCAGCCATAAAAAGGAATGAGGTACTGATACATGCTACAGCACAAAAGAACTTGGAAAGCATGATGTTAATTGGAAGCCAACAAAAAATGTCACATATCATAATTACATTTACATGAAATATTTAGAATAAAAAATGCAGATACAGAAGGATTAGCGGTTGCTTAAATCTAGGGAAGATGGGGGAGTGAAGAAGTACAATAGCTACCAGATACCATCAAATTACTCAAGAACATTGGAGACACTATGCAAGACATTGGCATAAGCAAACACTTCTTGGAAAAGACCCTAGAAGAACAGGCAATCAAAACCAAAATTGACAAGTGGGATAACTTCAAGATGAAAAGCTTCTGCACTGCAAAATAAACACTCAGCAAAGTGAAGTGAATGGGAGAAAATATTTGCAAACTACACAACTGATAAAGGGTTAATATCCAGAATCTATAAAGAGATTATAAAATTCAACATCAACAAAACAGTCCAGTTAAGAAATGGACAAAGACTTGAATAGGGATTTTTTTTTTTGACAGGCAGAGTGGACAGTGAGAGAGAGACAAAGAGAAAGGTTTTCCTTTTTTCTGTTGGTTCACCCCCAATGGCCGCTGTGGCCAGCACGCTGCAACCGGTGCACTGTGCTGATGTGAAGCCAGGAGCCAGGTGCTTCTCCTGGTCTCCCATGCGGGTGCAGGGCCCAAGCACTTGGGCCATCCTCCACTGCACTCCTGGGCCCCAGCAGATAGCTGGACTGGAAGAGGAGCAACCAAGACAGAATCTGGCGCCCTGACCTGGACTAGAACCCGGAGTGCTGGCACTGCAGGCAGAGAATTAGCCTATTGAGCCACGGCACTGGCCCTGAATAGGGATTTTTAAGAGAGGAAATTCAAATGGCCAACAGACACTTAAAGCATAAAGAATTTCTTTGCAAGTGATGAGCATGTTCTTAAACTGATAATGGTGATGACTGTGTATACCTGTGAATTGGACACTCTGAGTGGACTATATGGTACATGAATTGTAACTCAATAAAGCTGTTTAAAAATAAACATATATTATTACAGAACATTAAACCAGTCTGGATGACGATTAACAGGAAATATGACACTGAATATATCAAATTGCAATTGTATTCATTAATCTTTAGTTTCAAAATATACATAAAAATAGGGGCTGGTGCTGTCATAGTAGGTTAAGCTTCTGCCTGTGACACTGGCTTACCCTATCGGTGCTGGTTCAAGTCCTGGTTGCTCTACTTATGATCCAGCTCCCTGCTAATGGCCTGGGAAAGTAGTGGAAGATGGACCAAGTGCTTGGACCCCTGCATCCACATAGGAAACCTGGAAGAAGCTCCTGGCTCCGCATTGGCCAATCTGTATTTGTTGTAGCCATTTGATGAGTGAACCAGTAGATGTAAAACTTCTCTGTCTCTTTTTCTCTCTGTCTATAACACTGTCTCTCAAATGAATGCTCTTAAATTTAATAAAAAATAAAAACAAAAAAGTTAGGACAAAAATACATAAATAAAAGATAATTAAATAAGTCAAAATGTTTCCTGAAGGAGATACTCTTTAATGTTTTCTACTTTCTCTATAATAGATATTATTACAATGATAATCAGGATAAAGGTGTAATAGCTAAATAGTCAGTCATAAATGTGTGAAAATACGCATGGGAAGAAGACCTGATCCACAGGCCACAGTCCTGAGCAAATCCTGAATCCATTAAAGGAATCTGAGACACACTAAGTAACCAAATGGAAGAGCCAAGTCATAGAGCTGAAGGTTCCTATTTATTGAACAATAATTCTCTTCCCTCCCATTAATTCCTGCATAGCTCCAGCCCAGTTTACAATTATTCATCTTGCCTGGCATATTTATAGCAACACTATTCACAAAAGCCAACATATGGTATCAACCTGAGTGTCCACCAACACATAAGTGGATGAAAATATGGCAGTTATATACAATAGAACCCTATGCAGTCACAAAAATGGGTGAAATACTGTCATTTGTGGCAACCTGGATGGACCTGAATACTATAATGTGAAGTGACACACACCAGGCAGAGAAAGACAAGTGTCACCTGATTTCACCCAGAGGTGGAATCTAAAGAGGCTGAGTTTGTAGATGTTGAGTAGTGGCTACCAGAGGCTGAGGTGCAGTGGGGAGAGAAAGCCATGTGGGAGACCCGTTAATGGGTACAATGTCACAGCCAGACAGGAGGGATAAGTTCTGGCATGCTATCACATGGAAGCGTGACTACAGTCACCAATACTGTTCCAAAATTCAAAGTGACTAGAAGAGAGGGTTTTGAATGTCCTTGTCACAGAGAAGTGGTAGATGTTTATGATGATAAATGACCTAATTACCCTGACACAAAGTATAAATGAACTGAGACTTCACACTGAACCCCAGAAAGATGTATAAGTATTGCCTTTCAAGGAAAAAAAATCATTTTAAGAATAAGTAAAATAATACATTTGAATTGACTTCCATTGAAACACCCTGAAATAAAAGAGCATTTGTCTCTGGTTATATCCAGATGGAAGCCATCTCAGGTTATTGGGCTTGTACATACAAACCTGGAAACACTGCAGATGCCTGGGCTTAAAAATAAAAATAATAAATGTACTGGCTACAGTGAAATCTCATTAAACAGACCCTGCAGGTTCAGAACCCAACAGCAGAGGTCTCGGGGGATTTCATCTCACCCTGTGTAAAATTGAGGCCTCCAACTCCGTCAATTGTGCCAGCCGCAAAACTGTAGCCCAGTGCCGGTTTACAGGTTTTTACCTAAGGAAAATTTTCCAAAACAAGAAACAGAATTTAAGGTGTGTGTAAATGAGGTCAACCCAGAGCCTTACCCTTGTGGCCTAATCAGGGTGACTCAGTGATACTTACTGCATGTGTGGAATTGAGCCAGACAGTCACGTCTGTCATATTGACCCACTGGTGGGCTGAGGTCACTGGTCCCCTCACCTCCTGGGAGGCAGAGGTATACAGATCCTGAAAAAGCCACACAGGTTTACTTTCTCAGGCAGAAAAGCTGTAACCTGATTAAGTAGCAACTTGAAAAAGCATCTCGCAGCAAAGAAGTAGTCACTACTGCTGTGGATCTTCTGACCAACCCCAACGGCTCCCTATGATTTAAAGCCTCTGAGACTGTGCACCTGCGTCTCCTCCCCACAAATTGATAAAGGCTGTGGCACAGAAAGCCCCAACCCCAACTGAAAGACAGCCAAGAACATCTAAGATTAGGAGTAGGTGAGCCAAATTACTTTCTTTATAAGAATGAGGGTGTATTTTCAGTTATTATTCTTTATGTATTTGTTTGGTTTGTCTTTTTGAGAGGCAGAGAGAGCCCCTATCTGCTGACTCACTTCCCAAATGCCCACATCAGCTGTACCTGGGTGGGGCCAAATACAGGTGCCAGAAACTCAACCCAGGTGTCCCACGAAGGTGACAGGAACCCATCACCTGCTGCCTCCCAGGGTAACACCTTAACAGAGAGCTGGAGTCAAGGAGCTAAATCTGGGACTTAAACCCAAACCTTCTGATGTGAGGCATCAATATCTTTTTCTTAAGATTCATTTATTTATTTTGAAGGGAGAAACACAGAGAAGGAAAAAGGGTTGGGGGATAGAGAAGCATCTTCCATCTGCTGGTTCAATCAACCACAATGGTCGGGACTGGTTCAGGCTGAATCCAGGAGCCAGGAGCTGCATACTTGGGCTATCCTCCACTGCTTTCCCAGGCACATTAGTAGAGAACTGGATCAGAAGTGGAGCAGCCAAGGACTGGCACCCATATGGGATGCCGGCACCGCAGGTGGAGGCTTAACCTTCAATACCACAGCACCAGCCCATGAATATCCTCACTGGTATCTTAGCCACTAGGGCAAAAGAGCATCCCTCAGGTCGCATTCTTACTAGACTTCTCCTCAGAATCCCAGAGTCCACCAACAGGACCGGTAACATCTAACCCCTCATCTAACATCTAACCCCTCATCTAACGACTCCCTCATCCCTGTCTCCACAGCCACGTGTGGCTGTCCAGACAAGTCGTTGGCAACACCAGCTGTGACCGGCCTCTCCAATTATGAGGGAGAGTTGTGCCCTGCTGTGAATGCAGAATGTGGGACAAATCTCTCTGGCTCCCAGGCCCAGAATAGCAATAAAATTTCTGACACTAAAGCGTGTCATGGACACACACCTTAAATAGAATCTCTTAATTTAGAATAATCCACTCTTGATATCACAGTAATTAAAAAGAAACTACAGCAATTAGGCTGGCTGCTGTGTTTTTCAAGGTGCTTTTGTTCTTCCTTAATTGCTCCTGAAACAACTTGGAACCCTTGGAATAAATTATTAAGCACACACACACACAACAAAGGTAGAGGTGAGCTAAAATATACAGCGATTTAACTGTCTCTGTCAGGGACATCTCCGTCTGAGATCACCTTTTCTCTTTTCTCTCAGAAATTTGTTTCCGCAGAAGCTGATACGAAATGTGAGAAGCGGAAGATAAAATTTGGGAGATGGAAGAGAGCAGAATTAGTTGCTGTAATCTCACCACAGATCAGATTCTCCCTTCGTCAGAAAGTTGTTCTTTCAGAGGGAAAGAACTGATGGATATTTTTATCACATTGGAGAAGAGTACAGACTGGTGGAATCCAGGGTCCACGAGCATGGACTTAGTTCACTCCGTTTCACCTTAACACCAAAGGGAAAATCTAGAAGTGGACAGGTGACTTTTTTTGCAGAAAAAGGCCCAGAGAGTTCCAGGACTTTAGATCAGTCCGGCCTATCTGATGCCATGTTCTTTAGAAATCTTAGAATCCACCCTGCTGCTGTCTAAAGCAATCCCCCTGGCTTTCTAAGCCTCCTATCATGGAAAGATTTCCAGATGGCTTGGTTTTAAAAGCATTTCCTATCAGAAGTCACACCCAGGCAGTGACAACTCCTGTGTGGCTTGAGAAGGCGACCATCCAAGCAGACACCTCCCAGACTCCCTGCTGCAACCCGAGCTGTTGCTGTCTTCTGACAGTTATGGGCTTCCTAGTGCACGGTGTCAGTGACTTTGGAACAATTCTAGGGGCTGCCATTGTGGCGCAGTGGGTTAATCTGCTACCTGCAATGCAGGCAACCCACAAAGGTGCCAGTTCATGTCCTGGCTGCTCCACTTCCCATCCAGCTCCCTGCTAATGTGCATGGGGAAACAGCAAAAGATGGCCCAAATTCTTGAGGCCCTGAAACCATGTGGGAGACTAGGAAGAAGCTCCTGGCTCCCGGCTTTGGCCTGGCCCAGCCCTAGCCATTTTAGCCATTTGGGGAGTGAACCAGCAGAAGAAAGATCTCTCCCCACCCCCCTCTTCCCCCAACTCTGCATTTCAAAATAAATAAATAAACCTTTTAAAAAATTTTAAGTGAAGATGAAAGGAGTTCAGTGTATGCCATACCTTTGCTCTCTGATATATGATTTGTCCTATAATTTGTGTGCTATCAAACATATCCTGGCCAGGTCCCGTTGCTATACACATATTAGGCTGCAACAAAATGAGAGAAGATGCATTTTTAGGAAAATAAGGGATTATTTTAAGCAATGGAAAATTACAACTGAATATAAGCAAATAGTTTTTTTAAGCCACAGTCTAGCATTTCTTTTCAGATATTTTCTCAATGTAAAACAAAGAGATACAAAATCATATAGGAAATGAAAATAGTGAATGTCTGCAGCAAGTATTTATTTCAGAATGTTTTTTAAGTTAGGAAGTTGAGGCCCAAGTTGGTAAAAGATTTGTGGGACATTATACAGTCAGTATCAGAGACAAAACTGGAAGCCAGTCCTTCCCATTCACGCATCTTTCTACTGATTTGCTCTTACCTAGGACTCCTGCTCATGACTGTTTTAAGTTGAAACACAATCAAAATGATATCGGAGCAACTAGCTGGCCCCCTGGAGAAAATAATAAATAAATCTGGCTCTACATCCTACTTCTGACCTGTGAAAAATGTTAACTAAATGATTAAGTATTACAGGTGGAATAAATATGCTAGAAGAAAATTCGAGTCAATGTATTTTATAGTCCGCAAGTATGGAAGATACTACTGAAAATAATAAACAATAGGCTTAGTAAATTTGACAGTTTAAACATTTCCAATGTCCCTTGTCAGGGTGGGGGACACAAGTTAGGCTGAAAGACAAATGATAAGAAGGGGACTAGGAGGATTGCAATGATTATAACAAAACTAAGACTTTAGCATATTCGGAGCTTTAAAAACTCAAAAAAATAACCTTATGAATACCTTTTGATTCATCCATATTAAGTTGGAGTTTCTCTTATTTGCATAAAAAAGAATCCTAATGGATGCACCATGGAATAGTATCAAACAAGCAATTACCAAACAAAATGCAAAAGGCCATTTGACATTAAAATATGTTCAATCTCATGAACAATAAAATGAATATTCAAATTGTGTTGGCAAAGATTATAACAATCTTGGTTTGGGTGAAGCTCTGGAGAAACTGTCATTCACATATGGTAGGTGGCAATGTCATTGAGGGAGTGCACTTGGGAAAAAGTGCAGGACATGTTAATCATGCTTTATCTTTGACAGCAAATGCCCCTTTAAGAATGTGTCCTAAGCTGAGACTCACACATGTGGAAATACGTATGACAAGGATAGGGATCTTAGCATGCCTCTATGAAGGAAGAAAAGAAGGGAGAGAGGACTTGCGAAAGAAAGGAGGGAGGGGAAGCAAACACCATCCACAGAGGACGGGTTAATGACACTGCAGTACTTTAGATGGGAAATCAGTTATTTTAAACAGTGTTGCACAGCATGGTTATTGGAAATAAGCTAGCAGGTCACAGTACAGTTTTCAGTGTGATCTAATTGGTGTAGAACTGTATGTGTTATCTACATAATGGAAACAAAAACTCTCTAAAAGATCACTCATAAAACTCTAACAGTAGTGAGCACTGTGTGCTGAAGGTTGCTGCTTTAGGTTAAAATTTTATTCTCTGAATTTTTCAATATTAAGTTTTTTTCGCAAATGTCATTTTTCAAAAGATTCAAGCTATTTTCTAATTTAAAAAAAAATCCTTCCTAAAGAATCCACATCAAAGCAGAAGGTGTGGCAATGTCTGCCCATTTCCCTGTTTCTCTTTCCTAAGAAAATCCTGATTTTCAGAGAGACATCTCTCCCGGTAGCCAGTATGACTCAGAAGGAGCTGACCCCATTCCTGGGCCCAGATCAATCTAAGCAATCCCAGCAGCTCCCTAGATGTAGCCAGAGACTGCTTCAGGAACTCCAGCTTATGCCAAGTAAAACTACCATTGCCTCTAGCAACTGTTTAGACCAGAGATGGGCAAGTGACATAAGTTGCCCCAATCAGGCTGAAGAGAAGAATATTTATTCCATGGCTGGATGAGTGGTTTTCTCTCTTTCCCTCTGTAGTTGAGGGGAAGGCCCAAAGTCTGTCTTACACTGCCGGCCATCCTGCAAACACAGGGAAGCCAAGAAGACACGTGGAAGGAACAAACTTAGAATTCTGGTTCATGGGGCTGTGGTGAGGGTGATATTTTTGTTTCATTTTTCTGATTATAAAAGTAAAATATACCCACCATAGAAAAAAATAGAAAAATTCATGAACAATAGCAGAATAAAAGCCATCCAAAATAGTGCCAGAAAGAAAGACAGTAACAGTCCAGATTGTTTCATTTTGTCTTTTGACTATATTTACTTTCAAAACAGCATTCATAATAAATATGCAAAATGTTTGCTTACTCAGCATTGAGCAGTATGAGTCCTTCTCTCATACTATTCAATATTTCAATATGACATTAAATTTATGCATAATTTTCTATTGCAAACAAGTAACACCATTTGTTTAACCATTTACCTACAAATTTTGGAAGCTCACAGATGATCTTAAAATTTACTGCAAATTAATAATGTGTGAAAGTTTGCAAATAAAGAGCAATAAAAAATTTATAATAACAGTAGCAATATATAATATGAAATATAAATTATTGAAACTATATTGCTCACTGGGTGGGACTGACCAGGCTGGAAATAGTATATTAAAAAAGTAGTATCACAGGTGAAATGTCCTGTAAACAGAATGAATAAGACCCCAGTGTTAGTAAAATGGTGCAGTAAAGTGAGAACATAGCCTTCCTCTTGGGCACGGTCTACCTCACGGAAAAAAAAAAAAAAAAAAACTATCAGAACATGCTTGTGACTATAGACTTCCAGTTTAGACCACCAAAGATTAGAGATGGGACTTGAGCATCCCCTTGATTTGCATCCTCTTAATGGTTTCCTCTGGTCTGCTTTAAAAAACCAGGAGGAAGAGAAGGCTAGGCATCAGAAGCAATGTAAAGGTAGGTGGCAGGCCAATTAATGGCTGCTTTGCACAGTGATCTGCTCTCAAGGAGACCTAACAGCCAGTCCACTGTGTTGGTTTTCAATGTGGAAAGCCAGGGCTTCAGCAGAAGTCAGCTTATGAAGAGCCCTGGCAGCTCTGCCAGCCAAGAGTTGGGTCACTGGAAATGGACCTGCCCTGGAGTCAAAGGGTGCCCAGGTCAGAGCCACAGATCTTCTGGCTCTAAGCTAAAAAGCCCTTCACTCTGCCCAACTTCCAAAGTGACCAGCGCTGCTGAGGGATGGCCAAGTAGGGTCAGGAACATGGCAGGCAGAACTGTAAATTTCCTGTTAGAAATGCCACCTGCCTTTACCTGGCCAGCTCTCCTCCCAGGCCAGCCATGTAATGGAAGTCAACAGTGTGCCTTCCTAAGGAGATTCACACCTCCCTTATGATGGACCCCATGTGGAGAGACAGATAGCTCTGTCTTAAAGCTCACCTTTAATGATTAATTAACTGATTAATATCAGTTCCCTTCTGTCAATTTATTTGCCTTTCAATCAGAAAACTTATTGGTGGTTTAGACAACACCTTTCTTAGGACCTCCAATAATAACTCTGTCCTTTGTTCTAGACCCTGTCTAGCCCACTTGGGGCCTCATTCCTTTGGAATCATAGCTTCTTTCTTGTATTAATGGTTTTACTCCCAACCCATGTGTATTGATGGTCCTCTCTCCAACTTAATGTTGTATGATTGTTCAGAATTTTTCTACAGACAAACCCCTCTACCCATAAGAGAGTGGCCTTTCTCCCCGTCTTGGTTGGGGTCAGCTTCATAGCCTCTCTCCTCAATGGTGATCTCGGGAACAGCTTTGGGCCACAGTGTTATCTTGTCTCCAAAACAACTCCAACAGTTACCAGAGGAGGTCACTAGGTCCATCAAGACCTCAACTGATGCCATCTGACATCTCCAAAACCATATCAATTCAGCAACTGGTGTGGTACTACAGAACAGACTGACCTTAACTCTGTTGTTAGTATGTTAACCAATCGGGCCAGGTAAAACCATGTCCATCAAACAGTCTTCTCTAGGGTCCAGCGACGCCCCTGATTCCTCTCCTCTGTGAAATCCTCTCATTACTTAGTTAACGTCACTCTTAGGACCTTTGGCAGCTATTGTCACTCCTGTCTGTTTAAGTGTTTACATGAGGTGATAATGGAAAAAACCAAAGCCTTCACTCATCAGGCGGTCAACCAAATGCTGCTACAGGCATATACTTGGTTCCCCACCCAGAGATTGCGACTTGAGACATCGCCCCATGCCAGCAGAAAGTAACTCGTCACTCCATGTCTGCAGGAAGTAGCTCTAAAGACAGATCATCATCCCTCCACTCCTCCTGGACTTTTGGGGCTGATGTAATCCCATATAACACTTGCTTCATAAAAGGGGGGGGGGGTATGTTAGTAAAATGGTGCAGTGTTGTCTGTGGCACAATTTACATCGCAGACACCATCCTAGGCGCTAGTCCCCACTGCCATTGCTAGAATCCAGGTGACCAGATGGCCCAACAACTAGTGTCAGTTCTACCCCCACCCTAATTTGGTTTGCTGCTCCTACTTCTCTGCCTCCCAGGCCCCGACAAAGGTAAAACAGGACCTGCTTCCCACATATGTGCTCTCTTGATCTCTCTCTGTCTCCTGCTCTCTTTCTCTCCCTCGACTCCTCTCTTCTTCACCCCTCCCCTCATGGCCAGTAGGAATTTCCCAATCAATAAACTCTATACCTTACCTCTGGTGTTGGTATGGTTTGTAGTGGTCTTACAACCAGAAACTAGCACCTGCTGCTCATGTCAACTTGAAAACAAATCCAAATGAACACTGGGTAAAAGCAGTTAATAAATGATCATATACTCATACTTATTGTTTCTAAAAAATTGACCCATAGATCTGGATATAGGAATAAAAGCATTGCTAAGATACATTAGGCAAAAATTTCAAGTACTAGGCTAATAAAAATCCATAAATAAGTCACCAAATTTTGTTTACAATATATGTACAAATCCATAGGAAAAAATCTTAAGAACAGTCACCTCTGGGAAGGAGAGAGGAAAGAGGATGAAGAGAGGTTTTCAATTTTTACCTCTCATTGTCCTTCTACCTTGTTGGAATTTTTACAGCAAGATTTCTTTGTAATTTTAAAAGGAAAAAGAATTTTGATTTTATATTTATAAAAAAACCTACAAACTTTATAATCAGTGAGAAATGCCTCAGCAGGCAGTTTTTGGCACAAATCTAAGCATTTAGATATGCCAAGCAAAATGTTTCAGACTGTCTGAGCTTGAGGAAGGATACTTAAACTCTGACATTCACTCAATTATCTCAGCATGCCAAAAAAAAATCAATTAATCACATGTCTTATGGAAAAGCATTACTTTACACACAAAAAATTTAGTGAGTTTGGTCAGGTACATTTGAGAAAGCAGATGCTAGGAGTAAAGAAAACAATGCATACGTGAAGACAACATATTAGCATATGTGATTAGTCAAATATGAAGCATATATGAGTTGCAAAACCAAAGATTTCATATACCATAGTTACCTACCCCACCAATAGGACAACTACTATTGGCATTATCACAAGACTCTCCCGTGTTGATGCAATGTGGGCCAACAATGTTGGAGGACACATCTCCTAGGTTTGATGAAGCAAAAGCTGCTACAAATGGTCCCTGTCAAAAGAAACATGCAAGTGCCTTTGATTCTCTTACTTCCTGCAATGACTTCCATTAAAAATGCAAATATTCAATCTGCTCTGGCAAACTATTCAAAAATCATTTGCAGACAATAAAAAAAGATGTACACTATTCTGAGAACTTATTTTATTTCTCAAAGGTTCTCCTTGAAGTCATTGTATATATTATTATGGAAAATAATCCAATTATCAACAAAATTGCTTTAAGGAGGAGAGTTTCAAATGTATGCATCAAACAGAAATATTTTGACAGGAAGCACACTATGTAACAACAAATTATAAAGTGCTGACCCATCAATCTAATCTCTGGTGATTTATCTGGAGCTCAGAGATCCATTCGGCTTTTAAAAATAAACATCCTATTGGCTTGAAAAGAGAAGAGCTAATGCAGATTTTCCGGTTGCAAAACTAATCCTAAATATACTACCTGCCATCTGGACCTGCCCTATGTATATCTTATCTCTAACTCTTCAACCTGATTAGAGTGGTGCAGACGAACAACATCAACCAAGCTGGCCTTCACCTTAAATGTCTTAAATTTTCTTAGGGAAACAAATTATTAAGAATTGGAGATAAGTTTTCTTTTTTTGATACTAAAAAGATAATTTACCACAAAGTGTCTAGCATCCAGTGACCATAAATGAGAACTTCTTTTCTTTTCCCTGTCGTACAGACTACAGTGAGAAAATCAAGGGAGTATTGTCAACAAAGGATCTAACGAGCAGACTGAATGCTAAAGGAGTTAACATCTTTATGATGGAATATTCTAGGCAAGCACTTGGGACTCCATCCCATCAGGATGCACAGCGAGCATCAACGCTGGAGTCAAGTAGAACAGGGTCTCTCTCCACTTAGCTATCTTCCTTTACTAATTTATCCAAAACTGAGAATCTCCTGGACTATATGGACTGGTTTCCTGGCCTCTCTTGTCTTACCTCATCACTCACCGAGTTTCAGAGTTACAAAAACAAGTCTGACAGATTAAGACTGTCTCTGACTTAAATCTAATTGCAGAAAAATAGAACAGTCCTTGAGAGGAATTTCATCAAAGAAGAATGTTTTGGACCAGTGAAAATAACTCATCACCTGTCCTCATTCAACGTTTTTACACCAATAAGAAAATGCATAATAGCTTCATAGCTCTAAAAATAAAAGTAAAATTTGGCACATTTTATCAAGCCTCCAACTTGATCAGAAACTTTTACATATTACAGAAACCTTGAATTTGCCCTTCTTTACCCAGCTAATTATAACTTCATGAAATCATCATTATGTATAGCATCTGCCACAAAAATAAAATGGTTTATCACTTTAAATTTTCTTTCTCCTATTAAGCAGGACAATGTATTCTTTCTCTCCAAGCATATATGTACATGAGGTCCATGATGTTACTCTATTCTATTGATTTTATTCAGCTATTCTCAATACTGCCTGAATGATGGCACTCAATGGACAAACATGATTCTTTCAAGAACACAAAATCTCACCTGCCCAGGTAGATATCCTCTGTTCTTCTCCTGCTCAAAAAGGTAAGATGCATAGCCCATATTGTCACCATTTACAAGATGGTTGCTGTTGTTCATGCTGACTGGATGGATGGCAAACCAGCTATAAAAGAGCAAGAATCCCTAAGTCATCAAGAAAACAAGAGAACTAGGGCCAAAACAGAGAGACTGGAAGTTTCCATATTTTCCAGCAAGAAAAAATACATTAAATAATAGACATTCCACATTTAAATTATTTTGTTTTCAATGAAAATGAATCACAAATACGGTACTAAAAATTCTTGGAACTTGCTTAAATAATACTATAGGACTCTGTTTTCATTAATATTTCATCTTCTTGTTCATCACCATATGCTTTTCACAAGAACCAAGGCTGTTGAGTTACCAGATGACATAATTACAATTATCCAAGTGAATCGAATCCAATTCACTAGAAATTTACTGAGGGTCACCTGTCTGCCAAGCAAGGAATAACCTGTGGTTAACTTACAGACTCTCACAGGAAAGAAATGTGAACAAATGGATTTATTACAGTGTGACAAATATTATGAAGAAATAGACATAGTGTGTTTGGAGAGCGCAGATGACTAGCCATCAATTCTTAAAGGCATTACAGGGAGATGGAACATTGGAATAAATGCACAGAGGTTAATTCTGTATATCCTCAAGCAAAGTAATACTTTGTTCAAGTATAGGGCTGTGCAGTTTATAAACTAATTTTGCATCTGTTACTGGCTTTTAACTTTACAACACTGAGGGATAAGCTGTTTTACCTCCAATAGATGAGTCAGAGAAGCAAAATGATAAACCATTTGTCATAGAGGACAAGGACTCAAGTCTTAGTCTCAGAATAGTTTCTCCAGTGACCTTGTAGGATCAAACCTCCATACAGGTGAAAAGGGAATTTACAGAATGAAAGTCAGTAAAGCAGACTAGCTGGAATGCTTAAGGAAAGAGAGACACCAATTCATGATCATTTAGGAGGTTTTTTTTTTTTTTTTTTTTTTAAGGTCTATTGTTGATTCAATTCTTTGCTCAAAAAGTTTAAACATTTTCACTTACATTCCTATCTAAGCAATATAATGCACCCAAAATAAACATTTACTTAATGCTTAAGGATGTTTTAGGACTTTAAGATCATCTTTCAGGATTTAGTTGTTACTGCCTAATAGTCTACATAGGTCAGAGGCAGACACTCCATAGCTCAGTAGGAATGAGCAGGCAACAAAACTGAGTTACCGTCATTGGTACAATAGAGATTAGTATGGCATTTGGAGATCTCCAAGCACTTGAAAATTCTAAAAGCCACAGCCTCTATTCAACTTCAACCAAATGATGCCCATATGATAGGATAAGCCATTGCAAGTGGCTATTAGAGTTTTTTCAAAAAGAGCCACAAATTCATGTTAAAACCTTAAAAATCTTCAAGAGGTAAAGGACACAGAAACCAAGGAAAGTAATGGCTACAAATTAAGAGACTTAAGACACATACCCAACAAATACAGTCTGAAGACTATTTTTGGATTCTGGTTCAATTAAAACACCAGTAAACAAGGACTGGCTCTGTGGCACAGTGGGTAAAGCTGCCGGCGGCAGTGCTGGCATCCCAAATGGGCGCCAGTTTGAGTCCCAGCTGCTCCACTTCTGATCTATCTCTCTGCTATGGCCTGGGAAAGCAGTGGAAGATGGCCCAAGTCCTTGGGCCCCTGCACTCACGTGGTACACTCCAAAGAAGCTCCCAGCTCCTGGCTTCAGTCTCTGTCTTTCTCTGCTCTGCCTATCTGTAACTCTGCCTTTCAAATAAACAAATAAATCTTTAAAAAAATACAGTAAAAGGCAAAGACTTCACCGATATGATCAGAGAAAAATGAACACATACTGGGTATTAAGTCCTATGAAGAAATAGTTTTAATTTTGTTGTGTAATTCTTGTGGTTACATTTTTAAAGGAAGCCTTTATCTGATAGAGATGCACACTGAAATATTCATGAATCAAATGTATGATACCTGGTATTTGCTTTAAAATACTCTGGCAAAACAGCAAAAGAGAGGGTAGGAATGAAACAGATGGCAGAAGGTCACTAATTATTGAAGCTAGACAATGAGTACATGGAAATTAATCACACTAATCACTCCAATTTGGCATGTACTTGAACAATTCCATAAGTTTTTTTTTTCATGTTGGCATCCTTTCTGAATTTTTAAAAATATACTGTCAAACCAAATCACTACTGAGTTGGCTGAAGTCAGTCCCCTCAATGCCTGCTTGTCACTGTGCAAAGGTATAGAAATTGAGACTGAGGGTATTCTAACATCATGCCCTAGAAGTTAATTGGCATAATTTTTATATTTTAGATCTTTCTATTAGTTGTGGTTTTTTTTCTTGTCTTTTTTGTGTGTGTGTGTGATTTGTCTCTTAAAACTCAAGTACAGGAAAAATTCTAGTCAACTACTATTTTCAAGTTAGGTAGACTTGGCTTTTGGGAGTTTCACCCAGTTAAATTTGTAAAGAAAATATGGTAATAGCCATGGCAGTTCCAGGTATCCCCAACCACATATTACTGTGTGATGTGATTACATTGAGGTCAGCCAGATTCAGTCACATTACAATGTTCATTGCAGTCCAAAAAACTCAAGGAAAAATTTTCTCAACATCACCTATTATTCAGCACATATTAGGCAAAACACTTTATATGTAACAGTCCTTCAAAAATTTATCAAAAGTGGAATTAAAAGACAAGTTCATCTTGAAATTCATGCATAGTTTCTTCATCATGTGCATTTTTCATGGACTTGGTGAAGACCCCTCATATATGTTCTCATTGTATTCTTACAAGAGCACTTTGAGTCAGGTACTATCATTATCCTCATCCTTATGACTATGGAAACTTAGTCCCAAAAATACGAAGTAACCTGAGGAAGATCACAGTCATAAGCTAAAGAGCAGGGCCATGAATCCAGGTCTGTGAAACTATCTGTATCCTCTCATTCACTATGGATACTGGTTGTGCTTCTCCTTACCATTGATTCACTCATTGAGCACACTTTTAGTTAACTGACTCTGTGCCAGGCACTGGGAACAAACACAATGATGCAACATCTTGCCTATGCAAAATTCTTCACTTAAATGTGACATTTAATCTGAGACTTAAAAGTTGAGTAAAGACTTAGTAAAGGAATCGTTAGAGAAAAGGCACTCCTAATAAGGAGATATGAAATGTATAATGTGTTCAGAGAACGGATAGGTAGATTGGCCAGTGCTAAATGGATATGGGCATGGGAAGATGGCATTCATTCAATCAACATGAATTTACTGGAAGCCAAGTATGTGGTTGGCAATGGGGAGAACTCAAAGGAACATAGTAAAGACTCAAGTTTGTCTTCAATCATCAGAGAAGTTATAATTGGGCACCATGGTAAGTATGGAGGAAGCAAATCCAAGAATTGTTATAATTAGGCCATAAAGTTCATTTCTTAATTATTTCATTTATTTTAAATCTTAGAAAAGCAATTGAACTTTTTCCCTACAAAACTGAAAAAAAAAAAGTTCTTTTCAAAAATTATTTGAGAGGCCTGTATGTGATGCAGCAGGTTAAGCTGCCACCTGCAATGCTGGCATCCTCTATCAGAGTGCAGGTATGAGTCCTGTCCACTCAGCTTTCAATCCAGTTCCTGCCTAATGGACTTGGGAAAGCAGCAGAAGATGGATCAAGTACAAGTGCCTCTGCCACCTATGGGGAGACATGGATGGAGTTCCAAGCTCCTGGTTGCAGCCTGGCCGAACCCCAACCGTTGTGGCTATTTGAGAGGTGAACCAGGAGATGGAAGATCTCTTTCTGGTTCTGTCTCTCCCTTCCCACCCTCCTCTCATTCTGTCTTTCAAATAAACTAAATCTTAAAAGTGACTTGAATTGCGGGAAAGGAAGATGATGTATTTGTTCTCCTCTGTCCTTTGAAATGTGTGCTACTGAAGTTAGGCTTATCACAGTGACTAAAGCACTATGGTAACAGATGAATATTTATAAAGATACGAGGAAAAGTAGTTATTTTAATTTAAAATGATTATACATATTATTTATCTGGTCAAAAAATTCTTCAAAGTGAAGTTCAAAAAAAAAAAAAAGGAAAAGCTTAATTTCAGAAGAAGTTAAAATGCAGACATAAAAGGATGAATATATCCTTAATAATAAACACTTGAAAACATGATTATGTCACAGATATATGTAAAATATGAAGCAGAACTCCACCTGAATCCACATGTAATAATCAAAAGCACTGAGGAAAGTCAAAAGATTGAGGATCTTATCCCAGTTTGTGAAAAAGTTAGTTTACATTTCTGGATTTCTCTTACCAAGATCAAAAATAATAGATTTCAACTACGCTTTGTGAATCAGTAAGCAGTATATTAATTTAGAGTCTTATAATTATTTTTCTCTAGTGTAATAGGAGCATTTGGAGCAAAGATCTCTAGTGCCTGTTTTAATTCAGACTCTGAAACAGGATAGAAAAGCTCCTTGGGCTGGTGCTGTGGCGTAGCGGGTAAAGCCGCCGCCTGCAGTGCTGACATCCCATATGAGTGCCGGTTCGAGTCCCGGCTGCTCCACTTCCAATCCAGCTCTCTGCTATAGCCGGGGAAAGCAGTGGAAGATGGCCCAAGTCTTTGGCCCCTGCACCTGCATGGGAGACCCAGAAGAATCTCCTAGCTCCTAGCTTTGGATAGGCGCAGCTCCAGCTGTTGTGACCAACTGGGGAGTGAACCAGCAGATGGAAGACTTTCTCTCTCTCTCTCTCTGCCTCTCCTTCTCTCTCTGTAAATCTGACTTTCAAATGAAACAAATTAATCTTTTTTAAAAAAGGGAAAAACAAGAAAAGCCCCTTAAATAATCTAAAAATAAAAGCCCACCCCAGGCTCCATTCTGTCAGACTTGGGCCACCGTGCCAGCACGTATGTCGTGCTCTGTGCAAAGGTGACTGACAAAAGGGGTAAGTGGGGAGAACGTCTAGTCTCCCCTCAGCTTGTCAGCCAGGATCTGTCACCCCAGGAAAGTATGCATTGTGTGACTTACACCAAGGCCCTTCATGTTAGCTGTGGTCCTCTCCGACCTAGATATCCATGAGAAGAAAATAGAACATCGTTTTTTTGTTTTTTCTTTTTTGACAGAGTGGACAGTGAGAGAGAGAGAGACAGAGAGAAAGGTCTTCCTTTTTCCATTGGTTCACCCCTCAATGGCCACTGCGGCCATTGCACTGCGCTGATCCGAAGCCAGGATCCAGGTGCTTCTCCTGGTCTCCCATGCGGGTGCAGGGCCCAAGGACCTGGGCCATCTTGTACTGCTTTCCCAGGCCACAGCAGAGAGCTGGACAGGAAGAGGAGCAGCTGGGACAGACTCCGGCGCCCCGACTGGGACTAGAACCCGGGATGCCAGTGCCGCAGGTGGAGGATTAGCCTATTGAGCTGCAGCGCCGGCCTGAACCTCATACATTCATTCAAAGGTGGTCTGCAGGCAGATTCAGAGTAACATGGGAGCTCTTTGGGCAAACACAGTATAGAAGGGGCCAACGTGACACAATGAGTGAAGCATCCCACATTGGAATGTGGGTTGGAGTCCTTGCTACTCTGCTTCCTAGGCAGCTTCCCACTAATGCACTGGGGAAGGCAATGGAAGGTGGCCAAAGAAGTTAGGCTCCTGCTTCCCATGTGGAAGATGAAGACGGGTGGGGTTCCTGGCTTCTGGCTTTGGCCTAGCATAGACCTTGCTGTTGCAGGTAATTGGATAATGAACCAGTGGATAAAAGATCTCTCTCAATCTGTCTCATCCTCTCCATGTGTCACTCTACCTTTCAAATATATATCTTAGGAGGTTACAGTGGACTAACTATAGGATTATCCACCTAAAATTCATGCCTACCCAGAACCTCAGAAGGTAACTTATATGGAAATAGGGGTTTTTGTAGATATAATCACAGTATAAAAATCAATTAAGATCAGAACAGGTTAGTATGAGCCCTAAATTCAACTACTGATATCCTCATAACAAGACGAAAAGAACAGAGAGATACCCAGAGACAAAGAAAAGGTGATGTGAGGAAGAAGTCAGAGCCTAGAGAGAACAGTCTACAAGCAAGGATTGATGGAAACCACTAAACACTAGCAAAGAGGCATGGAACAGCTTCTGCTCAAAGACTCCAGTTGGAACCAACCCTGCCAACATCCCAATTTGGGACTTCTGGCCTCCTGACCTATGAGAAAAGGAGTATCTGTTCTTTTAAGCTACCTAGTCTGTGTTAACATCGGGCTTCTGCAGGAAATGAGGGATCGATATTCTAGTTACTAAGAATACCATGTCTGGACTGAAACACTAGTTACTTAACGTATTTGAACCTCACTGAAAGTATCTGTAATATAATGAAAATAATAGTACCCCACAGCACTCGACAAGTAAAAGAACTAATACATGTAAAGTGCTCAGGGCAAAGACCCACCTACACTTAGAATAAATGTACATTATGATTATGTTAATGATGCTGATACTAATGTTGCACGTTGAAGATGATAATCATGGTGATGATAAGGGAGTTTATATATTCATATAAATGATTCATGACTTTAATACAATGTTAAAATATATGGAAGGTGTGTGTGCATACACATATTTTACACAATCAACACATGTATATTCATATGCTATGGGCATAAAGTGATTAAATAAGGATGCCCAGCCCTTTTGTGGTAGAGACTTGAGTATTCACAATGTATTTACAGACCCTTCTGTTTCCCAGCCCCACCTGCAGGGTGGGGCATGTGACTGGTTCCGGCCAATAACATGGGTACAGAAGAGAAGCCAATCTTCACTAGACTTTGCATAGGTGGGAAGTAAGTCTTTAATGCAGGAAGCCACTGGCATTTCACGTTCTGTCTGTTGTGGCATTCACTAATTACCTTGATTGATATACCTCTGTCACCTCTCTCACAATCCTCCTCACCCACCCCCATTGTAAACTGGGAATTAGGAAAGGATGTTACACTGTGTTATACTGGGAGGATTTGGGTGCCCAGAATTTTATACAAAAGGCAGCCTGAATTTTAAACCAACAGAGGCAATGAATAAAGATCGGGCTACCAGATTAGTCAGAGACAATAAACCATCACCAGAGGATCCTTCTTAAGTTACAAATACACCTGTGGGCCCCATGGACAGCAACCTGAGAACATGCCTACCACCTCTATCCCACAGAAGAGGTTTGCATTCCTTTATCGTTTTTGCATTCTTTTTGTTATCTTCAAAACATCTGCATTTAAAGGCCCCTCTCAATAACAATATTATAGAGATAATCTGATTTGGGTTAAGGCAACCAAAATTCCCCGAACCTTAACTGGTATGATTAAGTGATCAACAAGAGAAAAACAGGAAAAGGCCAACAAGAGTATTTTCTTTTTTTAAATTCAGCCTAACTAGGAATCAAAGACATTTAAAGGAAAACAACAGCAATTTGGCTTTTTTGAATATTTCACTTGGCAACAATTGTAAACATGATAATACTGAGATTGGCAGGAATATGCAAAACAACATTCTGCTCATGTTTGTGAAGCAGAAACACAATCCAGCAAAATCCAGAGGGCTGTTTGGCAATTTATAGGAAAATCTTTAAAATATAAACATGTGCCTTGGCTCAGCCATCCCACTTCTAAGAATTCAGCTGAAAGAAATCACTGACAATTATATGAAAGTGCTAAAAAAGTTTACGGAAAAAAACGGAAATAAAAGATAAATCTAGAGGTGGCCATTTAGCCAGATGGTTAGGGTCTCAGTTAAAATGCCTATGTTCTTTGTCGAAGTGCCTGGATATAACATCTGGCTTTTTGACTTTTGACTCTAGCTTCCTGTTAATGAGGATCCTGGGAGACAGCAATGATGATTCAAGTAACTGGGTTTCTGCCACCCACATGGGAGACCTGGATTTGAGTTCCTGGTCCCTGGCTTCCACCCAGTCCTGTCTTACCAGGAGGGTCAGAGCTGTTGTGAGTATTTGGGGAGTGAACCAGGGAATGGGAGCACTCTGTCTCTCTGCCTCTCAAAGAAATAAAATGTTTAAGGGAAAGTTTACTTCGGTGCAAAAAAAAAAAAAATGAAATCCATGTATAGGTTTCTCTGGTATGCATTTTTCACAAACTTTTTGAACTATAATATATAAGAATAATATACCTTTTCAAAAGCACATATCTCAATGTATTTGATAGCAAAACTATAAAAAACAATTATTAAATGATAGTTGGTTAGTTCAGTATATTATAATACATATAACGGAACACTCTAGAGTAATTTCTAAATTTTTTTTTAAAAATTCTGGCAAGTATTGAAATATATTCATAAGGAATTGAAAATGGAAGAAAATACCAAACTGTATGTACAATAAAATTCCATTTTGAAAAAATGTACTGAGATGTTTATCTCAAGATTATGATTTTTTGGCATCTTAATCTTTTCTTATTATTAAAGATTTCAGAAAATAAAAGAACAAAGATTCGAACAAAAACTCTTGATATGGCAGCAATGTAAACTATGGGTGATAATGATATGTTAATGCAGACTCATCAATTTTAACAAATGTATTCATCTGGTGGGAGTACTGATAGTGGGAGAGGCATGTGTTAGGGATGAGCATAAATGGCCACACTTTGTATTTTCCACTCAACTTTGAAGTGAACCTAAAACTGCTCTGAAAATTAACTTTGCAAATTAAAAAATAATGAAGTATTAAAAAAAAAAATGGAGGTCCAGCCATGATCCAGTACCATTTCTGCCATTTTTCTGTTGATTGAAAGTAGTCCAGGACAGACCAATTGAAGGAGGCACAATGGTAGGGGATAATTTCATGTGTACAGTTTTATTTCATTCCCTACGCCTTCAACAGTGTCTCCAACCCAGCAAAAACACTTTAGTGTTTCCATTCCTCTTGGTCCAAAGAACAAAGCATTTATCAAGTCATCTTGTTAGGCAGGAAGTCAGATATGGCCTTATGTGTGTGTGACAAAGGCCTAAAGAGAAGATGTCTATGTCCAGCATCTGCATCTCAAAGTCATCCCAATAACGTTTCAGGGGCAGCCCAGTGTTTGCGTCCTGCTCTGCCCCCTTCTACCCCATAACCTGCCAGGTGGAGGTCCCCACCCCTTCTGCCTGATAATCTTCCAGATGCAGCCCAGTATCTGCATTTTAAATACCCTTTTCCGGATCCTGATTCTCTAGGGGGTCTTGCTCACCCTTCCTCTAAACCCAGGGCAGTGCCAGCTAGGCTTCCTCCTGTCTGATACCTTCAGGGAGAAAACTCAGATAGGAGTTTTTTTAGTATTTACATCCATAAAGTTTTTTGTTTCAGGAGGAGATGTGTGAAGACAATGACCCATCTCCTTAACCATTTCCCTCAAACCCCCCCCCCCTCCTACCCCCTACCCCGGCCTCAACTGGACTGTGCACTCAGCCCTCTGCCTCCAGGCTGAGCCACCCGCCTGACCTGGTCAGGTGTATTCTCCACTCAACCATGTAACTTCGCTCTTCCCCAGTCTGAGCGACTGGGCACTCTCTCTCAGGTTCTGTCTGGAGAGGTGCCCGTCTGTTCTTATGGATGTCCCTACCCTAATAAACCTTGCTATTTTACTTCCCACTACTCTCTGTCTCACGCCTGAATTCTTTCTTGCAGGAAGACAAGAACCCTGCCATTCACCGGTAACAATCTAACATTTAACTTTATCTCACAACATGTTGCCCCATTGTCTTCCATACACCAGCCACCCAGATTTCCTATCAGTTCTTTAAAAAAGCTGTAGGGCTTTTGTACATGCTTCTTACATATGCTAAATGTTCTTTTCCACCAGCTAACTTGCCAGTTAATTCCTACTCTTCCTTTAGGATTTGATACCATTGACTTCCTTATGGAAACCTTTCTCAATTCCTCTGAAAGATCAAATTACTTTAATATACAAACATTCCTTTCTCAGAACCTAATCCACATGTAGTTTAATTGTATAATTATATAAATCTTAGCATGTAACTCAATTACAATTTTACATGGATTGGACGACACTTTGAATGCCTTCTGTCTCATTAGTAGACTCTAAGTCCTGTAAGGACAACAGCTCTGTCTACTTGTGCTCATCAGGTTGTCTCCAGTACAAGTGCAGTTCACGACACATATACATTAAGTTGATTGTAATCTCTGTAATCACTGTGAGAGGAAGATGTGATAGCCACATTTGGGCAATATGAAAACTGAGTCTCATAAAGTTTAAGGGATTTGTTCAAGGAGCACAGATATTTGATTGCAAAGTATTTGCTATCTGATTTCAGCCTGAAGGAATGCATCATTCCAAGAACTAGAAAGTACTGTATGGCACGTAGTACTTATCTAGTACAGACTTATTGAATGAAGACATTTTTCAGCAATGAAAGAAGGAATGAACTACAAACTGCAATGTGATTTTTCAGTGTGAAGAGCATGGTTTTGACTATGGCTCTGGGCAGGGCTCCTCTTTTTTTTTTTTTTTTTTTTTTTTTTGACACGCAGAGTTAGACAGTGAGAGAGAGAGACAGAGAGAAAGGTCCTCCTTTCCGTTGGTTCACTCGCCAAATGGCCACTACAGCCAGCGCTGCGCTGATTCGAAGCCAGGATCCAGGTACTTCCTCCTGGTCTCCCATACGGGTGCAGGGCCCAAGCATCTCCACCACCTTCCCAGGCCACAGCAGAGAGCTGGACTGGAAGAGGAGCAGCCAGGACAGAATCTGGCGCCCCAACCGGGACTAGAACCCAGGGTGCCAGAACCGCAGGCAGAGGATTAGCCAAGTGAGCCACGGCGCCAGCCTCCTTTCTAATCCTTTGTGCCTCAGCTGAAGGTTGAACTGTATGATTTCCATGCTCTGAGATTCTGTGCTGCCAAACTCTCTCACCTTGGGCTTCTAACAGCAGGCACCTGCACGTGGTGGCAGAGTTACTTAGCAGCCCAGATTTGACTTTGTGCTTTGGATCATTTTTAATGTATTCAAACAGCAATTATCACTATGCAACAAGAGGGAATTCCAGCAGTTACATCAAGATAACATATGGTGGCTATAGAAGCAATGGAAAGTTACTGCAGGATGTTAAAGCAGAAGGAAAACCTTACTATAACCCTGACAGGTGACTC
The DNA here is from genome assembly GCF_033115175.1 of Lepus europaeus. NCBI lineage: Eukaryota > Metazoa > Chordata > Mammalia > Lagomorpha > Leporidae > Lepus > Lepus europaeus. The sequence goes on along the minus strand of NC_084843.1, from coordinate 41,863,041 downwards.
TCTAACCTGTAGATATGTAATATAGTTATATGCCAGGGAGTAAAAACATCTGGAAAGCATTTTGGAGTTTTTGGTTCCTGTTGTCAAATGATTCAGAAACTAATAAAAGGGAATCATGAATGCCCAGGTAATTCATTTCTGGAGTTAAAGGGAAACAAAAAGGGAAATTATTTTCTCCTCCCAACAAATTTGGGGTACTCAGTCTAACTAGTCAGAGGTGCCCTTCTTCTAGCCCTCTCCTAGTCAAATTCCCCACTGAAGTTCATAACCTAGAGCTGCTAGCTTGACTTCTCCCCAGCTCCCTGAGAAATCCCATGACTCCTCCAAGGACCAGCTCAAAGGTCATTTTCTCTTGGAAGTTTCCACAAGGCTCTTGAGATGAGTTCAGTGCTACCTCTTCCAAACCCCTGCAGCACTTATGTACACCCACTCAATAGTACTGTTGACCAACTGATTTATGTGAGAGTTATTTGTCTATCTGCTTGTCTCTGACTCCTGTTCAATCACCCCACTAATCTGCAAGACCTTTGAAGATAAGAATGATGCCTTATTTATCATAACACATGCCAAAAACACAGTTGCGTGTCTGAGATTTAGGAAGTCTATTGAGTTCAATTCTAGACGGCAAATAATAAATATTTAATGTATTGTAATGGACGAATGGATCCTATTACAGCCCATATAGCCAAGTTTATCGGGAGTTTTTTTGACCCCACTTTAGACACAAAAGAGTGACTCCAATGCTAAGAATTTCAAGCTGTCTGATATGGCAATAATGGAGTTGTTAAAAAGAGAAAAAATCAGAGTGTATTCCCTACCATTTAGCTAAACTGATTAAACTATTGTTCTGTGCCAGAAGCAGAACTAGAGTTTTGTATGCATTACCTCATTTAATCCTCAAACAACCCTAGGAGGCATTATTCCTAATTTCAAATAGGATAGTTTAGGTCTATGCGATTAAGTTATTTTTGCCAAGCCAGAAGCCTAGTAAGCAATAGACAGGGCTGAAATTTGAACCCAAGTCAACCTCACTCCAAAACTTGAACTCTTTTATCACCAAGGCACTCTCCACCTAGTTTTAGGGCCAACCCTGGTATGTGATGAACTATGAGTCATAGTCCTTATTCTTCTTCACCATTTCGTTACTTCTAACTTACCATTAACCTTACTCACACACAGTCTTTCTCTTGGATACTTCATCATTCTACTTGGAAGTCCCCTCATCACCTCTCTAGCATTTACTACCAACATTTTAAGGACTCTCTTCACCTAACAATATGCTCAAAAATGCTTAAGGATAAAAAAGTGGTCACCATCTAAAGCCACATGGCCAATAAGGGTAAGATCCCAGAATGAACCCAAGTCATGTGGTTCCAGCACCCAAGCACCATCCTTAACTTCCTTAGAGCATTTTTACATTGTTTGCAAACCCACAGGTCAAAGTGTGTAGGGCTATGTGAGTCACTCAGTCAGTTTCTGAGTTCCTCCAATTATAATAACCAAAATCACATTTGTAAGCAAATGCCTTCATTTCAAAGAAAACAAAATCCATGTGTTTTCCTGTATGCTGCTGTGGTCAGACAACAGTGGTCAAATGGGCCGTGATGCAATGTTACCTCATCCGTCTTCTCCAGGCGGTCTGGGTTCTGCTCTTATTCCTAACTGGCAAAGCCCTGCATTGGACTTAGTCCTTTTAGGAAAACACCGGTAACTAATCTTAAACCTGTAACCTCGTGCCTGGTTGGTCATTATTTTCTCATTTTATCAAAAGACAACCATCTACCATCACAGAATTTCTACACAGAAGCTCTTAATGAAGTACTAATGTTTACTCAGCTTTTGTATCAGATGCCAGACACTGTGCTAAGCTCTCACCAAGATCCCTTACATCATCCTTCTGTTAGCCCTGTTGTGACGAAGAACTAAACTCTACGAGGCTAAGAACTTGGCCCAAGGCCCTGTGACCAGGTTCCATCTGAACCACTCAACTTATTCACAGAATCTGCTGGCACTGTTCCAGTCTCCTTTTCCCCTTGTAATTAAGGAAAGAAAAGATATCCAGATTGAACTTTAAAAAGAAAGAAAAAAGGAGACCAGGCACTACGAGTGTGTCTTGCTTTGATACACAGTTCTCTGCAAATGAAGACACTGACTCCAGTTCTCTGCAAATGAAGACACTGAGGGGCAGTGGTAATGGTTGAAGTCATCAGGTTCCTGCCACCCACATGGAAAATCAAGACTGCAGGCTCAGCTCCCAGCTTCAACCCAGCACGGGCTGATTCACCCTGTTTGTTGTGGGGATTTAAGGAGTGAACCAGAAGAGAAGAGTGCTCTCTCTGTCCATCTGTCTCTTTCTGTCTCTCAAATAAATAAAAATCTTAAATAAAGGAACAAGATTAAAAAGGAAATAGAGTACCTGATAAGGCCCAAGTCGTCTCCATTCAAATCCACCATTTTCAAGACAACCATTTCTTTGTCTGTATTTGAAGAATACCTAGTCAGTAAAACAAATGAATTTAGTCAATTGTGTTGCATCCTGGCCCTCCTGTATGACAAATAATAAAAGCTGACACAAAAACAAAAACATGTTTCAGTAACTGAGACTCCCTGGCAAGCAGTAATCCTGCGAACTGTATTCCCTGTCTCATTCCTTGGCTAAGGAAATGGTTTACAATCAAAGTTAGGGGCACTAAGTCAACCAATGGGACCTGAAATAATATATGTAATGTTATACAACATATATGTATTTCTTATCAAAGGGAAGTATCTTTGAAATTCTTACCTATAACAATTTTTATAAGAATTTCTTAAAAAGACCAGAGAGTACACAAAGCCAGATCACTCAAGATTTGCAATATAAATGTTATTTTATGTCCTTTCAAGAGAAATCAGATTATGTTTTCTAAAAATAAACTCCTTTGAAAGCTTTGAAAATACACAGACAAATCTAAAATGTCAAGTGGAAATTGAGATATTATTTTGCACTGCCACAGTAGTCACGTGCTTCTTTTCTATCACAAGTCAACATCATCATTAAAAAAAAAAATCATCATCATCATCTTCCCCTCGTCTTTCCATTCAATGTCATTGGTTTTATTTCTTGTTCTTTCTTTCAGATTTTTTATTCTTTTATCTTCTCTCTCTTGTCATAGTCTCCTGGACTGAGATGATTTCTTCTAGATAACATGTAATAAAAGAGCTATTCATTAATTTCACAAAGACATGATATGCACATTTTTATCTCCTTTTTACAGATGAAGAAGCTGAGAGCCAATAAATTAAGATAAGTGAATCACTAAAGGTCAGATGACTAGGAAATTATAAAGCTAAACAGAGACCACATCTGTCCTAATTGCAAAGCCTAGAGCCCTTCAAATATCCACACAACCTCTCAGAGTCAACAAAGTGGAAAGTGATGCTTGCTTCTGAATTTACTTGTTTTCTGCTTGACTTAGATTACAGCATGTTTTAAAATCATTTTAGTTTCATCGCCTACTCAGGATCCCACCACATTCAGCAAGTAGTAACCCTGGACTTGGACCTGTGGCGATTCCCTAAGGGAAACTCAATGGTCTTGTTTTAACAATTCTTGCTCACCTTGCTCTCTCTGACTGTGGATTCTGAAGATAAGAATAAGGGCTTCGGTTGATCTGTGCACCATCCACAATTCCTTTATTGATGAAGATTTTGCCTGGTTTCATATTTGTATGTGCTATCTCAATGCTCTGAAAGTCAAAAAACAAAAAAAGGAGTTGTGAGCTTAGAAGTCCCGTTGGGCATAATGACTTAGTCAACATGAACAGAAGAGCACTGGGAACAAGTTCTTCTGTCTCTAATCTGTCTCCCCTGTGGGATAAAAGTTAGAGAACCATTTGGGCAGTGATTGGAGGTGAACTGAAATGGCCTCCAGGGTTGAGATAGAGAAAGGGATGAGGATAGGGAATCACAGTGCTGAGTAAGGGTTAATCTGAAAAGAGTTCCTTTTCCTTGGTTCGCAGGACTATTGAGCCATGCACAATGAGCAGTTTCAGATGGCCAAAAATGTGAAGTTTGACTCCTACGACACTGGGACAAGATGTGTTAACATGTAAGCGTCCTCCTTACCCCCACCCCACCACTCTATAAGGCTGAGTTTTTCAAAATTTTTTGCCTAAGGGCCACAATAAGAAATCATCTTGTCATCACAACTTAATTCACATAGAAATATATGCACCGTAAACCAAAAGTTCACAGGACAAATATTCTTACTATGTATTAGATGTATGTTATCTTCCAAGCTGTTTTACAAAAGTTCTCTTTTAAGGAATGCTGATTGCAATCACTGAAACTGACTTTATAAGCCATTAATACATTGCTCCCCACAGTTTGAAAAATATCATCATAAAGAAATTTCTGCCTTTGCTGTTTGGATTCCTAAAATGTGAGGGTGACATTGTGAAAAAAAGAAAATAGAGAGAAACTATGCCTGGAAGGCAAAGGAATAAAGAAAACAGTGATCAAGAATCCTATGAAAGAAAAGAAAAAGCTGGAAGACAAGGGAGAGAAAGTACAAGCTACCCACACTGGGAATGGGAAAGGGGTAACAGGGTGATGGTTAAAGCACCAATAAGGTCTATATTTGCTCTAGAGTATTTGAAAAATCAGGATACATGTTCATAAGTTGGATCTTCTTTGCTGTTTGGGAAATGCAAGGAAATATTAGAGTTGTTTTGTAATTACTTTTCGTTCCTTGATTGGTTTCATTTCATGTGACTTTGTGCAGACCATGGTAGACTTTATAATCTGTAACAGTTGCATACAAAATGCTTTAGATGACTACACAGGGCAGTAAGCCATAGAACCCTCCTCTTCCAATTATCAATGCTACAGGCCTAACAGCCACAGGCCCACCAGAAGCTGAAAGGGAATCAGGAAGTAGAAAGCAAGGCAGGTGCCAAGACTGTGCTCAAATTCACGTTCCACAGAATGTCTCTCCTTTTCACATCAAATCACTCCTAAAGCACTTGAGAACAGGGTAGAGAACAGTTACCTCTGGGGCTCTTTGCCTACCTTCATAATGCCATTGACCATGTACTCAAAAGTTCGATTGCTAAATCCTTCGCTGGCGATCACAAATACAGTGTATTGGAAATAGCCAGCAGGACCTGAGTGCGTGTGAGTGCCACTCAAGATAACATTGTCTCTTCTGTACAGGGAGCCATATTTGCTTTGTAGTCTGTCCAGGACCTTCAGAGAAACGGAAAAGAATAAGAAGAGAGAGAAAATAGGATTCAGAATGAGAAAAGGCTCACCTTCAAAGTGGCTCTTCATCCGTGCTTGAGTATCTCATCCTAGTAATATCAATAGTAATTGCAATAACTTAACATTTCATAGATTCTTGTATGTGCAAGCACAATACTACTTTATATACTTTGTCATTTAAAAATCTTTATAATAACCTCCAAGAGGTAGCTATTGTTAAACACACTTTTTGACTGAAACATTGAAGTATACAGAAGTTATAATTGCCCACTAATCACACAAGTGGTAAAGCTAGGCTCCAGATCCAAGTCTTTCTAACTATAGGCCAAGTAGTCTTATTCTATATTCATTCAACATACTGTACTAATATGTACGCAATGTTCTAAGCACAAGAGACATATGAAATTTCAACCTTGAAGATATTTTTATTCTAATGAAGAAAGATAATAAACAAGCAAATGTATGATAAATAATGTATATTGATAAATGCTATGGAGAAAAACATTGCTGGATAAGAAAAAGCAGAGTGATGGGTGTTACTGAGGCAAGATCTTTCTCAAGAAGAGTCGTCTTCCTGCAAAAGCTTAAGTGAACAGCTATTCATACAATAGTGGAGGGAAAATCATCCTAGGCACAGTGACCAGGCTTTGCAAAGATCTGTTAGCTACTCTATTGCTTCACTTCCCAAAAGGAAGAATTCCATATTTGCTGACACAGACCACCACACTGACTGGGCTAGGGGAAATCAACCACTATGACGTGAGGACACCTCAGCAATCCTGTGGAGAGGAACCATCTTGTCAGCACTAACTTGCCAGGCCCTCCGGTGAGCATCCTGAGAAGCACATGCAGCTCCAGTCAAGCCTTCAAAACCCTGCAGCCACAGCCAACACCTGAGTGCCACTTCATGGCCCCAAGTGAGGTCACAAGTAAGAATCGTGCAGTGCAGCCACTCTGCGATTTCTGACCCTAGAAACCCTGAGAAATAATATAGGATTACTGGTGCTTTATAAGTTTGGGGATGAATTCTTGTACAGCAATAGATAGCTAACACAGAAACTTGGTGTCAATTGAACTAGTCAATCAGTGAGCACCCATATACATGACTAGTGTCTCTATATGAAATGCACATACTAACAAAGAGAAAATCAGTGATGTTACTGATTACCTATTTCTGATTATGCTTTAATTGGTGGTAATCTGAAAGTCTGGTCTTATTATGACTTCTTTTTAGATCATTAAAATGATCCAACAAAAGAATCAAACCTAAGGCAACCAACAGCAATGCTTACCTTGAGTGTGACTATTATGGATTCAATAGAATTTAGCTCATGCATACATGTAAACCTCAAGGTCTTATGTTAACAGTTAATGGCTAATGCCAGTGGTTCATGGATTCGGGTGGAAACATGATCCAATTACAGCAACTTAAGGTGGGGGTCTTTGAGAAGTGAGTGGATAGGATTAGCTTACTAGAGTAGAGTGCCATGATCAAATCATGATGGCACAAGGACAGACACACTGAGGGTGAAGGATGGCTTTGCTTCATGGCTTGCCAAGTGATCATCCCTCTGCACTCTCTCAGCCATTGGCAGCCTTCCCCAAATACCAGACTAATGGAGCTGTTCAGTCTTGGACTGTGAACCTCCAAACTATAAACTTCAATAAACCCTCCCTCGTAAGTGGTTCCTCTCAGGCATTTTAAAGTAAAGAAAAGCTAGCTAATAAAGTGGCATAGAGAATTTCATAAACTGTCTCTCAGAGGACATGGTTACAAAAGCCCTCATTTGTATTGTTCGCTAATGTGGTGATATAAATACTACCACCTTGGTCAATTCCAAGCTGTCATGTTCAATAGCCAGCTCACAGCACTCCTCAGTCTCTAACCATCCATCGTCCTGAGCTAGTGCAAGCTGATTCCAGAAAACCATTATTACATGAAGCTGCTTACATGTTATGCACTTCACATTCATGAAGACATTCATTCAACCTCTTCTGCTTCAAATGGAGAGCTCCACCACTCTAATTCCAGGCACGGACCCACCAAAGCAGAAAGCAGATTTTATATGCCATCTTGCCTCACTAACCTATTCTTGCCCCAAAGCCCAATTATTGGGTTGCCATGGCCATATAAGCAATTCTATACTACAAGGCAAATATGAAAAGGAAATACGATATAACCAAGTCACACTAACAACCCTGTAAGCAAATAGTCTTCATTCTCCATCCTAAAAAGTTGCTATGTTAAATCTGTTTTATCCTAACTCTAGTCCCAACTCCTTATCACTCACATATTCTCCCAAAATATGAGGGTTCATCATAAACATTAATAGAAAATGTGTATTACCAAAAAATTAGGAAAGGATTTCCAAAAAATTTTGTACCAAAACTTTTTTAATTTCTTTTTTCCATTAACTTTTTGAAATACCCTTACAACTAACACACTCATGAAGGAGAAACAGCTACAAGAAAAGGAGAAATAATCAATGAAGGGACATCATGAAAGTTGAAGTCAAAAGCTGATATTCTGAAACCATTCTGCAACCAAGATGGAAGGGTTTTGGGAAAAAAGAAAAAAAAAAAAAACACAACTCAGCTTTAAAGCTCTCTTCATCCCGCCCATTTTATACCTAAAGGACTGCAATTTAAGGAATTAAGAATTAAATGTATTTTTCATGTCTATCTAGTTCTTAAAAAGACAGAAATTATGTCTTGAATTTCAAAATGAAAAAAAGCACTTCAAATAGCACACAGAAATTTTATCCTAAACCACAGTCTCTGATATGAAGCCAGACACATGGGTCTCCTGGAAAAAGGAAAAGGAATCGAAATTAAAAACTTAATCATACACTAATAATGCCAGCAAACTGCCATTACAAACAGCACGGCTACCACTCCATGAAAGGAGGGATATTTTAACACAAAACAGAGCAGATATATCGGTGTCTATAGCTCACTTCTTTGTCTTCAGGGTTTTTTTTTTTTTTTTTTTTTTTTTTTTTTTTTTTTTTTTTGACAGTCAGAGTGGACAGTGAGAGAGAGAGAGACAGAGAGAAAGGTCTTCCTTTGCCGTTGGTTCACCCTCCAATGGCCGCCACAGCCGGCACGCTGCGGCCGGCGCACCATGCTGATCCGAAGGCAGGAGCCAGGTGCTTCTCCTGGTCTCCCATGGGGTGCAGGGCCCAAGCATTTGGGCCATCCTCCACTGCACTCCCTGGGCCACAGCAGAAAACTGGCCTGGAAGAGGGGCAACCGGGACAGAATCCGGTGCCCCGACCGGGACTAGAACCTGGTGTGCCAGCGCCGCTAGGCGGAGGATTAGCCTGTTGAGCCACGGCGCCAGCCCTGTCTTCAGTTTTCATTCTGTTTCCTGATGCTGACACTCTTGGGATCAGGACACAAAAACTGTTAGAAAGTCATTCTGTTTTCCTGCTCTGCCTCACTGCTCAGAGATCTTCCCTAATCTCCATTCCATGCTGGAAATTTCATCAGTCCAAAAGCTGAGGCTGCAAACCTACCTAATGCCAGGTGTTATAAATAAACTTAATGGCACTTACTTAGCTACACTTATTTTTTCACACCTTCCCTTGGGTTAACTTAGGATAACTAAACGGATTCATTTTAAAGTCCTTCCCACTGGGTCTTAGATTGCATGGGAAAGTAAAAATAGCAAGAGGTCATTAAATGATATCCATTGACTCCATGGTACCTACAAAACACACATCAAACCCCTCCCCCCTCCCCATTCCACTCCAAGTCTACTTTTGACTCTTCTTTGGCTGCTAATGACCCCACCATTCTCCTAAGAATGACTTTGACTCCTAAGAAAAGCAGTATAGCGAAGGAGTAATGAGCAAGGGACTCTGGCACCAAGAAGTCCAAGACTGAATCTCAGCTCTGCCAGTTCCCCATTGTGTAAGATTGGGTAAAGCATTTAATCTTTGGAAAGTTAGTTTACCAATCTGTCAAATGACAAAACAACAGTAAGTCCCTCAAGGAATTGTTTGGGGGATTTAACAAGTGAATATATTTCTGGTACTTAGAATACTACCTGGCGCATCATGAATACTATGCCCGTGCTAGATTTATATCTGTTCATCTTTAAACCTCATTAGCACTTAAATTCACCTTCCAAAACCCTGTAGTGTCACTGCTATCCCATTATTGGTTCAAGATGTTGGGATACAGGGAAAATTGTCAGGCTAAGTTTGAAAACCCTTCCTACAACTCCAGCTCCCTTTTCTTGTATGTTAAGCCCTCCAACACCTCATATAGCTTCTATGTGTTTAATCCTCTCTATTTGAATGACCTAGTATAACTGCTGCTTTCCTAACTGGACCCTCACCTATGGAGCCTCAACACTAATTTAAAGAATCTGCCATTTGTGTCTTCAGCTCTGTTTCAACTTTATTTCAGTCCATATCAAAAATCACTGTCTGATTAACCATTCTAAAGCATAATTATGTTTACATCACTCCGACACTCAAAAGTTTTCTAAGACAGTTGGCATTTGACCTAATGGTTAAAATGCTGGGTTGGAACACTCACATTCCACACTGTTGTAGCACAGTATGTACAGCTGTTGTAGCATTTGGGAAGTGCACCAGCAGCTGACAGTACCTTCCCCACCCCTCCACCTCTCAAATATACAATTAATTAACTTTCAAAAAATTGTTTTTAGTTTTATAAAACTCTATGTTATCTACAGAATTAAAAATAGTCTGACAACTCAGACCCTCCACAATTAGACCAACACGCATTCATTCACATAGATTTCCCACTATACACCTCCATATATCCTCATACAACTTCTCTTGTCACCTCAAATGGGTCTCTATCCCTTCCTTGTACCTTTCTGTTTTCATGTTATCCCCTTCATCTGACCTCTCTCCCTCCCAAATTTTGACTGTTTAAGATTCTGCTTACTCAAGTATTATTTCCACCATGAAAATGTTTTCCTAATTTCCATTTCTTGAATCCCCTTGTGACGATCTTAAAGACTATATTCCACAAATTCTTTGACTCTTCTCCCTTTGAGAGATAATGGCACTATGGCCCAGCAGGTAAAGCCACAACTTGGGATACCTGTATACCACACTGGACTCTAGGTCTGGCCACTCTGCACGTCTAAACCAGCTCCCTGCTAATGCATCTGCGAGGCAGCAGATGATGACCCAAGTACTTGGGTTCCTACCACCCACCTGGGAGACCTGGATGGAGTTCATGGTTCATAGCTTTTGCCTGGCCTAACCCTGGCTGTCTGTTGTAGGCATTCGGGGGACTGAACCAGTAGAGGAAAGGTTCTCATTCTCATCCTTATTATTTCTCTTTCTCTCTCTCTCTCTCTCTCTCTCTCTCTCTCTCTTATTCTTTCAAGTAAATATTAAAAAGAAAAAAAGAGCTAAAGCTTCATTTGCCTAATCTTGACCCTGGCCACAGGGTCCTGTTAATAAACAGAACAAAGTGAAAGTAATGGGTGTAACTGACAAAACTAGGTCATAAAAGGCACTGTGGCTTTGTCCTTGCCCTTTCTCCTGGGTCACTCACTCTGGAGAGTGAGGAACTGGGCCTTCTGTGCACAGCCAGAGTCGTGAGCCATCTGAGAAGCAGATCTTCAAGCCCAAGTCAGGCCTGCAGATGGCTGCATCCTTTGCCACCATCATGACTGCAAAAGAACCTAAGCCAGAACCACTCAGCCAAGCCAGTGCTGAACTGCTGACCCAGAGACCATATGGGATAATAAATGTTTATGGTTTTAACCACTGTGTGATGGGGTATTGTTACACAGTAATAGATGACTAACACACCACTGTACTTTTCTCCATTGAGTTAGTTATCTGTGTGTTGCAGTCCTTCCTTTCTTGCTATCCCCCAATCTGTTAGTGATCTCACAGGGGACATGGATTACCAATGTGGTTTCTGAAGTGAATAGTGAATGCCTTACAAAAATGCATTGTTCTCCTAACAGAATAGAAAAGTGTCTTTAAAGAATGTGGGCTGGGGCCGACACTGTAGCATAACAGGTTAAAGCCCTGGCCCGTAGCGTCAGCATCTCATATGGGCGCCGGTTTGAGTTCCAGCTGCTCTACTTCCAATCCAGCTCCCTACTAATTCGCCTGGGAAAGCATCAGAAGATGACTAAAGTGCTTGAGGTACCCATATGGGAGACCTAGAAGAATCTCTCAGCTCCTACCTTTAGCTTGGTCCAATCCCAGTTCTTCCAGCCATCTGGGGAGTGAGCCAGCGGATGGAAGACCTCTCTTTGACTCTACCTCTCTCTGTAACTCAGCCTTTCAAATAAATACAAATAAATCTTAAAAAAAAAAAAAAGAATGTGGGCTCTGGATTTACCTGCATTCAGACCCCAATTCTACCATTTGCTTAACTGTGAACTTTGAACAGTTACTTACCTTCTTGAAGACTCAGTTTCCTTATCCATAGAATGACAGTTACAAAAGAGGAACCTTGGAATTGTCAATGTATGAGTAGTAAAAACACTTAATGCCACGCTCATGTTCCCACAGATGGGAGAAGCTTCCATTCTACTCTCTAAGAGGGAACAATCTTGGAGTAATACCATCCCACCAACACTCATATTGGCCTTGCACACAGCAGAAGGAGCAAAGTGGTGAACTGGTGATGCTGATAGAAACTAGCACAGCATAAATGACAATTATGGTCACTGTTCCAGTCAATGGTCCGCCTTCTGTTTCTCACATACATGAACATATGAGCAGACATCATCAGGATACATTCTCTTTGTGAACAGATCCCATGCAGAAAATATAACCTCATCAGGGCTTAAAAATCAACCTAAAGAGCTAGAACTAGAAGTCCACATCCATTACTCTAGTTCTCTCCTTCTCTCCCCCACTAACCCTCTCCTCTCCTTATCTCCTTCTCTCCCCTGTCCTCCTCTGCAATTTCTTGTAGGCCCCAGGCAGCCCAGGACTCCCCATGTACCTTTCTTCTAAGCTCAGTTGTACCTGGAGGTAGAAAACAAGGTCCAAATTTGAGATAAACATAGAAAAGCCTGCCATATTCTACCATGCTATGAGAGATTAAGAGATATTCTTTTTTTAAATGTTTGTTGTAGAAATTTTCAAACCCACACAAAAGTAACCTGAGTAATATAATGAACTCTCATGTGCTTATCACCGTATTCTGCAATTATCAATTCACAGGTAGCCTCGCTTCAGTGCTGCGTTTTCATTCTCACCTAATTCATTGCATCTGTTCTCAATAGTCTGAGAACCTGAAAGAGGAGTGAGTGATTAACTGGCACTCTCAACTGTCTAACAAGCAGGTTAAGTGAGAGAATATACGTGAAGGTCACCTGGAACAGAACAAGCTTTCAAAAACATATTAGCATGAACAATGACGATAAGCCCTCAGCAGAACTGAATGCAAGTTTTGACCAAGATAACTTAGATTGAGAAGGTAAGGATCATTCTCCTTGTAAGATTGGCTGCTGGACTGCCAAGAGCTTCTAATGTTAAAGGTAGCAGAAACTCACTGGAACCAAAACCCATTACATTCACCCACAGACTTGTCTCTAACCCCCTCGTTTCTTCCTCCCCTCTGTCACTTACCTCCAGCCTGAGTCGTTGCGATACCATGCCTATGTCAATGCTGACAAACACCACTCGATTTGACCCATTAGGTTCCGCCATGATGAAAGCCCGGCTGTACAGCCTCGTGAGGATGCCCCGTGCATTCTGGCCACTTTTGGCATAGCCCATCTAAAGAGAAAGACAGAATCAGAGCCACACTGTCTCACTTCCCTGCTACCAGAATCTGGGCAGGGACATAGAAGAATAGACTACTTCGGGCAAAGGGGGAAGATCCACATGACACTATGACATTGAATGAGAAAACACATGTGTTTTCAAGAATAAAAAGAGAAGAAGAAAGCCAGAACCATCAGAGAATCTTGATTGGTTGGGGGCACATTGTGGCGTAGCTGGTAAAGCCACCACCTATGACACTGATATCTGATAGCATCTGACATGGGTGCTGGTTGGAGTCCTGGCTGCTCTGCTTCCAATCTAGCTCCTTGCTAATGTGCCTGGGAAAGAAATGGAGGATTCCTCAAGTGCTTGGGCCCCTGCACCCATGGGTGACCCAGGAGAAGCTTCTGGCTCCTGGCTTTGGTCTGGCCCAGCTCTGGCTGTTGCAGCCATTTAGGGTCTGAATCAGCAAATTGAAGATCTCTCTCTCTCTCTCTGTCTCTCTCTCTCTGTGTGTGTGTGTGTGTGTGTGTTACTCTTTGTAAACACTGCCTTTAAAATAAATAAAATAAACTTTTTTAAAAAACAGAAAGGCAAAGTATTGATCCAATTGGCAAAAGCTACTCATCGACCCATGGGCAAGGAGGGGATTGCCTGGCTCTGGAATTCTATTACTGCATTAGGGACCTTCTGGGGCCTTTCTGTTCTTTGAAACAGAAGCTTTTCTCCTGGATTCCCAAGGCACTACAGAAAAAATATATCCCCTACCTCCACCCTATATTGCCCAGCAACATCCTGGAGTTGGGAGGCATTCTCATGTTGGTTGTTTGCCATGTGATTTGACTTTCTGAAGAAAATGGTATATTTATGATTAAATAATATTTCTGAATGGCCCTTACCTTGAATTCTACCTTGTTATCACTCCCTAAGCCAAGTCATGTCTATTCTATGCCCTTTGTCTCACTATGTCACAAATCCACCAGTAAAAGCTATGTCCATGTCTTTAAATGTGGCCTGTACTGTTTGCTTTAGCTGTCATGGAAGTGTTCATTTAGAGTTCACATTCCAGAACACTAACTGGTAAAAGGGGAGAAAATCCCATCATGCAATGTCATGCTCAGGTTTCCTAGGGAAGCACTGACGTCAATGAGTATTTCAACCACCATAGGCAAGATGTCTCATGCTAATAGTCATCAGGCCACACTGGACCTGATTTGGTCTGCACAGTGCTGACTCAATCTAGGTTTCCAGTTTTAACTAGAATTGCCTACATTTTACAGGTGACAGGTTTAAATCGGCACATCTTCAATACAGAGATTTGTCTGGCTTCTCCCGAAAACACTGTCAGATAGGGCGGCCCTAAGCCCACATTCATACATGGCAGCAATCAGCTATAGCCATGTACTTTCTTTCACTTTCTGTGAACTTTATTCTACCAAGTCCTCACCACTTCCTACTACTGCCTTCCCCAGACTGAGGATACAGTAGACATTCTTCATCTTACACTGGCCTGGTTCAATCATTTGTGACATCTGCCCAACCCCTGCAGTATTTGAGTCTGCCTGCCCTGCCCCTTCCACTCATAAAATATGTGCAATTGTCTTTACAATGGAGTGATGATTGAATAAGTTTCCTCTTATTCAGAGCATGATACTCATAGTGCTAGACAGCAGCAAATTCAACAGAAAAGCTAGAAGATAATGATGATATGATAATCGGAATAAATGCAGGATAAAAATAACCAAATTCCTTTTTCAGCCTCCTTGAAGAACATGGAATTTACCTACCAAATTGATATCTGATACTTGTCCTGTGCAGTCAGCTCGCCCAACACCAATATGGTAGCCACTGAAGTTCTGAATCTCCGGGGTGCAGGTCACTGGAGCAGATTGGGTGGCCGCAGGGCCCTGTGTGGCTGGAGGGCTTTGGCTGGTCGAAAAATCAAGGTTTCCTGAATCTAAAATGCAGTCAGATATTTGAGAAATAGTTCAGCCCACTTATTTGTCAAATAGAATATGTAAGTTTGGATTCCTAAGGAAAAATTATTTGTATATTCTCTTATACGTAAGTTGCACAGTGAAAACTCTCAGTAACTCATTTGAAATCATAATTCTAATCAAGATCTCTTTCTTGGACTAGAGATATTTCAGACTACCAACCAAATGGCCTGCACCTTCCCATCATGAGCCATTCCTTGTCATCCCATTCCTTCCTCTCACTTCCGCTGCTCTTCTTTTCAGGGATCAGTTCTACTGTGATCTACTAACCCCAACCTCTGGGGATTTTCTGCTTCCATTCTTGTCATCCAGACCCCTCATTCCTTTCCTCTCCCCCAACCAACCTCCAACAACCCCACAGAGTCAGTTTCCACCTCCCCAGGAGCCAGCTCTGCTCCTCATCTCCAGGATGCCCCAACTCTCTCTACCCTGCTCCGATCTTCCTTGATCTTTTAATGAATTTTATTCTTAATGCAACCCAGAGCTCTATACACTTGCTGACTTGGTTATACCTTATTTTAATTACTCTTGTATCTGTATATCCACATCTACATATGTGTATTTATTCACACATACATTTCCTATTCTAACATGAATATCAAGGGAGGCAGAATGACATAAGAAGTCACTTACTGGGGCCAATATTTTTGTATAGCAGGCTAAGCTGCTGCCTACGATGTCCCCATCCCATATGGGCACCAGTTCGTGTCCCAGCTGCTCTACTTCCAATCCAGCTCCCTGATTAATGGCCTGGCAAAGCAGTGGAAGATGGCCCAAATGCTTGGGCCTCTGCACACACATGGGAGACCTGGAAGAAGCTTCTGGCTCAGATGGGCTCAGCTCCAGCCATGAGGCCATTTGCGGAGTGAACCAGCAGATAGAAGACCTTTTTATCTGTTTCTCACTCTGTCTTAACTCTACCTCTCAAATAAATAAATGAATCTTTAAAAAAATATTAGTCAGTTACCAGAAACAAACTGCCTGACTCTACCACTAATTAAACTGCTTAACAAATTTCACCCTAATTTGCTCATCTATTAAATGAAGATTATAATAACCTGTCTCCTAGCATTGTTATAAATATGTTAATTTAACAATAAATGTGTTAATACACATTAAGAATGTAGAAAAAGGCGAGTGTACAGCTTTGGTTTTCTTTACATATTTAGACATCCCATATACACAATTTAGTTGTTTGTTCTGTCCCCTGCCCTAGAAAACAGCCAGGAGTAGCCAGGGCAGCACATGTTGCTGTCATAAGGCATTAGCGGCCTTACAGTACTTAGATAAGCAGTTAACAGCTGACTCCTACTGAGATTCTAGAGCTCTAGAGCTGAAAATAAAATTATAGATCACCTGGTCCAGTCTCCTCAGTTTTACAAATGAGAAAATGAAAACTCAGAAAAGTGATTTAACCAAGATTCCTTGCAGACATTTAATCTGTGCTCAGCCCAGGACCTGGAGCTCAGAATCTGCTATTTAAATTTTAGATAGGGTTAGAAAGCTTGTCTTCTCATCCCCAAGCCCACACTATTTCATGACATCAAATATTGCAAAGAGGAAAAAAATACCTTTGCTATTGCCTCAATGCTATTAAGATAGAAATGTAGCACCAACTAAAACCAAACCTAACCACTTAGCCAAGGGCACACTCATTGCACTCTCGGAGTCTCAGTTTTCCCATATATAAAATGACACTGAAACTAGAACTCACCTTTGGAGGAACTTTGTGAGAATTAGACCAGAAAAGTGCAAAGAGCTCTTATTATAGTGCTATTTATAAAGAAGCCATTCAATAAGCAGGAACCACGACTAAGTGAATAGTTTCTCTCATTATTAAAACCTGCTGGCATCTCAGCTCCTGATTCTTGAAGAGCTAAAACTAAATGAGGCCTAAGGGTCCTTTAATTTCCAGCAGCCCAACACCTGCCTGCTCTCTAGCACAGAGTCTTTCTCTTCTTCTATATTTATAAGGAACGTGAAGAACAAGGACACAGAGAACACACTGGACGAGGGAGAGAACATGAAAAGGAACACAGAGGTGAAAAATGTCATCGCCATTCTCTCTAGCCGGAGGCCAGCCCCCTCACCCCACCCCCTCCTTACTTTGTCAGCATTCAATCCCTGTCTTCTTCACTCACTTAACAGGAATTTACCCTGACATGGAAGCAGAGGTTCCATTAAAGAACTACTGCCAATAATGCCCATGAAAGTGGCCTACAATTTTCAATATTGTACATATATTATATATGTATTATAGAATATATTATATATTATATGTAATATAATATATAAATATATATATGTTTGTGTGTGTATGTATCAGAAGATGTGTAAAAATCACAATTTCCAGCTTCTTTTGAAAAGCTAAGAGACCTGAGACTATGTAACATGACAAGAAGCAGCTAACAATCAGGAGGCGCTATGAATGCCTTTCACAAACTCATACCTGCGCTATCTTCCTGTTCCACCTCATTTACAGGACCTCATTGGTCCTTGTAAGGGTTTGAGTTTGAAATTCCCTTCTCTGGGCCAGCGCCGTAGCTCAACAGGTTAATCCTCCACCTGCGGCGCCGGCACACTGGGTTCTAGCCCCAGTCAGGGTGCCGGATCCTGTCCCGGTTGCCCCTCTTCCAGGCCAGCTCTCTGCTGTGGCCAGGGAGTGCAGTGGAGGATGGCCCAAGTGCTTGGGCCCTGCACCCCATGGGAGACCAGGAGAAGCACCTGGCTCCTGGCTTCGGATCAGCGTGGTGCGCTGTCCACAGCGGCCAATGGAGGATGAACCAAAGGCAAAGGAAGACCTTTCTCTCTGTCTCTCTCTTTCTCTCTCACTGTCCACTCTGCCTGTCAAAAATTTAAAAAAAAAGAAATTCCCTTCTCTAAAAGCTTTTCATAAACTGAGTGAAAAACTCAGCAAATCATTCATTCTTCTTTCAATCATTGGAGACAAGGATGTCAACAGTGAGACAAAGAGTCTAAATGATTAGAGGCAAAAACTTGGAGTACCTATTGTGGTGCAGCAATTTAGCCACCCCTTGAGACACCTGCATCCCATATCAGAATGCCTGGAATGGAATGCCTCCTCTGCTTCCAATCCAGCATCCTACCCTGGGGGGCAACAGATTGTGGCTCAAATACTTGAGTCTCTGCCACTCACGTGGGAGAATGGTTGCAATTCCTGGCTCCTGGCTTCTGCCTGGTCCAGCCCCAGCTGTTGTGTGGAATTGAGGGGTGAACCAGAGGAAGGAGGAGATGTCTCTGTGTATGTGTGTGTGTGTGTGCGCGCTACTGTGTCTTTCAAATAAATGAAAATGAATACATAAACTTTTTATATAAAGTGGACATTACTGGGCTTGAAAAACTTGAACTATGCTTAGATCAGTGCAGGTCAGAAAACCTATTAACTGGCAATTTGAGAACAAAGGTACACTTGATAAAGACTGATATCAAAGCACACAGGGCAATGCATGTCAAAGGAAAAAGGGAGATAGCCACCCCAGAGGGCATGAGTACACAATGAACTACCAGCAGACACCATGCCTTATCGGAGGTCCCTGATAATCAAGAAATTTGCCCAGGCCTAGGAAGAGCATCCCAGAGAGCCTATGAAACTTGCCTTTGTTGTTTTCAATGGTTCCACTGGTGATAAACAAGAGGCTGAGAAGGGCCACGGTAATGGCAGCCATCATCACAAGGAGGAAAATCAGGAATGCCTCCAACGCAGAGAAACTTCGCTTGGCCATTTTTCCTGAGGCAAAGCAGAGATGGGAGAAAAAATGGGAAAAAAAGAGAGAAAAAGAAACACAAGTTAAAATGCATACAATGTGGGGCCGGTGCCTTGGCTCACTTGGTTAATCCTCCACCTGCAGCGCTGGCATCCCATATAGGTGCTGGGTTCTAGTCCCAGTTGCTCCTCTTTCAGTCCAGCTCTCTGCTGTGGCCCGAGAGGGCAGTGGAGGATGGCCCAAGTGCTTGGGCCCTGCACCCGCATGGGAGACCAGGAAGAAGCACCTGGCTCCTGGCTTCAGATCAGCATAGTTCCGGAAGTAGCGGCCATTTGGGGGGGGTGAACCAACGGAAGGAAGACCTTTCTCTCTCTCTCTCTCTCTCTCTCTCTCTCTCTCTCTCATTGTCTAACTCTATCTGGCAAATAAATTTTAAAAAATGCATACAATGCATATGCTTCAAGCCTCCGAAGACTAAGATGTCTTAGCTCTTCCATATTAAGATACTACACTAAGGATGTCAAACAGAGAGAATATATACTGCTAGTTCCATATCCCAAGCCCATAGCAGACTAGCCCAATCAATTATAGCACTCTTTTTGAATAGCTCAGATATAGTTTCCAAATCCTACTCAAAAGAGTACTGTTCCTGGCAGCCACCACTCAGGATTTGGCATTCCTTGACTATTCACACTGCTTTCATTTATGGCAAAGTTGCTGTTTATGGGTCTGAGTTGGGAGCACTTTTGACACAAGGACGACTGATGGACGCGTGCTGCCTATACTCAGCAAAGTCATATTGGGACTGCAGGTGAACCCTGTGGTTACAGACTCAATAGAATTGTCCTCACCACATGGAGGTGAAACACAAAACTTCCACCCTTAAATTCGATTTTTAAACTTTCAGTTACTATCTGGTGGGGACAAGGCATGGAAAGGGGGCTGGCATCTTTGGTCTCAAGCCAGGCACTTGCAAAATTTCCTTTAAGTAATCAGAAGGTTCCCACACAATTTGCAAACTTTGTGTCAAAGGATGAGGATCAAGAAGGTCCCTGTGCTCTACAAAAGCATAAACTGGCCTAAGAGATTCCTTAAGATCCTAAAAGCTAAAACCCATATAAAGTAATAGGAAAAGCATTACGATGGTGGTTAAAAATTAGACTCTGAAATCTCACCCCAAAGTTTAAATCTCACATGTGCCATTTATGAAATGAGCTTGGAAAATCTTCCCCTGAAACTGAGCCCACTTGTAAATATGGGTATCATGATGACGATTCTAGTACCTATCTGATAAAGTCCCTATCAAAATAAGACGAAATGATGTAAGTAATACTGCTTCTGTTGAATGGAGTATAAGAAGTAAAGAAAATGCTAGCAATTATCATCAGTTTCCAAAGTAGCAGAATCAGTACTCCTCCCTGTTTTCAAGGAGTTTATGGGAGGCTAGAATTAAAGGATTATTAGAATCCCAGCATTTGCCTTCCACATGGATAATTGTGGCTAAGACTTTGCTACTGGAAAGAGATGCGAAATGGCAACACAAAATGGGTAATACATGGCCCATACAACTTTTTGTTTCAATTTTACTCAGATAACAAGGTAAAAGAATGCATTCAAGGGCTAGTGATGTCACACAGTGGGTTAAAGCCCAGTGCAGGCATCCCACATGGGTGCCAGTTCAAGTCCTGGCTGCTCTACTTCCAATCCAGCTCCTTGATAATGCACCTGGGAAAGAAGCAGAGGATGGCCTAAGTCCTTGGGCCCTGTTTCTGTGTGGGAGACCCAGAAGAAGCTCTTGGCCTCAGATGAATTCAGCTTCAGCTGTTGTGGCCATTTGGGGAGTCAATCAGCAGATGGAAGACCTCTCTGTCTGTCTGTCATTTCTCTCTCCCTCTCTCTGTAGCTCTGTCTTTCAAATAAATAAAAAACATAAATCCTTTTTAAAAATAATGCATTCACAGTTTTATCTTAAAGAAAAAGTTTACATTTACGGATGTGAAAATTAATTTTTTCTTTTAAAGTAATTCATAAGATGGCAACCCTGAGCCAGATTCCCAAGCACAGAGAGTTTGCTCAACTAAAATTTGCTAGAACAGAGTAGTTGCTGTTCCCTTTAGACAGAGCAGATATTCTTCAACCTGTGATAGTCCCTACCCAGAGGGTCATTTCTAAGTTATTGCCAGCTCTATAGGTATTTGTTTTCACAATTCCTGGGCCTGGAGTGAAATATCAGTCTAACAGCAGACATTTCAGAGGTGTAGCTAAACTGGGAGTAGACAAAGAAACTGGAAATAGAAGGCTTTCCTCATCTATTTGTTACCACCATGATCATATTCACCACCAAGAGCAAGGACGATTTTAAAAGTAGGGCAAAACAAGGTCAGTCTGTGTCTTGGTACCAACTTCCATCATAGCTCCAGGATCAGGAAACACTTCCAAGGAATGTTTCCAACTCTCTGATGATCCAAAGAAGCTTACTAGTCACTAGGTGGTGGTTCCGAAGGAAACTTCCAACCCAGTATGCCCAGTTCTCGCTCAAAACTTTGGTTTCTATGAGGCTTATCATTAGCCAAGAAGACTGAAACTGGACCTCCAAACCTCAGACTCCATACAGATCATGTATTCAATGTGACCACATAGTAGGAGCCCATGCATCAGACATACATGGTGTAAAAACTAACAAAAAAAGGAAAAAATTATACTCTGTGTGTGTGTGTGTGTATGGAACTGATTACTGCCTTGTATACAAGTCAGTAATGGAACTTGATTTCAGATTAGACTGTCCACCTCTTATTTAGACTTGAATGACCTCATGTGTTCTACCATTCTATTGACTTCCCAGAATTGCTGCCATTGGTAATACATTCTTTGTGCCACTTTAGCCGACTCAACCTCCACCTTTAGGGAAATTAGAAAATGGGTCAACACTATTTCTTTCTCCCTGGTGATTAAAACCTGCATTTGAATTTTTAAAGTAGATGTCCTGTCTGCCTTCTGAAGGGAAATATATCTTATAAGCCTGCAAACTCAATGATAAAGCAGTCATGATACAATAGCAAGTTATTTGCCATAGGGCTACCATACCAGGTACCTGCTTTTCAAGACTGAGATAGTAAAAAATAGTAATTCAACAAAATGCCTTTTCAAACTATGAAAACTGGGTGATTTTTTAGGATTTTGTTAAGTTCTCTGAGACAGTAAGATGATTCAAGATCCCCCATCCCTAGGAAACAGCAGCCGTCCTTACCTGGTTCCACCACTCACAACAGCTGCCACATCCCAGTGAAGCAGGTGGCCATCCAGAATCTCGCCCCTGTTCACTTGCACGTTACAGGGTTTAGACCTGTCACAGCACTTTCTGAAATTTGCTAAGAAGAGATTTTCACAGTCAAGTCCAGGACACTCAGAGCTCTCGTTAGCATATCTGTGGGCTTGGTACAGTTTGAGATTAAAGTGTATTGATAACAAAGGACCTATGTGCAAACTGTCTTCTGGGAGAGCCTGTTATCATCGGAGAGAGAGAGATGTCGGAAGACCTGCTGAACTGAAGGTCATGCCAATCTTTGCACAGCTCTTCCAGCAAGACGTGTCCTATGCCATATCTACAACCCAGACCACAAATCTTACACCTGTTTACCTGTGGTAAACCGGCCAATCAGCCCACCACCAAAAGCAGTACTTATGTACAGGAGAAACTGATGTGGGTTATGTCTACCACTGGACAGTATTCATACCAATTTCAGAACAGAGACGTGATCTCAATGTTTAGCCATTCATTGAAATTTTGGATTGACAAAGAATGTGAAAAATAAACACAAGAATACAATAGGGTAAGAAGGCTATTCAATCTCTAAAAATTACACTAAAAAAATTTTAATAACAAGACAAGAAAAACATTACCAAATATTAAATTAAGTTAACAAGACAATTTGATTGCATTTTTGTTAAGTATACATTATTTAATTATGTGTGGCTACACATACTAAAATAAAGAGCAACAAAATGTTAAAGAGGAATTGTCTGGTGATCTCGGGCAGGTTTTGTTTTTATCTTTCTGCTTCCTGATATAACCATGGACCACATTTGCAATGAGGACAATACAGTGTTTTACTTTTTTAAAAAATATTTTATGTTATTTATTTTATTTGAAAGGCAGAGTTACAGAGAGGCAGAGGCCGAGAGAGAGAGAGAGAGAGAGAGAGAGAGAGAGGTCTTCCATCCGCTGGTTCACTCCTCAGATGGCTGCAATGGCTGGAGCTACACCAATCTGAAGCTAGGAGATTCTTTGGGTCTCCCACGTGGGTGCAGGGGCCCAAGGACCTGGGCCATCTTGTACTGCTTTCCCAGGCCATAGCAGAGAGCTGGACCAGAAGTGGAGAAGCTGGGACTTGAACTGGCACCAATATGGGATGGCGGCACCACAGATGGCAGTTTTACCTGCTACACCACAGTGCCTGCCCCAGTGTTTTACTTTCTCTTAAAGTATTTATACTATAAAACAGTACAAAGTTAAACAATGGTCCATCAAGACCAAGAAATAGCAAGAAATAGGCTAGCCCTCCTCCTTTTTGCCTCCTCGTAAGCCCAAACTGTCCAGGAATCACATCAATGAAAGCCATGCAGAGTTAGGAAAGAGATGAGTCCCCCAAATTCCAACCAAAATATTAGCAATGTAAGTGCCTTCAGATAAGGTATTCTGCAATAGATCTTAGAAAGCCCTCTGTTACTATAGAGGGGAAAAGATTAAATGATAGTATTAACAGGGTTGTTGTCGGCAGTGCTGGTGGTAAATTTACACTATAATTCTTAATTACAAGCCACATAGACCAAATCTAGCTGACTTGATCCCATAGAAGGAGAAATAAATTCATTGGAAGAGAGCAGGAAAACTAAAGATCCAGGCTTAGAAATGCTGGCAATGAGGGCAGTTCTGCAGATCTAAGGAGTAGGAGCTGTGAGACCATCTCTCTTCAGGGCATCACCCCTGAGTCAGAGGTACCCCAATAATTATAGGTCTTTGTGTTACTCCACTTAGGAGTCAGTTCCTGAAAGAAGCACCTGACTGTTCTCGTTTGGATTATATACTGATCCCTTTG
Organism: Lepus europaeus; assembly: GCF_033115175.1. Classification (NCBI taxonomy): domain Eukaryota; kingdom Metazoa; phylum Chordata; class Mammalia; order Lagomorpha; family Leporidae; genus Lepus; species Lepus europaeus. Next base: position 41,839,252 of record NC_084843.1, on the reverse strand, counting down.
CTTGTGCGGCTACTGACATGGAAATTGTCACAAGAACATACCCAAAGAAGAAAGGAAAGTTCTCCAAAACAACTAGATGGACCAGGTGGTGGACAGATGAAAACAACAGATAGCTTCTAGTCACCTGCCACCAGACTTTTCCTTTGCCCACCCTTCTTCTTTGCAATGGGAGCCCTCCAGAGTGGCCATGTGGTCTCTTCCAGATGTCCCCAGCCCTCTTCCCCATAAAAAGAAGCCATGGTCCATTCACAGAATCCTGCTCAGTGACCCACAACCTAGACAGATAAGATCATTTTAAGCAAGCTTTTAGTAGACAATAATGAGATAATGTATCACCTCTCCCAGAAACATTCAGAGGTCCATACCTTGACAATAAAGGGATCTGAACTGAGTTGATGCCGAGTCCTATGGCAGAGCCAGTGAAGGTAAGATGTTGAGACCAGGGGACTTATGATGCCCATCAAAACATCTGGCTTCTATAGACAGGAACAAGACAACCCTGAAGTGAGATGGAGATAAAGTCACTATAAACACTTTAATTCATGTAGCTGTTTTATTCCTGTCTGAATGACTCTCACAGACATCCTAGTAGCTAGGATAAGCTAACCGTCCTTGCCTATACTCCATCCTGATGCATTCACTCACGTAGACATACTCTACCCATTTTACAGATGAGGCAACAGTTATTGAAATGTTAAATGGTTTGTAGGGCAGGAAGGGAGGAGTAAAAGGGAGCGTGATTCAGCAATTCAGGATGCAAGCTCAAGTCTCCAGGCTACCAGACAAGACCTCCTGCCCCTCACCAGACTCTTAGTGTCCACAGCACATTGACCCAGGTCCTGGCAAGGCAGCCTCTGAGGAGAAGAAAAGACCATGTGTTCCCTCCTCCTTAGCAGTTGGTGAAGCAAAGCTCTCTCTTCCGCTCTCAACATCCTATCACAAAGAAGGAAATTACCCAGCTCAAAGTCAAGGTAGCTGGAAAAAAGTTAAATTCAAGCAAAAAAAAAAAAAAAAAAAAAAACAACCAACCAAAATCCCTCAAACTCCTAAGCTATTACCCAGCAACCACTACCATCATATATTCTCAATATCTTACTTAGGCCTACCAGGTCAGAAATTTACAATCATGGTGCTCATTTCATTATCTCCATGTTAATGATCACATCTAATCATTCCTTAATTCTTGGAGTAATTGGAGATTAAATTACGGTTAGAAAACAGAATGTTTCCTGAAGAATCCAGCTGTCATCTCTAAATGCCATTTTTTACTCAAAGGAGCCAGAGATACTTGGACAAATGGCTGGTTTTCAGTCTAGGGCAGGAATTATATATATATATGTATATATATATATATATGGAATATTTTAGTGTACTAGAACTCAAAAGGCTCATCAAGATTATTAGAAGTGTGACAAAAGAACTAATGAGGTCTCCACTAACCAAAGATAACGGCAATGAATTAAAAACAAATCAGATATGCTTAAATACATGATGTCATAATACTTTATTAGTAGTATTAGTAGTATTGAAAGGCAGAAAGAGAGGGATCTTCCAACTACTGGCTTATTCTCCAAATGCCCACAGTAGTGGGACTGGGCCAGCTCAAAGCCAGGAGCTTGGAATTCAATCTGAGTCTCTCATGTCAGTGATGGGGACTCAGCTGGTTGGGTCATCACCTCTACCTCCCAGGGTGCACATTAGTAGAAAGGTGGAATTGGAATCAGAGCTGAGGTTTGAAATCCAGCGTTCCTATATGAGATGTGGGCAACCCCAATGATGTCTTAACTGCCGTACCAAACACCCACCTATAATGATACTTTTAAAAAATGGTAGAAAATCAATTTGTTGCTCTGAAGTTTGGTTTAAAAAGTGGGCTGGGGTAAGGGCAGGTGTTGTGGTACAGCAGGTCAGGCTACCACTTGGGATGCTCACATGCCTCCATTATTAGAGAGCCTGAGATTGAGTCCCACCTCTGCTTCTAACCCAGCTTTCTTCTTACTGTGTACCACAGGAGTCAACAGATAATGACTCAAGTATTTGGGCCCCTAACATCCATGTGGGAGACCTGGTTAGAGTTCCTGGTTCCTGGCTTTGGCCTGGCCCAGCCCTGGCTGTTGTAGGCATCTGGGCATTTGGGAAGCAAAAAAGTAATTCGAAGACATCACTTTCTCTCTCTCTCTCTCTCTCTCTCTCTCTCTCTCTCTCTCTCTCTCTCCCTTTAGAGTAAATTAAAAAATATAAATAGGGGCCGGCACTGTGGCGCAGGAGGATAATCCTCTGCCTGCAGTGCTGGCATCCCCTGTGGGTACCAGTTCTAGTCCCAGCTGCTCCTCTTCCGATCTGGCTCTCTGCTATGGCCTGGGAAAGTGGTCAAAGACGTCCTAAGCACTTGGGCCCCTGCACCCATGTGGGAGACACAGAAGAAGCTCCTGGCTCCTGGCTCCTGGCTCCTGGCTTTGGATCAGCACAGTTTTAGCCATTGCAGACATTTCGGGGGTGAACCAGCAGATGGAAGACGTTTCAGTCTCTCCTTCTCATTGTCTATAACTGTGTCTTTCAAATAAATAAGATCTTATATACATATATACATAAATAAGTGAAAAGGGAATAAGAAACAAGAAATCTAGAATGTACTCTTTTTTTTTTTTTTTTTGTATAAATGTACTTTGAGGGACAGTTTCTCACTGTGGAAGTATTGCAGCCAATAAACAAGGGGGGAATGATGGCTTTTAGTAGCAATGTGTTTTGTAAATGCTACTGAAAAGACAGATCTAGGCAAAGATCGACAACAGCTGCTTATGTCACCAAAAGAGAGATTATCAGACACAACAAGCCTCTGGAAGGCTTAATGATCAAGTATTCTTACCAAAAAGTCAAATTCAACTCAGATCAGCTGCTATATCAAATGCCTGTTTATAGAAATCAAAAAAAGACAATTGAATATGTTCGAGGACAATATAGGATACAGACAGCAAAACCCAGACTCTGAGAAACTCTATTTTGTGAACCACCCAGTTTGTTTAAAAACAAATTCCAAGTGGTAGGAGAGAAAAGAGGAGGAGGAGGAACAAGGGGTCAGGTTAGAGTGCCAAGAATAAGAATGGGGAGGGAAGAGAATGGTAGGACAATGGGAGAGGAGGAGCTGGGGCAGGAGAGCGCCCAGGGAAAGGAAGGGAAAGAGAAAAAAGAGAAGAAGTCTGTATAGTAAAAGAGCTGCGAGACATGCCAATAAATTCTATGTTGTAAGCTCAAAATCAGCATTTGGAACCCAGTTGGAAGTAGTTTTTCAAACTGAGACAATCAGGGAAATTTGAATGCTGAAAAAAATTGAGGATATGATTTACTTGTTTATTTGTTTTAGGCAGAATCTACCCTTTTTCTTAATATTTATTTATTTATTTGAAAAGCAAAGTTAGAGAGAGACAGAGAGAGAGAGATCTTCAAATCTGCCAGTTCACACTTCCCAACGACCAGGGCTGAGACAGACAGAAGCCGGGGTCTCCCACGTGGGTACAGAGGCCCAAGGATTTGGGCCACCTTCCACTACTTCCACAGTTGCATTAGCAGGGAGCTGGATCAGAAATAGAGCAGCCAAGACTTGAACTGGTGCCTGTATGGGAAGCCATCACTGGGGACAGCAGCTTAACCCGCTGTGCCACAGTGCCAGCCCAGGAATTAGTAGTTAAAATGTTAGTGTACTTAACCAAGATAACTATTGAGGAATTCTGGGAAAGCCCTCCACTCAGCAGTATCCCAGAAATAGTATAAGGGGAGGAGAAACAAGGGACTCATATTTATGTCCATAAATCCCCAGGACAGGTTTCTCACTCTTCTGAGATATCTGCCTGACCTATCAGGTAAATGTCTCTTCATTTTTCAATAAACTATGCTGAACTTACAAATAAATAAATAAAACGCTAGTGTCATGGTAGTATTGTGATTATGCTTTGTAAAGAAAACTTTGTCTTTTAGAGAGGTATTCTGAAACAGATCTTTTAAAAACTTTTTAAAAAATGCAAAAATAGGTTGGAAGGAAGGAAGGGAGGAGGGGCACATCGAAGACGGATGAGGACTACGCTTTTTCTTCAACATGCTGCTGGATGAGAGAGGTAGGCCCAAAGCCCTGTTGCAGATACAGTGGACTGCTTCGCTCCACACACATGCCAGATCCTTCCAGTGCACAGAATCTGGATCCCCACTTGCCGGGATTTAGTTTCAGTTCCACCTTTCAGATGCACTGATGTGAGACTTGGATTCAGAACTGAGCCACTTGGGGAGAGAAGCAGGGCGTGGGCCACCGGTTCTGCTGGTCTGGAGCAGGGCAACGTGGCTCTCAGCTCACAGCTTGGTGGCTCTGTCCAGAACTTATTTTGACCAAAGCAGCTTACCCCTGAGCAGCTCTGTTCTGCAATGTAAGCTGGGGAATTGCTCCTGAGAGCTCTGCATTGCCAATGATTCTGAGAGTTCTATCTGTGAAGAAATCTTTTGTTTTTATGCTCCCTGGAGTAGACTGTTACCTCCAACCAAACAACCTGTCCACTGTCAGTCTCACAGCAGCGAGCACTGGACCTCACTTTGGAGAATACACGCATTCCACTCCACTGGACACTGCCTAGGCCAAGCTGCCTATGGGAGCAATTGGCTTAGAATTTAAGACACTTGAGTTGGGACGTCCACTTCCAATAATTAGAATGCCTGGGTTCAAGTTCCAGCCCTACTTCTGATAGGAGATTCCTTTTTTTTCCCCCAAAGAAACCTTTTATTTAAGGAATACAAGCTTTATGCATTTCATAAGTGCAACTTTAGGAATATGGTGATTCTTCCCACCATACCCACCCCACCACACTCCTCCTCCCTCTCCCATTCCCAGTCCCATTCTCCAATAAGATCCATTTTCAATTAACTTTATGCACAGAAGACCAACTCTATACTAAGTAAAGAGTTCAACAATTTATACACACACACAAAAACTGTTCCTCAACAGTTGAGACAAGGGCTGTTCAAAGTCATTGCATCTCGAAGTTAATTCCACTTTTTTTTTAGACACTTAATTAACTTTAAAGAAGCACCCAAGAATGATACATCTTTTGCAAGCACTCAGACATAACTATAACTTATGGGACATAAAAATATCCGCCACTTAATACATTAAAACAAAGTAAGTCCTTAAGAATGAGTTTTATCATCAATTAAGGAAGCACCTAAGAAAACAAGCAATGGAGTTACACACTTAGGCATAACTAAAACTTCTGTGACAAAAGAATATCCTCCACTTAATACACTAAAATGAAATAAATCTTTGAGAACAAGTTTTACTGTTAACTCTCATAATACAACTCTTTGAGAATAGAAGTCCTACATGGGAATTAAGTGCACAGTGACTCCTGTTGTTAATTTAACAATTAACACTCTTATGTATGACGTCAGTGATAGCCTGAGGCTCTTGACAGGAGTTTCCAAGGCAATGGAAGCCTTTTGAATCCACAAACTCTGTCAATATTTAGACAAGGCCATAAGCAAAGTGGAAGTTCTTTCCTCCCTTCAGAGAAAAGTACCTCCTTCTTTGATAACCACTTCTTTCCACTGGGGTCTTACCCACCAAAGTCCTTCATGTAGGACATTTTTTGCCACAGCATCTTGGCTTTCCATGCCTGAAATGCTCTTGTGGGTTTTTCAGCCAGAACAGAATGCCTTAAGGACTGATTCTGAGGTCAGGGTACTACTTAAAGTGGCTGTCATTCTGAATCTGCTGTGTGGACTGCTTCCCATGTTGGAGCATTCACTCCTTTTTAATTCTGTTATTATTGCCAGACACTTAATCCTATTTATATGATCACTTTAACACTTAAGATGGAATTTTTACCACCCTGCTTGAGGAGATCTGGGGTCCCATGGCAAGTTTTTAAGCCATATCCTTAGAAATAAGTCAGTATGGATTAAAGACCTAAATCCGTGACCCAATACCATCAAATTATTAGAGAACATTGGGGAAACCTTGCAAGACACTGGCATAGGCAAAGAGTTCTTGAAAAAGACCCCAGAGGCACAGGAAATCAAAGCCAAAATCGACAAATGGGATTACATCAAATTGAGAAGTTTCTCTACTGCAAAAGAAACACTCAGGAAAATGAAGAGGCAACTGACAGAATGGGAGAAATTATTTGCAAACTATACAACTGATAAAGGATTAATAACCAGAATATATAAAGAGATCAAGAAATTCTACAACAGCAAAACAAACAACCCAGTGAAGTAATGGGCAAAGGTCTTAAACAGACATTTTTCAAAAGAGGAAATCTAAATGGCCAACAGACACATGAAAAAATGCTCAGGGTCACTAGCTATCAGGGAAATGCAAATGAAAACCACAGTGAGGTTTCACCTCACCCCAGGTAGAATGGCTTTCATTCAGAAATCAACAAACAACAAATGCTGGTGAGAATGTAGGGGAAAAGGTACCTAGATTCCTTCTAAAGCACTCTGGAAGGCAGCAAGTGATGGCCAAATACTTGGGTCTCTGCCTCCCACCTGGGAGACCTAGACTGACTTTCTGACTGTTGGTTTTGACTGGGCCCAATCCCTGCCATTGTGGGCATTTGGGGCAGTGAACCATCAGATGGGCAATATGTCTGTCTCTCTCTCCCTCCCTCTCAAATAAATAAATAAGCAACTTTTTAAAAAGTGGTAAGCAGTGTGGCATGAGGAAGTTTTTCAATGGACCTAAAAAGAAATCAGTTTTATCTACACAGGGTTGCCACGGTGGTAGCTTATCATCTCAAGAGTCATGTGTAAGACTGAAAATTCCAGGGCCAGCACTGTGACATAGCAGGTAAAGCCACTGCCTGCAGTGCCAGCATCCCATATGGGCTCCAGTTCAAGTCCCATCTTTCCTCCTCTGATCCAACTCTCTGATATGGCCTGAGAAAGCAGAATAAGATGGGCCAAGTCCTTGGGCCCCTGCATCCAGTAGGAGACCTGGATCAAGCTCCAGGCTCCTGACCAGCCCAGCTCTGGCACTTGCAGCCATTTGGGGAATTAACCAGTAGATGGAAGACCTCTCTCTCTTTCTCTCCCTCTCTGCCTCTGCCTCTCTGTAACTCTGCCTTTCAAATAAATAAGTAAATAAATAAATCTTTAAAAATAAGACTGAAAAACCCCTCTAACCCCAGAGCAGTTCCATCATCAATTAACTACAGATTTACCTTTCGCTTGTGTCCATTCAGCCATGACCTCAATGCCCAAGCAGTATAAGAGAGGCCACTTCTGTTCCCAGCAGGAATGAATGTCTCTTATGTACCCACTTCTGCATCCATCATATGTTGAGCCCAGATTGCAAGCAGGTATGTACCCTAGGACCTAGGACTCTGGAGGCACATGGGAGAGTACAGCTCTGACCACAGAAGCAGGACACAGAAAATGACGGGGCATAACAGAACAGCATACCACTGAGCTCCTTCCGCCAGGGAGTCCACAAAGCCCATGTTTCACAGCTAAGGGAAGAAATAGATGCTGAAAAGCTTTCTGCTTTTCTCAGAACAGGGCATACCAGTTACTCATCTCAAATGTAACACATCACTGCGTTCAATACAAGGAGAAAACATGGGACATTGAGGGTATGGGAAGGAATGGAATTAACACCTGAAGGTGAAACATTGCTGCTTGTTTTTTCTTTAATTCCTCTGAGCTTTTCTTTATTAAAAAAAGAGACTAAGAAGAGCTTACATCTTGTTAAAACGTCAAGGATATGACACAAAGTCATGATCATGGAAATAAAAGATAAGTTAAATTTTGATGAAATTTTTTAAAAAATTCCATGCATGGTTTGTTCACAATATGCACTTTCCATGAACTTTTTGAAGACTCTTTCTGTGCCTGGATTTCAAAAAATTTTGCACCAAAATAAATTTACCTTTAATAATTAAAATTCAATTAACACCAGTACCATGCTGTTTTGATAACAACTGCCCTGTAGTATGTCCTGAAATCTGGTATTGTGATGCCTCCAGCTTTGTTTTTGTTGTACAAGATTCTTTGGCTATTCGAGGTCTCCTGTGTCTCCATATGAATTTCAGCATCATTTTTTCCAGAGCTGAGAAGAATGTTTTCGGTATCTTGATTGGTATTGCATTGAATGTATAAATTGCTTTTGGGAGAATAGACATTTTGATGATATTGATTCTTCTAATCCATGAGCATGGAAGATTTCTCCATTTTTGGTATCCTCTTCTATTTCTTTCTTTAAGGTTTCATAATTTTGATCATAGAGATCTTTAACGTCCTTGGTTAAGTTTATTCCAAGGTATTTGATTGTTTTTGTAGCTATTGTGAATGGGATTGATCTTAGAAGTTCTTCCTCAGCCGTGGCATTGCCTGTGTATACAAAGGCTGTTGATTTTTGTGCATTGATTTTATATCCTGCTACTTTGCCAAACTCTTCGATGAGTTCCAGCAGTCTCTTAGTAGAGTTCTTTGGGTCCCCTAAATAAAGAATCATATCATCTGCAAAGAGGGATAGTTTGAGTTCTTCCTTCCCGATTTGTATCCCTTTAATTTCTTTTTCTTGCCTAATAGCTCTGGCTAAAACTTCCAGAACTATATTGAATAGCAGTGGTGAGAGTGGGCATCCCTGTCTGGTACCAGATCTCAGCGGAAATGCTTCCAACTTTTCCCCATTCAATAGGATGTTGGCCGTGGGTTTTTCATAAATTGCTTTGATTGTATTGAGGAATGTTCCTTTTATACCCAGTTTGCTTAGGGTTTTCATCATGAAAGGGTGTTGTATTTTATCAAATGCTTTCTCTGCGTCTATTGAGAGAATCATATGGTTTTTCTTCTGCAGTCTGTTAATGTGGTGTATCACGTTGATTGTTTTGCGAATGTTGAACCATCCCTGCATACCAGGGATAAATCCCACTTGGTCTGGGTGGATGATCTTTCTGCTTTCTGGTGTGTTGTTGCATTCTATTGGCCAGAATTTTTTTGAGGATTTTTGCATCTATGTTCATCAGGGATATTGGTCTGTAATTTTCTTTCAATGCTGCATCTTTTTCTGGCTTAGGAATTAAAGTGATGCTGGCTTCATAGAAAGAATTTGGGAGGATTCCCTCTTTTTGATTGTTCTGAATAGTTTGAGAAGAATTGGAGTTAGTTCTTCTTTAAATGTCTGGTAGAATTCAGCGGTGAATCCATCTGGTCCTGGGCTTTTCTTTGTTGGGAGGGCCTTTATTACTGTTTCAATTTCTGTCTCAGTTATGGGTCTGTTTAGGTTTTCTATGTCTTCCTGGCTCAATTTAGGAAGGTTGTATGTGTCCAGGAATCTGTCCATTTCTGATAGATTTCCTTGTTTGCTGGCATACAAGTCCTTGTAGTAATTTCTGATGATTCTTTTTATTTCAGTGGTGTCTGTTGTTATGTTTCCTTTTTCATCTCTGATTTTATTGATTTGGGTATTTTCTCTTCTCTTTTTAGTTAGTTGGGCCAATGGGGTGTCAATTTTGTTTATTTTTTCAAAAAAACAGCTCCTCGTTTGGCTGATTTTTTGTAATGTTTTTTTGGATTCAATCCTGTTGATTTCTTTTCTGATTTTAATTATTTCTCTTTTGGTGTTTAAATTTTAACTGAAAAGTGATCATGTTAAATATGAGAGTGGGAAAAAGAGAGGGAGGAGATGTACAATTTGGGACATGCTCAATCAGACTTGTCCCAAATGGTGGAGTTAGAAATGTGCTAGGGGATTCCAATACAATCCCATCAAGGTGGCATGTACCAATGCCATCTCACTAGTCCAAGTGATCATTTTCAGTTCACAATTGATCACTCTGATAGGTCTAAGAGTCAAAGGGATCACACAAACAAGACTAGTGTCTGCTAATACTAACTGATAGAATCAAAAAGGGAAAAAACGATCCAACATGGGAAGCAGGATACACAGCAGACTCATAGAATGGCAGATGTCCTAAATAGCACTCTGGCCTCAGAATCATCCCTTAAGGCATTCGGATCTGGCTGAAGAGCCCATGAGAGTATTTTAGGCATGGAAAGCCAAGACACTCTGGAAAAAAAAAAAAAAGACCTAAATGAAAGATCTCTGCGAGTGAGATCCCAGTGGAAAGAACAGGGCCATCAAAGAAGGAGGTACCTTTCTCTGAAGGGAGGAGAGAACTTCCACTTTGACTATGATCCTGTCGGAATAAGATTGAAGTCGGCGTACTCAAAAGGCTTCCATAGCCTTAGCAACTCATGACTAGAGCCTAGGGAGATTACTGACGCCATAAACAAGAGTGTCAAATTGTTAAGTCAACAACAGGAGTCACTGTGTACTTATGTCTCATGTGGGATCTGTCCTTAATGTGTTGTCCAATGTGAAGTGATGCTATAACTAGTACTAAAACAGTAGTTTTACACTTTGTGTTTCTGTGTGGGTGCAAACTGATGAAATCCTTACTTAGTATATACTGAATCGATCTTCTGTATATAAAGATAATTGAAAATGAAAAAAAAAAGAAACCTGGTGTTAAATTGGAAATTGCATAGAAAATTAATCAGTTTTTTAAAAATATCATGTAAGATCTCTGTCTTTAATGTACACTGTTATTTAATGCTATAACTAGTACTCCAACAGAATTTTTTCACTTTGTGTTGCTATGTAGGGGCAAACTGTTGAAATCTTTACTTCATATATACTAAACTGATCTTCTGTATATAAAGAGAATTGAGAATGAATCTTGATGTGAATGGAAGGGGAGAGGGAGCGGGAAAGGGGAGGGTTGCGGGTGAGAGGGAAGTTATGGGGGGGAAGCCATTGTAATCCATAAGCTGTACTTTGGAAATTTATATTCATTAAATAAAAGTTTAAAAAAATCAACTAGAAAAACAAAACAACACACAAAAAAATTCAATTAGTAATTCAGTTAAATTTAGAATGGTAGTTTCTGTGCATTTTAACCCCTGTTGCATGGTTATCTTTTCTGGATATATTTCCCTCATTTAGTTCTAAAGATTTCTACATTAGAGTTTGAAAAACTCAGCCCTGGGGGAGAAGGAATTTTGCTATTTTTCCACAAATCCTGAGGGTTTAAAATCTAGATAAACTGAACTTGGAAAAACCTCCTGTTTCTCCACTGCTAGATAAACTGTTTGGGATTGTATAACTGTTTTTCAGAGTATTTGGAAATTTTTCTCTGATGTTGTATCTTTTTTCAAAGCCACAGGTAATAATTTATTTCATTTGGCAGTGACAAATTTGAGCTGTTTGACATACGAGATTACAAAGTCAGATTGGGAGAAAGCAGGCTGAAGCTTTCTTGATCATAATTTCAGGGACAGAGTGAAAATAGCATTTGATATAACTCTTGCCCTCTACATAAATCCCAGATGCTGAGTATCTCCCACCTACACTGTGCATATTTGGAAAAAGTACCACACCCCTTGATAGAACATTGACAGAAAAGATCAAGAGAAGCAGAAAGCAACTTGATTTTTATCACAGTACAGCCTGACTCAATCACTGTTCTCTCTGGTCACCTCAGGAGAGGGAGAGGAGAGCATAAGCAGAGTTAGGCATAAAGGTGAGTTGTCTTTTTCTATTGAACAGAACCAAGCCTGAGGAGGAACCCTGCCTGGAACCAATTCCGTCTTCCATACCTACAGCAAATTCACAGAGAATCCCCCCTTAGATCAGATAGGAAGCAAAAATGGAGAGACACTAGACCATCCCTAAATCAAAGAGTGAACACACATTAACACTCACATTCTCTCTTGCTGCAATTGTCTAACTCCTTCCCAAGGACACTCCACCTAAGACCCAGAGGGAAAACAAAACAAAACAAAACAAAACAAAACAAAATTCTTGTGTATCAATCTCTACAGATAAGGCATGCAAAAGGACTTAACACTCTGGGTTTGTTGCTGATTTGCGATGGTGGTAAGAGCTAGATGACATCTGAAATACCCAGGCTTAAAAACAGGACTAGGTGTTTACTTGATGTTCCCTCCCTCCCAAAGAGGCCAGGACTAAGTTGTGGTGTGAATTTTAGGTTCATATGGAACTTGGGTCCTGAAGGGCTAAGGTTAGGGTAAGAAGTTTTCATTGGAGCCTCATCAGGGGGTCAATCAAGGGAAGCCTTTGATAGAAAACCAAAACGTGAAAACAAGTGGCTTTCAGATACCAAAGGTGGGATCTATCTTGTATGTCAGAGCCAAAATGGTGCCAGATATGGATGGAATCTAGACTGAAGTAGTTGAGGTGAAGTCTGAAGGGACTGGCAGTTGGGGCCTTCATCACCTACAGGTAGTGCTCATGATTCCATTTTATGGGTCAGGAGATTATAAGATATTTGTGTGGGTTGGGTTGCAAGATAAGAACAGGCAAACATTGAAACAACAACACACGAAGCTCTAGCATGTAGCTCCTTACCAAGCCAGGGCAAGAAGAAAGGTCATCTTCTTAAAATAATACACAATAAAATGAAATAAACTAGTTGAACTCTTAGTGTTTCCTGAATCTGTTCTAATAGTACATGAATTGCCTCATGTAATACAGTAATCATGTGAGGATGGCACCATTCCTATCTCCATGTCTATATCGAATTAAAAATGAAAAATTGAGTCACAGAGAATTTAATATATAGTGAAAAGTCACTGCCAAGTGGGATTCAAAACCAAATCTGACCCTCAGGTCCTCTAGCTTAACCATAAACTAGTCATTTCCAAGGAAAGTACCTATCATTTCTAGTAGTATCACAATTGATGTCCTTAGAGAAACAATAAGATAATACATGCAAAGTAGTCAAAACCACAAAGCTATATAAGAAGAAATCAAACATTTAGAAAGAGGCCTTGTGAGAAGAGAGAAGGATTCTGAAATCATCCAGGCCAACCTGCCTTGTCATGGAGATAAAGATCAGTTACTTACCCAAGGTCCCTGTAGTGGAGACTTGTAGCACCCATTCATCTGCTTCTCTACTCCTTCAAGGGTGTATGGCAAGGTTATGCTTTCCAGCCTCTAATAATTACTGGCCAATGGGCTGTGAGCCGTGGTGACAAGTCACCTCTGGATTGAAGGATTTAACACTGAGGCATTTGAGAGGGGGTGTGAATTCTGCATGGTCTCTCTTCCCCTGCCACGGTGAAGACGCCTGGTAGTCAGGTGTCCCAGATCCCAGGTTACAAAATTCTTGAGTAATCACTTAGAAGAAACCCACCTCAGAGAGTCACCCAACCAGGAGTGGACTTTGCAGAATAAGAAACTAATGTTTATATGGGTAGCAACTAGATTTGAGGAGTTTACTTATACCATAACAAATTTCCTGTCCATCCTTAGTTAAATTATAACACTTTTTTACAACTTCCTTCAACCTAATAAACATCTCCGATCCAATGGTTTTTAGTTCTACTGTTCAAATTATATTAAAATCTCTCTAATTTAGAGATGGAATTTCAAGTAATCTCAAATCTAAGATACATTAGAAAATAGAGGAAATAACCATAAAGGCCTACAGGTCACAGAAATTGATGGAGTGAAGTCCATATATTTTATACCACTGAAGAAATCCTCAGACACATTTGGATCATGGTCGTTTGTAATTCACATTCAGTTCTAACCAGCTACTCTTTTTTTTCCAATTCTAAAAATTAAGACAAATAAGTTCTCTGGAAGCAGGACACAGGTAACTGAAGAGACAGCTGAGAGAGACTCGGGTGAAAATGACTAAGCCCAGGACAACAGTCAGTGGTCACAGTGGCAATCTGGGTTATTTTAACAATGTAAAACAGCAGGATATGTAAAACATTTGAAAAACACTTTCTTCCAAGATGTTTTTTCTTTCAAGTTTTCGTGTTTAAGTGAAAGGACTTCAAATTGTAAAGCTATCAAACATGTAAAAGAGACAAGGGCAAAGAGGTAACTGAACATCCCTCCCAAATGCTATAGTGTTTTGTTTGGGTGGGCTTTAGGGAGTTTTAAAAATTTTCTTCATTTTTATTTTACCATATTTAATTTTCTTCTGCAATGTCATGTATTACTTTTATGATAAGTGAATGTTTTTAAAAAGATGCATTCAATATAGAATACAGAATAATACACAGAATAATTCCTCAAGCAGGCTTTAAAAAAAAGTGTCAACTACATTACCCTATTCATGTTTATCATCAAATGAAGAATAACCACCTCTTAAAAACAGACTTCCTGGGGCTGGCACTGTGGTATAGTGAGTAAAGCTGCCACCCCCAGTGCCAACATCCCATAGGGGCACTGGCTGGAGTCCTGCTGCTCCACTTCTGATCCAGCATTCCTGTTGATGCACCTGGGAAAGCATTGGAAGATGGTCCAAGTGCTTGAGCCCCGGCACCCATGTGGAAGACCTAGATGAAGCTCCTGGCTCTTGGCTTCAGCTTAGCCCAGCCGTGGCCTTTGGAGCAATTGGGAGAGTGAGCCAGCAGATAAAAGAGCTCGCTCGCTCGCCTACTTGCTCTCTCTCTCTCTCTCTCCCTCCCTCTCTCCCTCCCTCCCTCTTTGTAACTCAGAGAGTTACAATAATAATTACAAATAATTAACTAAAAGTTGATTTTAAAGTTTAAAATCATTAAATGACTCTTTAAAAAAAAAAGCAGACTTTGTATTTCTTTACTTGGAAGTGTGAGGAGGGTGTGTGGATATCAGACTTCATCTTGGGCTGAGTGTATAGGACTTCTAGAAGTTATGAGGTATCCACCAATTTAGCCAGGACTAATGGATAGAGTGAGTTCTACCTGCTTGTTCACTCCACTAATCAGAGAACAGGCTGATCTTCCTTTTTATGCCTAGGTAAGCTGAAACTTAGAGGCACCATAAGAGACAAAGGTTCTTCTGAATTGGGTAATTATACTGGTATTTGCATAAGAGATTTGATAATGTAGGGTTGCATGGAGTAGTCAAGCCTGTTGTCTTGCAAATGAGTCCAAAGTCTAAGACACATTCCAATGTGTCAGTTCTAGGGTTAATATATTCAAAATATGTAAGTGCTGGGTCAGCCTTGGCACTGACAAACCAGAGCAGATGCCACAGTAAACAACTGATAGACTAGTACTGAAGCATTCCTGCTGAACATCAACCAGCTGTGGGGGAATTCCTTTTTGAAACCTGGAATTGAGCATTGGATGAGGCGTTTCTTTCTTCAAAGACTCAATCATTGAGTTACATATTTTATAAATAGAATGAGTAGTCATGTGCACGCAAGCACACACACACACACACACTCACAAACTCCCCACCCTGACCCCAACCTCAACTCACTGTTCAAAAATCACTTCAATCCATCATGAAGGACATAGGCCACCAGTAACAGTTTGATTTAGTTTTAAAAGCACCATTAAAGGAGAAAACATCAGAAAATTGGCATGACGTCCTGACAGGCTTGCCAGCACTGCTGGGTGAGGACACCTCCAGCCAAACCACAATTACTGCAGGAACAAAACTCAATGATGTGATGAAAGAAAACATCTTGCTCTAGTTTAGGCAGGTTGTAAGCCCACTTATCCTTGAAGCCCTTTTGGAGGGAGAAAAGACAAACCTAATTTGTAGAGGAGAAGTGTAAGATCGTAAGAAATGCTTCCTTACCCTTCCTTACCCAAGACAGAGACTGCCCACATCATATTTGTATTTAAGGCAGAAGTGAATAAATGGGCACATTTACCACCGACTCTAAGGGTTGTGTGCTTTACAGCAGGTGAGTGTGTGAGGGAAACGTGTAGGTTCTGTCTGCAAGACAACAGCACAGATGTGATGATAAACAACAGGTTTGAGGAGGCAATGGGACCAGTAATGACTGTCACAGCCAGAAAACATGTGCCCAACCTAAAGAGCATACCTACCACTCATTGGTGCCATGAGGAAATGCAGGCTGAATATTGATGAATCTTCCCAATTGCTGTTATTATTTATTTATTTGAGAGAGCAAGAGAGAGAAGAGAGTTCCCATCTACTGGTTCACTTCCCAAATGACCTCAATGGCAGGGGCTGGGATCGAGCTGGAGCCAGGAAACAGGAGCCAGGAACTCTATCCAGGTTTCCCACGTAAGTGGCAGGAACCCAATTACTTGAGCTTCATTCCCAAATGTGCATTAGTAAGAAGTTAGAGTCAGAAGTCAGAGCTGGGCATTGAACACAGATACTCCAATAGGACATGTACATCTGAACCACTAGGCTAAATGTCCACTCCAGATCTTCTTATTTATAATGAAAAGTAAATAATAGATGTTTATTTCACATTTCTTGATTCTCAAATGTAGGCAAACAAGTTTCAAGGGAAAACATCCAAACCTTTCCTCCATACTTCAGGTCAACGTTAAGTAGGACCAGCAGTACATAAATTGCAAACTCTATTTTAATCCAATCTTTCCTTCATCCTGAAATATTTTCTGAGTATCTATGGAGTACCAGACACTGTGCTAGGAATAAAGGATGCAGTTCATAAGACAAAGTTGCTACCCTCAACAATCTCACAATCTTATGTGAGATAGAGATGAAGCTCAAGAACTGACTTGTAATACCAGACTATGAGGACTCATAAGAGGGAGGCCTAAAAAATGGGGTTTCCAGAATAGGGCTCAGAAATTGTTTTGCTAAAGAAGTAATGTCTGAATGGAGACAAAAAATGGTAACTATTAACCTGATATATCAGTTAGCTTTGGCTGCATAACAGACCATCCCAATATTTAATATCCTAAAATAGCATCAATTTATTTTGCTCAAAATTCTGTAGGTTAATAGTTTGAGGTGGGACCAGCTGGGCAGCTCTGATCTAGGACTTGCTAATGTATCAGCAGAGAGTTGGTGTGTTGGTTGGGGGTTGGCTGGGAGTTGGTCTAGGATGGTCTTCTCTTGGGCAATTTGTGTATGATGCTCATGGTCTCATTTCCCGCAGGTGAGCCTGGGCCTTTTCACCTGGCATCCGGGCAAGCTTCTGAGAGAATGAATGGGAAAACGCAAGCCTTTTTGACATCTAGGCTCAGATCTGGCACTGTGACTTCCTCTGCATTCTCACAATCAAAGCAAGTTCCAGGACTAGCCCAGGTTCAATACTAGGATAATGGTCTTCACCTCTTGATGGGGAGTCACGTTGTGAAAGGTGTGGTTACAGGGAGGGGTGAAGAACCACAGCCATTTTGGCAATCTACTTCACCATGTAAGAAGTCATGGCATGTGCAAAGACCTGAGGATAACTGAGTGAGAAAATGGAGTTTGGGAAACTCCATGTTGTTTGCTGTCATAGGAACAGAGAAGACAGAGAGAAGGTATGACAGGTGTGGTCAGAAAAAGGCAGATTGTAAAGATCATAAAGGACCTACTATGTGTGCAGCCCAATGATACAGAGTTGGAGGAGAGCAGGCATTTATTCTATTTTGTGGAGCAAACTGTTGCCCAATTCTACAATTGAAAATAAAGCCAATTAAGGGGAAATAAAAAGTTTTTCTTTTCTTTTAAAAAAGGTGCTTTGTACATGCTGATGGTCTATATGGGAATTATAAAATAAATACAGGGTAAGGTTAAATACATTTTTAAAAAATGATTAAACACAAGCATCCTAAATCAAATGCTCTGGGGGCTTAAAAAGAGGAGGCATCACATTTAGTTTGAAAAATGAAAGAAGGTATCATTAACAGGGTAGAATGCAAGCTAAATTTTGAAGGACAGAAACTTTGCCAGGCAGAGAAAAGGAGTGATGGGGTGAGCATTTAAGCACAGCAGGTTAAGCAGCCATTCACTATGCCAGGATTCCATATTGGACTGCCAGTTCAAGTCCTGGCTCCTACACTTCCTTTTTTTGAATGTATAACAATGCGGGTTTTTTTCATAAATACAACTTTAGTAATATAGTAATTCTTCTCATTGTACTCACACTCCCACCCACACTCTCACCCCTCTTCCTTCTCCCTCTCCTATTCCCATTCTTATTTTTTTCTAAGATCTATTTTCAATTAACTTTATACACATACAATTACTATATACTAAGAAATGAGTTCAACAAATTGTAGGAAAAAAGAAAAACAACTGTTCCTCAGCAATTGAGACAAGGGTTGTTCAAAGTCAGTGCATCTTTAAGTGCTAATTTCACTTCTATAGATTAGCTTTTAGGTGCTCTATTATCACAGATCAGAGAGAGCATATGGTATTTGTCCTTTTGAAACTGACTTATTTCAATAAATATGATGTTGTCCAGTTTCATCCAATTTGTTGCAAATGACAGGATTTCATTGCTTTTTTTGTTTTTTGTTTTTACCACTGTGTAGTAGTCCCTGGTGTACATATCCCATAATTTCTTTATCTAGTCTTCAGTTGACAGCATTTGGGTTGATTCCATACCTTAGCTATTGTGATTTGAGCTGCAATAAACATGGGGGTATAGATAACTCATATGCTGATTTCATTTTCCAAAGGTAAATTCCCAGGAGTGGGATGTCTGGGTCATATGGTAGGTCTATATTCAGATTTCTGAGGTATCTCCATACTGTCTTCTACAGTGGCTGGACCAGTTTACATTCCCATCAACAGTGGATTAGGGTACATTTTCCCCCACATCCTCATCAGTATTTGTTGTTTGTTGATTTCTGAATGAAAGCCATTCTACCTGGGGTGAGGTGAAAGCTCATTGTTGTTTTGATTTGCATTTCCCTGATAATGATCCTGAGCATTTTTTCATGTGTCTGTTGGCCATTTAGATTTCCTCTTTTGAAAAATGTCTGTTTAAGACCTTTGCCCATTTCTTAACTGGGGTGTTTGTTTTGCTGCTGTTGAGTTTCTTGATCTCTTTATATATTCTGGTTATTAATCCTTTATCAGTTGTATAGTTTGCAGATAATTTCTCCCATTCTGTCAGTTGCCTCTTCACTTTGCTAAGTGTTTCTTTTGCAGTGCAGAAGCTTCTTGATTTGATGTAATCCCATTTGTTGATTTTGGCTTTGATTTCCTGTGCCTCTGGGGTCTTTTTCAAGAACTCTTTGCCTATGCCAATGTCTTGCAAGGTTTCCCCAATGTTCTCTAGTAATTTGATGGCTCCTACACTTCCAGTCAAACTCACTGCTAATGTGCCTTAAAAACTGCAGATGATTGTCCAAGTATGTGAGTCCCTGCCAGCCTCATGGGAGACTCAGATGGAGTTCCCAGCTCCTGGCTTCAACGTGGTACAACACGGACTGTTGTAGCCATTTGAGGAAGCAACCAGCAGATGGAAGATATCTTTCTCTCTGTCTCTCCCTCTCTGTCACTCTGCCTTTCAAATAAATAAATAAATCTTTTTGAAGACATGAGCCAAAAGATGAACATTAGCCAAAGTGTAAAGGTAGGAAAATTCAAAATGCCCAGAATAACAAGTAGTGTGTTTTTATCAGCTGAGAGCAGCAGTTTTCAGTCTTTTTTTTTTTTTACCTTAACCTTCTAGAAGATGTTCACATGTATCAGTTTTCCACATTTATACCCTGATTATGCCAGGGTTAAAGCACAATGTGGGGCTATGTATAACTGCCAGTTCTCTGACTGTAACCCCACCTTCTCTTGCTAACTGATCTACTGTGACACTGAGAGTGAGAGCCACACCACTGTAGGCTTTTGTAGAGAAGCAACAAAAGATGGTAGCTGAGAAAAAAAGTTACAGAGAGAGCCTTGAAGGGCTCAAATGACAGGCTAAGGAATTTATTTTTATTTAATAAATGACTTTCTATGTTTATTTTCATATACTTGAGAGGCAAAAGTGACACACAGAGAGAAACAGAGAGACAGAGAGATATATCTTCCATCCAGTGGTTCACTCTCCAAGTGCTGGCAATAGCCAGGATTGGTCCAGGCCAAAAACAGGGGTCAGAAACTCCATTCCAGTCCCCAGCATGGAAATGGAGACTCAAGGGAGCACTTGAGCCATCATCTGCTGACTCCCAGGGTGCATTAACAGGAAGCTGCATTTGGAGGGGAAGTAGCCAGGATTCAAACTGGTGCTCCAGATATGGGATGCAGGCATCCCAAGTGGTAGCTTAACCAACTACAAACACAATGATCATCCCAAGACTAAGGAACTTAAATGTAGTGAAGTCCTTGAATGTATTACAGTATGATGAATAATTAGAGCTGCATTTTGCAAACATTTATCTGACAGAAGTGAATAAAATAAAGTAGGGAGAAGTCAAGAGCTGATGCTTCTTCCCCATCCCCTAGCCATGGTAGACATCACTAATTGATCAGGAGCCTTTTCCTATGAAGTAGAAATAAATCCTCCAAATTCATCACAGTATAAAGCTCTAGTGGTGGAGAAAGGAGAATGGAACTAAAAAGCAACCTGAAACCTAATAGTCACCCTTGGGCTGGAGACAGGCTGCCACTTAAGAGGTGAATACTACACTCAGGAGGGAAGCAGAGCCAAGGTGGCCTCTGCAGGTGGCAGGGGAAATGACAAGGGGGAATGTTTTGAGGAGTAGTGGTAAAGTGTGTCAGTTGGACTTGGAATTTCCTGAACATGGGGAGTGAAAGAGAGTTGCAACCAAATATCATTCTAACTTTGAGGTTCTGAGAGAATCATTGTGCCTCTAACACAAAAAGTAAGCTGGAAAAGCAAACTGATTGTGAAGGGGTGAAGTTTACCTGTTTGGTATGAACATCAGGTCTCAAAGCATCAGGATGAGGGCTGAGGCTGAAGTTTGTGACAGTAAGCACAAAAAACTAGAATCTCACGACTATAGCACTTCTCCCAAGATGCTCAGGGGCTTTGAAAGAATGTGCATGGGAGAGAAGCTGATTTCTTATTTCCTGGCAGAACCAAGGATAGGGGGCAAGGTGAAGCAGAGGATGTGAAAGAGTTTCTTTTCTCTTGCATGAGCAACACCAGAAGAGAGAGGGGGGAAATCCAGTGCATTGCATGCTGGTCCGTGGCTGCCCACGTGGTGTCCTTCCCTACTTTGCAACCTCTCTCAGTATCTCAGTTCTGATGCAATGGAACATGTGGGAGACTTGATCAAGCTTTGCAATTCGTTGTTCTGCAGCTTCTAGCTCAAGACAGTTTTCCATACATCAGAAGTGGATACTCACGGGCAAAGGAGGGGAGCTGAATTTAACTCATTCTCCTTTCAGGGATACAGTAACGAATTTTGGTTAGACTATGGGTTGTAAATTAAGATTTCTGGAGTTCATATCTTGACACTACCCCAAGGAAGTCACTTAACGTCTCAGCATGCCCATGCTTCCATCTGTAAAATGAGGACAATATGCCAGTATCTACTTTTTGTGAGGACTAAGTGAGAAATGCATGTTAAGTGAACTCAATTATTAATATGATTTCTTCACAATTACAGTTTTTAGTATAGATACTGTTATAAGGTGTCAATGAATAGTTCTTCTTATACATTAATAGAATCCATGGGGAGTTTTCATAATTTTCTAAGAAAAAAATTCCCAATTGGTTTAACATAGCTGGATAAAGAACTTCAAGGACTTAGAAATGAATGAATGCCACCTATAAAGGTAATTCCTAGAGACTTTTCTAGTCTCTGAGAAGAAGTCAGGTGATTCTGGCCATACAGTGAGTCCATTACAGGTATCAAACACACCCAGTCTCCAAGTGTATGAGGTTAGGAAGTTAGACTTTGGCTAATGGCCTTCCAGATTTGGGCTTGATAAATTTCCTGTTCCTACATCTTTTAACCTAGAAACAAAAAGGAGCTAGAAAAGAGTTAGAGCATGTTTTACTTCAGCTCCAAAATTTATTTATAAATTCTTCCTCTTTATAATATAGCATCACAGAGATGGAATTTGGTGATCCAGTTAGCACAATTCAGAGGTCTGAGCATTAAGAAGAGCAGTAGCCAGCCTGGGATGAGAGACATCGCCACAATACTCTGCATTTTCAAACTATTGGATATGTACTGCCAAGCAGAAATTAATCTTGTGCCTATCATAATATTCCATAACAATGCAAAGTAATTCTTTTACTGGAGTCATGTTTCCTTTCCTATTGTCTTAAAATAGCACATCATTTCTTTATCAAAGAATCTTCTACAAGTATTGGCAGTAGAGTGCTGTAAAATTTAAAAATGGGTTCTCCAGGGGGCTGGCGCCGTGACTCACTTGGTTAATCCTCCGCCTGCGGTGCCGGCATCCCATATGGCCGCAGGGTTCTAGTCCCGGTTGCTCCTCTTCCAGTCCAGCTTTCTGCTGTGGCCCAGGAGGGCGGTGGAGGATGGCCCAAGTGCTTGGGCCCTGTACCCGCATGGGAGACCAGGAGAAGCACCTGGCTCCTGGCTTCAGATCAGCATAGCACTGACCGTAGCGGCCATTTGGAGGGTGAACCAACGGAATGAAGATCTTTCTCTCTGTCTCTCTCTCACTGTCTAACTCTATCTGGCAAATAAAAAAAAAAAGTCCTGGTGCATCACATTTGCCAGTTTCTGTGGTATAAACACTTCTGCTGATTTCCAAAAGGACCAAAGGAATCAGGGAGAGTGAAGTTGGGAAGATCTGCACACAATTAGCTCTAATGAGCCAATAAAGCTGTCTGTCAAATCCCACTGTTTTTGTCAATCCACCTCTTAAGCCCAAACAACTGTAATCTCAGACTTGCCCTTGGGGCTAGGGAGCCCACGTGGGGCAGCAAACAAGACCGGATTCTCCAGGTGGCTGCCGAAGCCATGCCCAGTCAGTGCAGACTGCTTTGTTTTGCATCATAAATATGTTTTGAGGTTTTTCTTTATAGCAGGTGCTCTTCCCAGAGCACACCAGTCGGAAGAGCAATCAGGAAATGCGGGGAACAATACAAACAACATTGAAAATGGTTCCAGGAGGTTCTCTGAGGCCCTCTGGGACCTGGCATCTTAGCAGAGTCCCAAGAAGCTCATGTGACCCTCCTGAGAAGACATGAAAATTCTCCTTCAAGGTCACCCATGCCATTAGTTGCACTGCCCTCTTATGGCTTCAGTGTCACATGGTGATGACAAATCTGTGAGTGTCGAGGTGTGTGAAGAAGGCTCACCGGATCACAGATGCAGCTGTTCCTGGAACCCACCTTTCAGGAGAAATTTGGGACAAATCCTCTCCTGCTGAGTAGGCAGATAGCCGAGTAGCACAACTGAGTCACAGCCCAAGAGTGTTGCAGGGAGCCTAGCTGTCAGAGTTCCCTTGTCTCAGGGATGAGCCCCTGAGCCTCACATCTCGTGAGGTGCCCACTGCACCTGAAACTAGCAAACTCCTGGTGCCTGCTCTGAGGGACGGTTCAGATGAGTCTGGTTCCTCCCCACCCCCTGCGCACACTGGAGCTAGTCTCTGTCCTCCCCTTCTCTCACGCATTACTGACTTGACCTGGTCTCTTTGTGGAGAACTGGGCACTTCTTTCTCTGAGGGCAGAATGAAGAGACTCACTGAGTCGCACTGCAGAAGGGCTTTGGGAAGGTGCATTGTGGAAGGACTTTCAGAGGCAGTCCTTGGCATCTCTGCTTTAACCAGTGAGGTGTCACAACTGGTTTCCAGCAGCAGCAGCAATGGGGTTGAGCTGGCCTTTCCTCCTCTCCTACCAAGTATCTACTTTGCAGGACTGGGGAAGGCACATGGAGAAGCATGCAGGAGTGCTGCCATGTTCAGAAGGTGTTAAATATTAGAAGGGTGATGCCTCCAGACAGATTGCTTAGCCAATTTCTTCCTCTTAAACCTTATACACTCTCCCACTCCAGTACTTACTACTTGATGAGTATGTGTTTCCATTAGCTGATTTGGTGTTACAATGCCATCTTATTCATCTCTGTTCCCAGGTCCACCCCAGAGATTGGGATCCCAATTTTCTAAATGAAGCAAGGAAGTCCAAAGAGCTAATAAGTTGCAGACATAGGATTTCAGTCACGTCTTTGATTCCACCTGCAGTGGTCATCCACTCTGACGTGTGATATGCATTCAACAGAGGTCTAATAAACCCAGCAATGAATAAGCCCTCCTCCTCTTTAGCCGTTACTTCAGAAAACATTGATCTGCTGTTGTATGTCCTATCCTCAGATCGCTGGACAATTACTGAACACATCAAAGAAATCAACCAGCTGGTTCATAGCGAGTGGTGTGGAGACTGAACCACGAAACTGCAGTAAGAGGGAAAAGTTAGGAGGATGCAGGGGCACCAGACAAAGAGTCAACGTGGTCAGTCTGAGGTCAGAGCATTTCCTAGCCACTAAGGCTCATCTCCACTCAAGGATAGAACACGCCAGAGTTCTTCACAAGTCTTTGCTCATAAGACCTCTAAAATAATTTTATAACATTACTTCCAATCTAAAAGATGACATCTAAAACTCTTTTGTACATAGTAGTTGCGAAAAGCTATGTTATCAAATATATCAGAATGCTAACATATATAATATGCATACTTCAGTTTTCATATATCAGTACATCAACTTTATGTTATTATGCACATTTTAAAATATATTCAGGCCAAAACCTTGAACAGCAGAATCAACTTATTAAATTTAGAGAAAATATTCACCACAAACTCTAATTAGCCAAACCAACTTCATCATCAAATCAAGCAGCCAAATCAGCCTGCTGTTAGAAAACATTTGAGTTCCTTTTTTGTTTCCAATGAACACATTCTTACATCCTCCCTGCCCCCATGACAACCTTCTCACTCCTTCCTGTTATTCTACCGCAGTTGGAGAAACACAGTACTTCTGCCTCAGTGGGAGACCCAGATGAAATGAGACATGGTCTGTTTCTCTTTGCTTGGCTCTTATAGGGCTCTCCCTCCGGAGTGCCGGATTCTGCCGTTACCCCTCTGTGTGATGCCAAGGCACAATGCCCCTTAGTGAGATTCCAGATGGGTGAGAAGGTTTCCCTTTCTGAATCAAGCAGGAGAACTCCCCAGATGAATTATTAGGTGAAAATAAACAAAATAAGGTTTTGATAGGAGTTCAAACGGAAGCTGAAGATCTGGACATGGATTTGCTCAGGTGTTAACAATGCCTGTGTGCCCCTGGAAGTCTTCAGCCTTTTGCTTCCATCACCAAGACCTGTGTTTCCCAGATGCTGCTCTTACCTCCCAGTGGCCATCATCCAGGGCTCACATTCCAGCTGTCCCTGACTCAGTTTGCTCTAGTTGGCCTGGAAGGCTACTTCTAAGGTACCCATCCAAGTGTCTCTTGCTCAGCAGACCTCAGCCTTCAGGCCCCAAGCTCTGAATTTCAAGTTTTTACCACCTTTTCCTTACCTTAACAAACTTCCATGACTTTAAGAAGAAAGATTTTAGACACATTAAGCTGATTTTTATGAGAGTGCCTACAACCAATAGCCTGCCCTAGTTTGGAGGTAGTATTTGCATTTTCTCAAAGAAAATCTTTCTTATCAAAAGACTCAAGAGTTGGTTGGAAATTCAAACTAATCTAAGAGAATCTATCGGCATTGAAAAGGAAACATTCTGGATGACTTCAAGACATTTTAACAGCCGTTTTGGTTACTGTGCCAGGAAGCAGTGACTTGTGGAGTGGGGTCTATGCCTGACAAGCAACATCAATTTTACATCTGCACGGGGTACTAATTCTGGAAAAAGTCATCAGTGTCCTGTAATCAGTTGGTGCCTGATACTGCAGCATCAGAATGGAGACAGAGTGAGTCCCAGCAAACTTTACTCAAGCCCCTGCATCCCTAGAAATTCCATGCAATTCAAGTCTTTTGAAAGTACTTTGTTCTGTTCCATTGCAGGTCTTAGATATTTTTTAATTCGATAGGATAGAGAATAGCATCCAAATAGGTGGGGAAAGCCATGTGATCCAACCTAGGAGCCTCATTAAAAGCACGGGGATTCTGAAGGTTATTTCCCACCACGTTGCATACACCGAGACTGAAGTAGTCAGGCTGTGAGGAAGAAAAAAGCCACATCCGAAATAACGCCTCTCTCACTCAGGCATATGGTAAATTCTGAGAAGTTTGCTCTCCAAGTCTAAGGATTTGAATCTTGCCTTCCAAAATGGGGTAAGAAAAATGGATTTCTGCCACTTGGCGCCACAATTCAATAAATAACTCTTGAAACCAAATCCATAACTCTAAACGTAGATATGAAGATTTATAGAAAGAACAGCAAAAAAGATCTTCTGAATTCCACTGTAACCATGACATTCAAACGACCTGACCACACAGCACCGGAATTCAGATCGAATTAAAGAATATCTGCCATTGCAGTCAGAACACAAATGAGCTCCCCGACTCCCCTGCACCCCTATTACTTATTTTCATGATAAACAGCAGACTAACAAACATCTGTGCCTTCCCAGTGTCCAAGGGATCTTGTTTGCAAACATGAACAACCATCTCTTTGTTCTCTCTGGAGAAAACAAAACACTATCAATCAGAGCAAAGCTACATACCCAGACCTGCTGCGGCTGCTGCTTGCTCAAAACCGCATGTCATTCCCCTGCAAGCCAGAGCACTAGGATGCCTGCGTATCCTCTGCCCCTGCTCTTCCGAGCAGTGCTGCAGGTTAACTCTTGGAGGCTGGATGCTCTAGCCAGGAAAGCCAAGGCTCACCAATTTAACCACTTGCACGCTGACTCATGCACAAGGCAGGACACACCCCAGCCGAGCCTGCTGCTGGAGGAAACCTTGCACCATCCTTGGAAGGTCACACCTGGAGGTCTGCATTTTGCACCCTGCACAAACACAGTCTGGGAAGCAAGCAGTCGTTCATTTTCTCAGACTGACTTGCTGGTCCTCATTCACTTGGAAAAGATTCAATTCTTTCTCTACCACATGAACCACACATCACACAGAGGAGACTTTACAGGACAAAACAGCACAGATAGGTAAGTTAACACCATACTGGATGAATGAGTTCAGCTCTAAGAGAGTAGATGTTCCCACTGTTCTAGAGATTGCTACCAGATGGAGGAAATTGGTTTCATGTAGTTACATTGGCAGTTAGGGAAGCAGGTAAGACGGTGCTTATATATTCCCTGGTATTCTTCCAATACAAAACCAAAAATCAATTTCCTGTAGGATTGCCTCTGTTTTAATCTACCTGGGAGTTGCCTGGTCCCTAGGAAAAGAGTTCATTCTTCTGACCTTTTGCCCTCCATTAGCAGGTATCCAAGGCAGGAAAAAGGAGGCAAAAATGTGTCTTGTTTGATCAGTTCCCTAATGTCCACTTCACCCCATCCCTGCCATCACACATAAGGCTCAGAAGCACAAAATTTCCCAGGAGAAGTGGTGTTGCTTTTCCTTATGCTTGATTGGTGTGTGATTTAAAATAGCAGTTAAAGGTGCAACACCTTGCCTCTCAGCCTAGGGCAAGTTCTTGATTTTATTCAGGCCATGACAGAGTATGCTATGGGATTCAAATGGAAGTAGTAGTTGGGGGCAAGGCAGGCAGGGTGGTACAAGGGTTAGGAAAAAGATGAATTGTTTAGGCAGGCATGAAATTGACATGCAGCCCTGTGGGAACTGGAGGTTAGGGAGTTAGCACAGGTTCCTTCTTCCCAGCGACTGGAGCTCCAGGGCTGCCAGCTGAGGTTTATCAGCTACTAATTGGGCTCCAAGGCTCTGGGGCCTCCTTTGCCTCAAGTGCACCTACCTTGGGAGCGGAGAAGCTCCAGGGAAGGGGGAGCAAAACCATCTGTGTCATAATAATAATGTGCTAACAAAAGCAGCAGCTATTATGTTGAATGCTTACTGTATGCCAACAAATGTGCTGAAATGCTAATTCTGCAACAAAATCTATGCTTCCTTCTCCTTCCTGGCCTTCTCTATCTGCAGTCAGGATAACCAAGTGACTGAAATCCGAACAATGGGAAGAGAGCAGAAGTGCTCTGCACCAATCCCGTTACTGGCAGGTTCCAGGCACAGACTTGGAGGGGGAAATCCACAATGCCCCTGAGGCTGTGGGGGGAAGAAATGAAAAAGCCTCCACCAAAAAGCAAAGAGCCTGTGGAAGAGAACTGCTAACCTTTCCATTATTTTTAAATTACAGGTGAAAACTTGGATGACAACTTAACAATGTGTTTTTTCAAAACTCTTAGGGATTGTTAGCAAAACAATTTGAAGACCACTTCTCTGCAGAACCACCACATTTCTTAACCAGCTATTCACACTGTCCCTAGAGCAAGACCTTTGCTTTATATTTGCCTCTGGCCCTTCTCCTAGTCATTATTTCATTCCGGTCTTATGGGTCCCTTTACAGTTCTTAAGTACACTGCTCTTTCGCACCCCTGCTCAAAGTTTTACCTTCCACCAAGACACTTTGCCAGCTACTTACCTCTTAGCTGAATCTAACCTCAATGACAAGGCAGTTTGGAAACATGGCGGAAAATTCTTTTGACACTTGGTCTTTTGAGGGGTGGAGATCTTTGTCTTCTTTTTTTAATTTGGGTGGGCTTGTGACTGATTGTTACTGCCAGGAGAGAATGCAGAAGGTGATGCAATGTGACCACTGAAGCTGGGTCATAAGGTTTTGCAGCACCTGCCTTGCTTCATGGAAAACTCACTCTTGGAGCCCTGAGAAATCATGTGAGAAGCCTGGGAATTCACACAGAACAGATCACATAGACATGCTTTGGTCACTGTCCCAGCCTAACCCATCCTTCCAGCCATCCCCGCAAAAATGCTAGATGTGTAAATGAAGCAGTATTCAACCTTCCAAACCAGTCCATCCACCAGCTAAATACCATGGAGTGAACCCGATCAACACAACATGGAACAAAAGTGTCACCCAGCCAAGTTCTGCTTGAAATTCCTGACCTACAAAGCTGTATGTGGTGATAAAATGGTTGTTGTTTCACATCTCTACGTTTGGAGTAGTTGTTGCCAGCAAGAGATAATAAACACCCTCCTTTAGGACCCAAGAGAGGTTCCATGTTTAAGAATATTCCCTAACCATTCTAATACCACATCTTGGAATTAAGCAATCTGTTTTAAATTAATATTTTTAAATAGAGTTGCCCTATTCCATCTGAAGTCCAAGCTCCTTTTATTGCATTATGTCTCTTTATAGCATCTTATATAACAGGCCTTTGATGAATGGCTGGTGATTGGGGAATGCTATCTGTGTAACTGGAGGCATACCTAGGACCAAGGTGGGAACATGAGCAGGGGCTGGGGTAATGTGCTGCTCCCTATCTGGTTTTTGCTCTCTCTGGACACCAGAATCTTGACTGTAATGGTCAAGTGGTATTTATCCAATCCTGCACTTATGCATGCATTTACTAAATGTCTACTATTTGCCAGGCATTTTTAAGACCCTGGTGATAGAGCAATGAAGACCTTCCTTTCATGGTACTTCCATTACAAATGGAGGAAGACAAAAAAAAAAAAGTTTACTTTCTTAGCTTTGTGTCAAGAAGAACAGAGCAAGATGAAAGGCAGGAAAGTTGTTTTAAACAGCATAATCAGAGAGGTCTTCCCTAATAAGGATATTTTAATAGAGATTTGAAGGAAGGGGAAAGAAAGTTATAAGTCATGCTTATGCCTGAAGAAAAGTATTCCAGGAAGAGGGAGTAGTAAGCACAAAGTTCTCCCAGAGAAGACTCTGCCTGATGGTTTGGAATTTGAAAATGTGGCCAGGGTGACTTGAGCAGAGAAAGCAAGGAAGCAGCGGGAGGCTATGTGGTCAAGAAATTGGTGGCGTCTGAAATATCCAAGCAAGAGACTCAGACCAGAGGCTGGAAGCGGGGGTGGTAAACTGGTCACAGTGTGGATCTGTTCTAAAAGCAAAGTCAACAGGCTTTCCCATGGGATAAGGATGTGAGTGAGAAATAGGAGTCAAGAACGATTCCAAAGCAAAAGCCAATAGGGTTTTATTTGGCAATGGCCGAGACTGGGTCAGGCTAAATCCAGGAGCCTGAAGTTCCATCCACGTCTCCTATGTGGGTGGAGGGTCTCAAGTACTTGGGCCATATTCCGATGCTTTCCCAGGCACATTAGCAGGGAGCTGGATGGGAAGTAGAGCGGCCAAATACCCAAACTGATGCTCCAACAGGGGATGCCAGCATTCCAGACAGTGGCTAACCTGCGGTGCTAAAATGCCAGCCCTAACTTCATTTTTTAGATAATCAATACAGTTTCTTCTTTAAATATTTGTTCTAAGTCAAGAGTGAACTCATCTAGACTTCTAATTTTATTTTTCACTTCTAATTTGGTGATGTGTGATATAGCCCCATTTCCTCAAGGCCACTCTCTTGATGCTGCTGGTATTCTTGATGTGGAAGCTCATTACTCAGAGACATGTAGTTTTTACTACATATATGAGGTATATAAACACATATACATATATACACACATATATAAACACATATATCATATGTACACATATGTACCTTGCTGTATGTAATATGTTGGTACAGTTTAAAAAGCTTTTTTTATCCTGTAAAAAGGATGGCATTTTGCCTAGTGTGTAGGAAGCCCACATCCCTTATCAGAGTACCTGGGTTTGCATCCTAGCTCTGACTCCCAATTCTAGCTGCCTGGTAATGCAGATCTTAGGAGGGAGTGGTGATAGCTCAAGTAATTGAGTTCTTGCCACCCACATGGGCCACCTGGATTGAGTTCCTGGCTCCCTCCCAGCTTTGGCCTGGTCCTTCTTAGCCGTTGGTGGCATCTGAAGAGTGAACCAGCAAATGGGAGCTCTGTGACACAAGCTGACAAAAATTAGGAAGGTTATTAACTCATATAACTAACAGTGCAAGGAAGGCAGCCCCAGAATTGGTTGTTTCAGCCACCAGTGATATGATTAAGGACGTAGGTCATTTGCTTGTACCAGCCCTGTCCCTAGAGTTGCAGAAATTCTAAGCATTACATCTAAACACAACCTTACCAGGAGAAAGAGGGTATTTTCATGTGTGGGTCTCCACATAAGATCAAGAAAGCTTTTCTAGAAGGAAATCAGCTGACTTCCTGTGAAGGTAAACATACTGACACATTACCTACCAATTCTACACCTGGATATTCATTCATGAGAAATGAAAACATTAGTGCATACACACATGTGAGCACACAGACTCTGACATACAGAAAATCTATACAAAATATCCTCAGTTGTGTGGAAACAATCTGATTTCAGTTTATAGAAAAGCACATAAACAAACAGTAGCACATTAATGTAATGAAATGTGGCTCTCTAATTAAAAATACGAATTTGTAATACACAATATAGATAAATCTAACAAAGACAGAGGGAAATAAGTCATACACAAAGCATGCATTTATAATCCATAGTAGGAGGGGAAAAAAACATGATGAGGGGGAAAAAAAGGGTGGATACAATGGATGTTTACTTCCATGAGGGGTGAAGTGGAGTGCTGGCCAGCACTACCTGGGAGGAGGCCTAGGGATATTTCCGGGGAGATAGCAGTGTTCTCCTGATAGGTGTTTAGGATACACAGCTGCATGAATTTGTTAAAATACCACATGTGGGACCGGCGCTGTGGCGCAGCAGGTTAACTCCCTGGCCTGAAGTGCCAGCATCCCACATGGGGACCGGTTCAGTCCCAGCTGCTCCTCTTCCAATCCAGCTCTCTGCTGTGGCCTAGGATAGCAGTAAAAGATGGCCCAGGTCCTTGGGCCCCTTCACCAGTGTGGGAGACCTGGAGGAAGCTCCTGGCTCCTGGCTTTGGATCTGCGCAGCTCCAGCCATTGCAGCCATCTGGGGAGTGAACCAGCAGATGGAAGACCTCTCTGTCTCTACCTCTTTAACTCTTTCAAATAAATAAAATAAATCTTTTAAAAAAATACCACATGTACACTTAATATTAGGTATTTCACTGTCTGTAAATTTTACCTCAAAGGAAAAAGAAACTTAACAAATTTTTCATCTTAGTTGAAGATGCGTATGTCAAAGTAAGGAGAAGGAAATCCTTATCTTCAAATTACCTTGAAATGCATCCAAAAAAATAAGACAGAGAGATGGATAACATCTAAACAAATGGATTGATAAGTGGTAAAGGAAGTACAGCAAAAAAAAAAAAAGGTAGAAATTAGATGTGGTTATGGCAATTGTTATTGTTAAATTCTTATAAATTTGTCCTATACTTAGAAATTTCATAATAAAATATTAGAGGCAAAAGGGGTTTGTACAGAAAGGGCTAAGGTCAAATAAAGATGGAAGGATACTGGCCTATTGAAATTTTAAAAGGTTTCTTTAAGGGAAGATTTGTCAGTGTTAAACACGCTGATAGGCAGGCTGGTTTTATATACTTGTTGGTCTGCGTGTGTGTTCCCTGAAGGATTTTTATTTCCCATCAACACCATACTGAAAGGATAGAGAACACAGAGTCTGTGTTCTCCAGCACCCAGTGTTCACCTGCTGTCCCCCAGTGCTTACCACTGAAAGACTCCCTTCCTTGGGGCTTCTGGTCCCATCCCACCAATTCATTTCCCCCAGGTTCCTGGGCATACAAAAGAAGCGGCTCCAAGTCAGAACAGAGCCAGCAGGTCTTGTGGGTGAGCTGGGCGACTTTCTTTCCTGCTCTGACCTCATTTTAGAATCAGGAAGCCTGCCATCAACTTCTCATCATTGTTGTCAAGGAAAAGACTTGGATGTGGGCCCCCTTCAGTTCCAAGAAGAAAATGGATTTTCTGAGGCCTGGGCAAGTTCATTGTTGTCACTGTTTTTAATTGGTGATTTAGCTCTGAACATCTTGAGAATTTAAGCCAGTTTTGCTAGCTCAGATCTGCAGGAAGCCCAATTGTCCCAGTTCTTCATTCTAGGCATATGTTAAAGTGACATTTCAGATACCTTCCCATCTAATTTCGGTGACTTTTTGTTTGAATTTGCACTTGGTGAATGCTAATAGTACGTGGGGGTTATGCGTGCTGAATACATTGACATTTTCTCTCCTGGAGGAAGAATCGTTTTCTCCCTTCTCACACACCCCAAGAATGTTCACTACACAGCACCGTTGGGCACAATTGGAACAAAGGATTCTGGGACAAGACCTTCTGGCTATATTCTCCCTTCAATCTCTGCCCTGCTGCAGTTGGATCCCTCTGTGCTAAGGTACCAGGAGACCCTGGGAAACCTCATTAAGCAGCTACTTGCCCTGGGGGCTTCAGAGCATCCACTGTAAGTTGCATGGGAAGGGTGATAGATCAACCTCCGTGGAGTCATCTGGCGTCAGCTCATGAGCACAGGAATGTGCACCCAGATGAGTGCCAGTGATGTTTCCAAAGGGAACAGGTGCCAGTGGCACTAATTGGACACCGTTCTTTTTCAAGCCATTTTCTGTACACGCTCATCCCTGGAGCCTGTGGAGAAACGGAGTTAGCGAATGCCTGCAAATTCATCTGCTGGCCTCTGGTATGGAGTCCATGAGGCTTACTGAAGCAGATGTAATGTGCTCTGCTAACGCTGCCTGCTGCGAAAAGGAAGTTGGTGTTTGGAATACACACAATGTCCTCAACGCTTACCCACTGCCTGTCCTGTTTCACCGCCCAGCCCACCACAGCCCAACAGCACGCAGACATCAAAGGCTCCCCTGGCCAATAGGGCACATTATGAACACACTTTCTACAAGCAGGGCCATGATGGGATTATGGCCTCTTGAAATGCAAAACCAATGACTGCAGAGAAACTTTCAAACAAACATTCTAACAACCAGATTTTGTTTGTTCCAAAATGAGTTTTGCATTTGTTTTTTGTTTCTTTGTTTGCCAAAACATCCTACAATATCAGTAAATTGCTATACATCCACTAAAGGAAGACAAGATAGGTGCGTTGTGGCCAGTGTTGTAGTACACCAGATTAAGTCACTGCCTAGGATGCTGGCATCCCATATGAGCTCCAGTTCAAGTCCCAGCTGTTCCACCTCCAATCCAGTTCCCTGATAAGGCACCAGGAAGGCAGTGGAAGATGGTCCAAAACCTTGGGCTCCTGTTACGCTTGCGGGAAACACAGACTGAGTCCCAGGGTCCTGACTTTGTGATTGTGGACATTTGGGGAGTGAATCAGTAAATGGAAAATCTTTCTCTCCCTGTCTGCCAGTCTGCCTTTCAAACAAACAAACAAACAAACAAATAAGGTATGCACCTTTCCATGGTTGTAGGCTCTTCATTAGAAGAGAATGGAGGGACCAGAGCTGTGGCGCAGTAGGTTAATCTTCCGCCTATGAAGCTGGCATCCCATATGGGTGCCAGTTCTAGTCCCAGCTGCTCCACTTCCAACCCAGCTTTCTACTATGGCTAGGAAGGCAGTAGAAGATGGCCCAAGTCCTTGGGCCCCTGCACCCAAGTGGGAGACCTGGAGAAAGATCCTGGATCCTGCTTTTGGATCCGCACAGCTCCAGTTGATGTGGCCATTTGGGGAGTGAACCAAGAAGAGCTTTCTCTCTGTCTCTCCCTCTCACTGTCTATAATTCTACCTCTCAAACAAATAAAATCTTTAAAAAAGAGAGAATAGAGAAGAGATAGTATACTATGTAACCTTCCTCTCTTCCCCTCGCATGCTAATAAATACTACTAGCAGGAAATAATTCAAACAGTTCTTTCATGAGATTCACAGAGCTGGCAAGTGGAACAGAAACCAGGTGCCAATAAATCATGGTGGGCACATGCATCTCTGCTTCATTGCTTTCCTAGCTCATCATCTAAAGACCTGTGTCATGCTATGTGAGGGTCCATCAATATTTGAACATCAATCACCCACACATATCAGAGAACTATTTTGCCAAAGACACTAAGATATAAATGTGTCCAAAATAAGAGTGTATATTCAGAAGTTCAAATAAAGGTTGAATCTAGCTGGAGTCACCCTTCCCATTGGTTGGAACTTCTTTCTTGGCTTTACAGAGTGGGGCTTGCTCTCTCTCTCTCTTTCTCTCTTTCCTTCCCTCTTTATAATAATGAACAGTGGGCCTTCACTGAGTACTTAGCCAGTATTCCCAGGCCATGACTCCTCCACATTATACTCCAAGATGCATAGAATTGTCCCTATTTTCAAGTGAAGAAACCCAGAGAAGATAATCATTTTCCCAGGAGCACAGCGGCCATAAGCAGCAGAGCTGAGATTTGAATTTGCATCTGAGTTCCCAGGACATACCCTTAGGGATACATCTGGTTTCCTCTACCTCCTTCTAAAGTGTCTGCCTGCCACCCCTCACCCCAATTACTTTCTTTCTTCATAAAACAATGAAGTCATTCGTTCATTGATTCCTTTAACTTTCCAATCTGTATTCAATGCCTATTATACAAGTTAAACAGAAAGATATTTCCTTTAACCATTCCCACAAGCCTTTTTGGTTCCCACAGACACACAGGTATTTACACAACCCACTATGGTCTGGAGATCCATTCCATTCCCATAGCGCACAAAGATAGCCATTAGCACTGATTTCAAGGGTTTCTTGTTGTGAAGGTGTAAACTAGAGCAGATTCCAGGATCACATCTCTGGGACATTGATTGTTGTAGCAATGCCTTGAATGAGCCATGTCCTTTTAGCAACTGTCTGGGTTTATATTTGGAAATGACATCTCCAAGCACTACCAAGTCTTACTTAGACTCAGATCCATGAGAAAAGATTTGGATGGAGCCCTAAGAGTGAAATAAGTGTGCGTAGTGTCCTGTTTGAAGTGATTGTTAGAAATAAAGTAGATTGGGGTAGCTAAAGGAAGAACTAAAGCAGGAGGTTAGCCTAGCAGTTAAGATGCTGAGGTCTCCCAGACCAGAGTCTCTCTGATACTAAGCTCCAGTTCCTGAGTTCAGCTACTAGCTAAGGCCGATTCTGGGAGCCAGTGGTGATGGTTTAAGTGATTAGGTTCCTGCCATCCATGGGGAAGATGTGCATTGAGTTCCCAGCTCCTGGCTTCTGACCCAGCTCAGTTCCAGTTGTTGCTGGTACTTGGGAAGCGAACAAGTGCATGGGAGCTCTGTGTTGATCGGGGAGGGGAGGGGAGAGGGAAGAATGAGAATGAGAATCACTGCTGCTCTTTCATACTTCCAGTAGAAAATGCTTTGGCTAACCCAAGTTAGTTGAGACTCTGTCGTGGGTCACATAAGTACCATCCCCTGACAATAAAAAGCTTCACCCAAAAGAATAAGAAAAAAGAGACTGACTCAACAAATCGAAAACATTGTACACTATAACCTTGAGCCAGCATTGTACATACCAAAATAGGTCAAGCATTGTAGACTATAGGCACCTGATATGTACTCTTAGTGTCCTGAAGTTCCTTCTAAGCAACTGTATTTGGTGCTAACCAATGTTTCTGACAATTCTTTCCAAGGCACCAGCTTCACACATAACGCACTGCTCTCAGACATCTAGAGTAGTCAAAACAAAGAAAGTATTTAAATTCTGCTCTTCACTTTAATGTTGGAATTCTGTTGGCTTCACTTTAATGTTGGAATTCTGTCAAATAAATGATTTTTCTTGCTATAGGCTTATTTCTAATCTCAAGGGACCACTTCCACCTGGAGAAAAGGGATGTTGGAGGGAAATCCTGACACACTTATTTTCCCTTGGCCTAGAATTTCCCATTACACCAGAAGCTGGGTAGTTATGAAATTGCCTAAAAGGAATTTTTTCATTAAGCTACAAAGATGGCATTTTGGATATTCTTTGCCTACCTTGTCAGAATGATCCCATACACCTAAGTTATTGAGTTATTATTAAAAGAAAATGAAGGGAGTGGGAGTTTAGCCTAGTGGTTGAAACACATCTCACATTAGAGTGCCTGGTTTCAACTACTGGCTCCAGTTCCTGAGTCTGGTTTCCTGACAGTGCAAAACATGGGAGGCAGTGGTGACGGCTCAAGTCTCTGGATTCCTGACACTCACATGGCAGACCTGGATTGAATTCCTAGTTCCAGGCTGCAGCCCTGGCCCAGCCTCAGGCATTATGGACATCTGGAAAGTGAACCATTGGATTGGAGCTATGTGACTCCACTTCTTAAATAATAAAGAAGAAATGAAATCCCAAAATGGGGTTCTGTTACTAGCTAAGGCGTTGAACAGTTCAAAGTCTTTATTGTGACTCATTTCAATTTCAAAATCCTGAAAGTTCCTGATGATCTCCAAAGTTCTATCTTTTTTTTTCCCACATTCTAGGGAGAGATGCAACCAGCAGCCACCTGGACTGGTCTACTGTAGACCACCTGGACTACTGTAGAAGCCTAATAGCTCAAAAAGTACCCAATGGTCACCTTTGCTTCATTTTAATAAGCTCTCTTGTCACATCAGAACTTGAGTCTTATTACTAAAACATACAAACTATGTTGACAGATTTCTGTGTCTGCAAGGACTTGTACCCACCCCTACACGTGATGACATGTAGAACTTCCCCTCTTATATATTCACTCCCCAACTCCTCAAAAAAGAAAAAAAAATAAAAAAGGAAAGAAAGAAAAAAAATATATGCCCATCTCCCCTGCTCAAGGAGGCACAGGTTTGGAAGCTGTTTCCCAGGCTTTCCTTTTTGTAGTAAAGAAATGACTTTCTGGCCAGCACCGCGGCTCACTAGGCTAATCCTCTGCCTGTGGCACTGGCACCCCGGGTTCTAGTCCCGGTTGGGGCACCGGATTCTGTTCCAGTTGTTCCTCTTCCAGCCCAGCTCTCTGCTGTGGCCCAGGAAGGCCATGGAGGATGGCCCAA
This sequence comes from Lepus europaeus, assembly GCF_033115175.1. NCBI lineage: Eukaryota > Metazoa > Chordata > Mammalia > Lagomorpha > Leporidae > Lepus > Lepus europaeus. Next base: position 41,801,702 of record NC_084843.1, on the reverse strand, counting down.
GTCCTTGGGCCCTGCACCCACATGGGAGACCAGGAAGAAGCACCTGGCTCCTGGCTTCGGATCGGCACAACACACCAGCCATAGCAGCCATTTGGGGGGTGAACCAATGGAAGGAAGACCTTTCTTTCTGTCTCTCTGTCTCTGTCTGCCTTTCAAAAAAAAAAAAAAACAGAAATATATAAAATTAAAAAAAAAAAGAAATGACTTTCTGTGACAATTCCTTTGGGTATGTTTCTTAGAACTCACTAGGAAGTGGCACAAAGATTTGGGGTAGGTAATTATTCTACTAGGGAAAACACTAAAGAATTGAAAGAGTGAACTCATTTATGGAGAAGAGTGGTATCCATGGAAGAGAAACTGAACAGTACCTTTAGGTCTTGGATCACCCCCATGCCCTCTCTGGTAAAAGTATAGGATGAATGGGCTGGTGGTGTGGTGTAGTAGGGTAAGTTTCTCCTGGGTTGCCAGCATCCCATATGGGTGCCAGTTTGAGTTCCAGCTGCTCTACCTCCAACCCAGCTCCCTGCTAGTGGCCTGGAAAAGCAGAGGACGATGTCTCAAGTTCTTGGGCCTCTGCACCCACATGGGAGACCTGGAAAACGCTCCTGGCTCCTGGCTCCTGGCTTTGGATCGGCGCAGCTCCGGCCATTGCAGCTATTCGGATGAACCAGCAGATGGAAGTGGAAGACCTCTCTCTCTCTGTCGCTCTCTCTCTCTGTCACTCTCTAACTCTTCCTCTCAAATAAATCTTAAAAAAAAAAAAAAAAAAAAGGGCCGGCGCCATGGCTCAACAGGCTAATCCTCCGCCTTGCGGTGCCAGCACACCAGGTTCTAGTCCCGGTTGGGGTGCCGGATTCTATCCCGGTTGCCCCTCTTCCAGGCCAGCTCTCTGCTGTAGCAAGGGAGTGCAGTGGAGGATGGCCCAAGTGCTTGGGCCCTGCACCCCATGGGAGACCAGGAGAAGCACCTGGCTCCTGGCTTCGGATCAGCGCGGTGCGCCGGCCACGGCGGCCATTGGAGGGTGAACCAACGGCAAAAAGAAGACCTTTATCTCTGTCTCTCTCTCACTGTCCACTCCGCCTGTCAAAAAATAAAAATAAAATAAAAAATTTTAAAAAAGAGTATAGGATGACTGGATGGAAAGTCTCAGAGTGGACACTTTTGTTTTGCTTCTGCCTAGGGCTGGGACTTACAGACATGAGACAAACCCAGAGAGCAACTTCCTTTCGGGGAAGACTTTTCTGCAATTTAGAGCAGGAGAAATAGGAATTCTGTAAATTCCAAGACTCTCCTAAGAAAAGTTATTCAGGCCTGTGCTGTGGCACAGTACACAATGGATTAAGCTGCCGCCTGCAAGGCCAGCATCCCATAAAGGTGCCAGTTCTAGTCCTGGCTGCTCCACTTCTGATCCAGCTCCCTGGAAATGCACCTGGGAAAGCAACAGAAGATGGCCCACGTACTTGAGCTCCTGCATCCATGTGGGAGACCTGGATGAAGCTCCTGTCTCCTGGCTTCCACCTGGCCCAGCCCTGGTCTTTGTCTCTTCCTTCCTCTAACTCTTTCAAATAAATAAATATTACTAAAGAAAAAAAAGAGAAAGTCATTCTGGGAACAGCAAAGTAATTTCCGTTGGCAGCTAGAAGATATTCCAATGTCTAAACATCAGCTCTCTTTGTCCAGTGCTGAAGACATACGTATCTAGGTGTCAAAGTTGAAGAGGAAGCCCAGGGCATCAAACGAGATTTTCTGAGTGTTACACATCAGGCTAAAGTTGACCTAAACTTATTCCCATGGAAGTTTCTATTAAACAAAAGCTAACACAAAGAACTAAAAAACAGAGCCTGGAGCAAAAGGAAAAACAAAGGGATAAAACCAAGAATACAGATGCATACTCTGAAATTGGGCAGCTGTTAGGGATGGACAATAAAGTAGACTGAAGTTCCCAAACATCAAAGCAAAAAGAAAACACATTTAGTGTAAAACTTAATGTCCTGAGACAAAAAACAAACAGTGGCAGGGAAGGAAATCAGCTCTACTTTGTATTAAGGCTAAGAAAATTTACTGCCTCTGATGTAATACAGCAGTAGTAAACAAGTCTCTTAGAATCCTCTTCGATGAGTTTTAAAAGGGCCTCACTTGTTGATCTGGCCTGACTGGGGTTGTGGAAATGGTAGCAACACAGAATATCTTGGCGTGACTCACTGCAGGTGATCTTTCATAAAATTCTGTCTTCGTGGTGAGCTACAACCGAGCTTCCGAGCGAAGTGCAGCAGCTGAATGAGGACATACCTGTTGACTCTGTACCAAGAGCAATCCTTGCCAATTACAAGGCACCTCCGCTTCTGTCTGGATAATCAACCCTAGGGCAAAGACGGGATTTTATCCTCTTAGTGAAAACCAGGGCACAAGCCACTACCTTGAGGTTCCAGTATTTACAAAAACACCCCGATGCCTTCTGAAGCAAAGACAGGACAAACTGCCAGGCGTAGCCTCAAACACCCAGTTGTTGATAGTTGAGGCTTGAATCTCACTACAAAGGAGGCTCCCTCAGAGAAATTTTCCATGATCTTTAACTTATGTTGCTATATTTCATGGTATATATTCACAGCTCCCATCACAGTTATAGGGTTTTGATAATTCCATTTCCAACTGAGTCTTTGAGAGGTACTATTTTCCCTTGATGAAGTTATTTCAGGAACATGGTTTTTCATAGAGCATTATGTCCCTACCTCTTTGTGTTAAGCCACTAGGTTTTCCCTGGACACTTGGGCTTGTACATAGCCCCTTCCTGCGAGTCAGTAGAGCACAAAGGATCTGATAAGCCTCAACTTCAGTGCATGTGGATCAGCAGACAACTGAATATAACCTCTCCATTTTTACTGTTTTCTCAAGTTCTTTCTGGACATGTATGCTGAATTGGAAGTGGTGACAGCAGCCTCAAATAGCCATTTTTAGTTCTTCAGCTACTGTTAGGACAGGAATTTGTACACCCAGTTGTTACGGACCCCCTTTAGGTAACTGCTTATTTGTTGAATTCCAAAGGTATTTGACCATGAAAACTGTGTCAGCAGGGCTTCTAGTATCAGCTTCAACATGGATAGAGAAGGACATCCACTCTCTAACACTTAGAATAAGAAAAAGCTGAGAAATGACTCATGCCAGCAGCAGGCATTTGGCCCAGGGTTAAGATCCCTGTGCCCCACACTGGAGTGCCTGGGTTTGATACGTGTCTCTGGCTCCAGCTTCTAATGCAGACCCTGAGAAGCAGTGTTGATGGCTCAAGGAACTAGATTCTTCCTACTTCATGTAGGAGACCTTGAGTTCTTGGCTCCTGGCTTTGGCTTGGCCCAGAAAAGGTTGCTGCAGGCATTTGGAAACTGAACCAGTGGAAAGCAGTGGAAGATGGCCCAAGTCCTTGGGCCCCTGCTCCCACATAGGAGACCCAGAAGAATCTCTTGGCTTCTGGCTTCAGATTGGCACAGCTCTGGCCATTGTGGCCAACTGGGGAGTGAAGAAGTGGATGGAAGACCCTTCTCTCTCTCTAACTCTTTCAAATAAATAAATAAATAAATAAATATTAAAAGGAAAGAAAGAAAGTGAACCAGTGGACCAGTGGATGAGAGCTCTTTCAAAAAAAAAAGCATTTTGGCTGGTGCCACGGCTCACTTGGCTAATCCTCCGCCTGAGGTGCTGGCACCCCGGGTTCTAGTCCTAGTTGGGGTGCTGGTTCTGTCCTGGTTGCTCCTCTTCCAGTCCAGCTATCTGCTGTGGCCCAGGAAGGCAGTAGAGGATGGTCCAAGTGCTTGGGCCCTGCGCCCGCATGGGAGACCAGGAGGAAGCACCTGGCTCCTGGCTTCAGATCGGCACAGCACACTGGCCGTAGCAGTCATTTAGGGAGTGAACCAATGGAAAAGGAAGACCTTTTTCTAACTCTGCCTGTCAAAAAAAAAAAAAAAAATTTAAAAAAGTGTCAACTGGCCCTTTTAAAATGTTCCACAAAAAAAAAAAAAGCATTTTCTTTTTTAAAAAATATTTATTTATTTATTTGAAAGTCAGAGTTAGAGAGGGAGAGACAAAGAGACATCTTCCATCTGCTGGTTCGCTGCCCAGCTGGCCGCAGCCCCCAGGTCTGGGCCAGGCTGAAGCCAGGAGCTTCATCCAGGTCTCCCACACAGTGGCAGGGTCCCAAGCACTTGGGCCATTTTCCACTGCTTTTCCCAGCTGAACTGAAGTGCAGCAGCCAAGATGCAAACTGGCACCCGTATGAGATGCCAGCCATTGCAGGCAGCAGCTTTACCAGCTATACCACAATGCCAGCCCCAGAAAACATTTTCAAAAACTGACCCATCATAGAACTGAGGCCACAGGTTCAAAGACCAAACCCAGAACTGGAGAGAAAGGCTTACTCAGTGTCATAGCCAAGATTTGCTTACGTGGAACAAAAATCAACCACGAGCCCTGCTCTGAACATCTCCACGGTAATGGATGAGTTGCTGGAAGCTGCTCCTCTTACTCCATTCCCTTCTGGTCTTTTCACGAGACTCTGGGAGAAAAAACAGAGTCAAACAACAGGGGTTAAGGCTGCAAAGAAACATATTGCAAATGCTGCAGCCAGGGAAAGAAGTAGGGGATGGCTAAAGGGAACATTTAACGCCAGGATTTTTTTTTTTTTTTTTTTTGACACGCAGAGTTAGACAGTGAGAGTGAGAGAAAGAGAAAGGTCCTCCTTTCCATTGGTTCACCCCCCAAATGGCTGCTACAGTCGGTGCTGCCTATCCGAAGCCAGGAGCCAGGTTCTTCCTCCTGGTCTCCCATGCGGGTGCAGGGCCCAAGGACCTGGGCCATCCTCCACAGCCTTCCCAGGCCACAGCAGAGAGCTGGACTGGAAGAGGAGCAACCGGGACAGAATCCGGCACCCCAACTGGGACTAGAACCCGGGGTACCAGCGCCGCAGGTGGAGGATTAGCCTAGTGAGCTGCGGCGCCAGCCAGTGCAAGGCTTCTGAGTGTCAAGTCTGGAGACGCAGGCCTACTGAAAGACTTAATCAGGAGGTTTTAAGACAGCCTCAACCCACTCACCCTGTACCTTACCACCATACCAGTGGTCCTCCAATGTGAAAACCAGTGGATTAAACAAGCTGCAAGACACAGAATCTGAGAGGCCTATTCAACGTAGGGGAGGTCAAAGTTAAGAGGGGTAGTCAAAAAAGTGACTAGAGGAATTTGGAGCCTCTGGCACCTAGAGCTACTCCAAGCACTGAATAGAGCCCAACTCTCAGACTAACAAATCCTCACACAAAAGGCCTATTTACCTCAATTCCTCTCTCCCAATACAGTATATTCATTGCTCACCCAAAATTATGAAGCGCGCCGAACTCCAATACAAGTATCAGAATGAGACCCAGATAAGGCACAGACATCAGAATTACCAGACAGGGAATTTAAAATCACCAATCATCACTTTAAATGTGAAAGGGCCCTCTAATAAGAGGGACCACTTCATTTCCTTCTGACTTGCACCCTGAACTAGAAGCCACATTATTTATGATACCAGCCAGCGAGTAGGAAAATCAACAGTTTCAATTTGTTCAAAGAAAGAAGATAAAAGAAGATCAGTATCAAGCAATCCAAGCCACATGTTTTCTAATTAATTCAAAATCTGGTTGACTTTCTGTATGTGGTGTTCACATTAGGGCTGGCATGCATTCTCATTTTATGTGGTACTGACTACGTTTATGAGGTATTTATCTAATTAATCAATTTTGAAATGTGCTTGGGATACAAAGAAAGCAGTGATTAGGAAACTGGCAAAATTCTCAACATCTCAATATGTCAATTTCCTACCATTTCATCCACAGATTTGTGCCCTTAACTACCCCAAGGCAGATTTCTGTCAGTGCGTACTCTTACTGTAGGCTTTAGGGAGGCTGACAATATTGGTGGTGTAGGGCAGAAACTTAGATTCCAGTTTCACCAATTACCAGTTGCATGCCGTTGGGCAAGTTCTTTAGTACTTCTGAGTCACCTTGGTGGGTGGTTTATGGGTAAGTTGCAGGTAATACCTACCCCTTGTGGCTGTGTAAGGGCTAACAAGCAACACACTTAAAGTAAACCAAACGAACAGACGCTGTGGCCTATGGCCTTAGCTTAGGAAACTAAAACACACTCTGGCAGTTGTTACCAAGTGTACTACAACTGTCCAGAACACAACGGTGATTTCTTTTTTTTTTTTTTTTTTGGTCAGGCAGAGTGGACAGTGAGAGAGAGAGACAGAGAGAAAGGTCTTCCTTTTGCTGTTGGTTCACCCCTCAATGGCTGCTGCGGCTGGTGCGCTGCGGCCGGCGCACCGCGCTGATCCAAAGGCAGGAGCCAGGTGCTTCCTCCTCATCTCCCATGCAGGGGTCCAAGCACTTGGGCCATCCTCCACTGCCTTCCTGGGCCACAGCAGATAGCTGGACTGGAAGAGGGGCAACCGGGACAGAATCCGGCGCCCCAATCGGGACTAGAACCAAGGGTGCTGGTGCCACAGGTGGAGGATTAGCCTATTGAGCCGCGGTGCTGGCCAAGGGTGATTTCTTTGTCTTTCTTGGGATTTGCAGACTAAAGAGCCACAAGACACTGTCAATTCAAGAATCAGCAGTCAGGCATGAAGATCAACCAGCAGGGTGGATGTCTTGGTACATACATGGTAGGGAAACTCATAATAATGAATTTTTTATGTAATTTTTCAACTTTCTTAGAAAACCAAGAAACTAGTGTTAGCAAGTGTTAATTCATTTTTAGTGACTCAATTTACATTCCCTTTCAATATGAAGCACCTGGTTGCATAGCTAACTACAGACCCATCCTAGCATGTCATACCCGTTTTCTTTGCCATATCAGGATTAATAAACATCTTTCTCATTTTTAAAAAGTTCTTTTCCATGACTGCTGATTACCAAAGTACTATTACTCTATCTTTTCTGATTCACTTTTCCTTTCCATCTAAACTGGGAAAGCTACATTACTTTCAGTTACAGGGAGAAAAATTAAGTTACTAACTTGGTTAAGAATTCAGGAATTCAAAATTATTTATAAACAATAGTTTACAATTTGAATTTAACATCTCTGTACTTCTTTTTAAATATACTGAAAAAAAAATACATCCAATCTGTAAAGGACAGAGATTAGAATTCATTCTAAGGAGGCCGGCGCCGTGGCTTAACAGGCTAATCCTCCGCCTTGCGGCGCCGGCACACCAGGTTCTAGTCCCGGTTGGGGCGCTGGATTCTATCCCGGTTGCCCCTCTTCCATGCCAGCTCTCTGCTGTGGCCCGGGAAGGCAGTGGAGGATGGCCCAAGTCCTTGGGCCCTGCACCCCATGGGAGACCAGGAGAAGCACCTGGCTCCTGGCTTTGGATCAGCGAGATGCGCCGGCCGCAGCGGCCATTGAGGGGTGAACCAACGGCAAAAAGGAAGACTTTTCTCTCTGTCTCTCTCTCTCACTATCCACTCTGCCTGTCAAAAAAAAAAAAAATTCATTCTAAGGAATCCTAAGGAAAAATTCAAAACCAGATGATTATTAAAAGATCCTGTGTCAAATACGCAAATTCAGTGAAGCAGTTGTGAAGCTTGGATTCCTGTCTTGCTTCAACGACTTGACTTACAACTTCTATGGAGAAATGCAAACACATTAGTCATAAGAGCCATTTATTTTAAGTATCAGTTTTATTAAAAAGTGCATTTTGATTAATTTATGGTCTAGATAAGCTGTAAGATATCAGTATACTCTCTGGAATAATAACTTTACAAAGATTTTAAACAAACAAAATTTTAAAAGCCTTTTTATTTCCTTCACCATTATTGTTTTACAATACAAATATCACCTTGTGAATACACAAAAGCAAAAAAAAACCCTACAGAAGATAATTCTGTTGCACATAAAATACAGAATGGATATATATACTTCTTCATTCTTAAAAAACTATTGTGTTCTCCACATTGGCAAGTATAGAATAGAATACTTCCCCAAACATACGCATGTTAGGAGTGAAACTTAGAATTACATGCAGTTTCTGCACAAATATATTTTAAAGAAATAGATCTCTGTTTTGTTGTTCACCAACAAAATTGCCATGAGTGTATGGATAACTTATTCGTAGCTGTCAAGTTTTAGGTAAGTGATCATTTTCAAAACTCTCTTTAAAAAAAAAAAAAGATATTCATGGCTGTTTTCATTGTGTAGTTAAAATCAAACTAACTATCAACAGATGACAAAATAATTTAAGTGGTACAATGTCACTGCCACCTGCTCACAATATGTGAACTGGCTCTGATTCTCTAATTAATATCCCCATTCTTCAATTCAGAGCAATTTTAAAACCATAAGCAGTATTTGATTAATTTAGCTATAAATGCAAAATTTAGTAGTGTATACATACATTTATGTTTTCATGGAATACTTTATTTTAAATAAAAACATTTAAGATTGCCTACTGACCATACAATCAAGACAAGAAAAGGCACTAGAAACATAGACAAATTTCTCTCCCAAGAAGCATTTTATATTTTAACTCTCTTCTCTCTGACAAGTAAAAATCTTTAAATTTGGTTTTCATAACATCATTTTGAAAAATAAAGTTAGGAAATACTTAGAAAATCACTTTATAACAGAATCTTTTTTTTTTTTTTGCACTTTTTGACACACTATCTGTATTGATTTTACAAAACCCAAAGTTAACATACCTTTCTGTGTCTGTCATTTTTATTTGAATATCGGTGCAACAGGTAGAAAGATTTCAGAAGCGAACCCCATTCAGGTACTTAGAAACCTTCATAGAGACATTTGCTAGAAAATGGCTTACAGCCCAATCTTTGGGGCAAGAGATATGAAAAGTATGTTTTCCCAAGAAAATAATACGCTTTATTTCCAGATGTGACTGGAAAGACCAGAACTTATGATATAAAAGCTTACATTTATGCTGCTGCATCAGATACAAAGGAACGTGGTGGTTGTGGGTTATTATGCAAATCCCAGACTATGAACAGGAAATGTGTACAGTGCATGATAGGTTAAATTTTCTTTATTGTTGTCCAACGCAGGTCCTTTGGAGAGAAAAAAAGATCACAGTGCTGACCAGGTAACTCGATAGGTTAAGTCAAGGTAACTGTTGAAAGGTAATAGGATAAGGGAGGTGTTTATTTATGGCATCTTCTCTCATGGAGTTCTTAGCACTTCGGACAGTTCTTCTTCCCCCGATGTATACAGCTGTTACGTGTCGTTCACCAGTCGGCTGTATTTAACTTGCCTACTGAGGTGCACCACAGGCCAGGGAAAGGGCCAATGGTAAGATCGAGGTACAATTCCTTGGACATTCTTTTCAAAGTACTGAAATGGCCTGTACCACCACACCCTGGCCAGGAGGTTCATCTGGGAAGCTTCCTTTAGCACCTAAGATAATAAAGAAACAAAATCTTTTGATTCAAGTTTAAATACTTCCTCTGTTAAAATTCACAAGCACCGCAGACCTGTCCCATGCTCACCAAAATGCTTCACTCACATTATCACCATTTCTGCCGCTCTCAGTGCTCATCTGGAAACTGAAGCCACACCACAAACAATCCCAACTCTCGGTGCCCATGGAGAACTCGTGACTCACTTACCCGGCCTATCAAAACCTTAGCTTGCTTTTTATTTATTCACTTGCTATGCTAAATACGGAAAGACTTAATTGTTAAAGTATTATACTGGTGAGGGGACCAAGGTAGAGAGAAGAGGATGGGAATGGAAATCAAGCAATGAGTGGACATGGGCTTAGAAAATATTTTTCATGGATAATGAGTGTGACACTATTCTTGAATGAAGTAATCTCCTATTTCGTTATATTAACACATTTTTTCCTTCTTGATTCAGAAGATGATCCATATTGTAGAGGACAATATATCCGTAGTTGACAACACTTCAACAAACATTTAAGACATCTGCAGGTTTGTTTGTGTATCCTTACCCCCACCCCTTGGCCCAAGCAGGGAGTAAGAGAAGCTAAAATCCAGTGGGGGCAAAACTCACTTGCTGATTGGCCATAGTGTGATACCACCAGAAGAGTCTCGTGGTGATATAGTACGCCACCACCACGTCCACAGTGTAGTGGTCATGCGCTAAGAGAATACAGAAGATTCCAACTACGCTGAGAAGCCAGCAAATCCAGTGGTACCACCAGAGTCGTCGGGGGGAATCTGAAAAGAGGAGACATTTGCAATAGTCCCATTATTACAATAATGCTAAGAGTACCCAGCCATACCCCTACTATGACTTCTGAATCCAATTACCTTGAGTCTTTCCTTTTCTTCTTTTTTTTTAAGATTGATTTAATCATTTGAAAGGTAGAGTGACAGAGGGAGTATGAGAGTGAGAGTGAGAGAGAGAAATCTTCCATCCGCTGGTTCATTCTCCAAATGGCCGGAAAAGCTAGGTCTGAGCCAGGCTGAGCGAGGAGCCAGGGATTCCATCCTGGTCTACCATGTGGGTGACAGGGGCCCAAATACTTGAGCCATCTTCTATTGCCCTCCCAGGTGCATTAACAGGAAGCTGGATCAGAAGCAGAGTAGCCAGGACTTGAACTGGCATACAGAAGGCTGGCATCATAAGTGGCCACTTAACATGTTGCGCCAAAATGCTGGCCCCAGATCTTTCCTTTTGAAAGCATACTTCCTGGGCTAGCAAATCTTCAGGGATTTTACTTATGCATAACCAAGGTTAGAATGTAAACAACTTTTTTTCATAAAATGATTTCACCAGAAACAGTAATTAATATCTGGTTATTACTTGATTCACATAATGATAAATATAATTTAAAGATGAGCCTAGCCAATTAAGGACATGACAAACCATGCTCCATTAAAAAACAAACAAACAAACAAACAAAAACTGTTTTACCTGTAGCTAATTTGGAGTTAATGCTCTGTATAAGAATCAAAACCTATGAGCCCATAGAACCTTATACATGGACAAAGCAATTATAAATGATTTAATGGTCTTATCTTCTTTCCAAGTTGTGTAGCCTCCTACCAAGCTGAAGGTCTGTGAGACTTCCATGTCTCAAATACAATTAGAAGAAACTGCAAAAAATGCCTAAGAATTTTAGTCCAAAAGAGTCTTCCCAAAAAAAGGACACTAAAAGGTAAGTATTTGTCTGTACACCCTTTGGGAGATCACCTGAGAGAAACAACAACAGCTCCACCACTGCAGGCCTTTCTACCTTGCATTTTCAATGGGTAGAGGGCCTGAAGTTTTTGGCAACATGTTAGAATGCTATCTACCCTGCCCACACCAGGGGAGAAAGTTCCAGTTTTCCTGGGTTCTCAAGGGGTACAGGAATCAAGTCATTCCTTCAGTCACTAGTCAGTAAGCATCTACCATATATCAGGCACTACTCTGGGTACATAGATCAATGAGGAAGAAAAAAAAAAGTGTGCAAAGAGCCCGCCCATGTGAGGAGATCCCTTCCTGGGAGGGAAGACAGGAGATGATGATTACAATAAATAACTAAATTGTATACAATATTAAAAGTTATTAAAAGCTTTGGAAAAAATAAAAAGTTGAGTATAATTAGGGGGATCAGAAGTAGAACATGAGAAGTACAGTTTGCAATGTTCAATGAGGTGATAAGGGCGGGAGTATCTTCCAGGAATACTGGTATTGGGTACCTTACCGATACAACAACAAAGGACACTCATTCTTTGAGCAACTTTCCTGGTGTTCATATAGGCCATCTATTTTAATCTTAGTCCTCAGAATCTCTTCTCCATCCATGAATAACTCATCCTAAAGATGAGGAAACCAGGACCTAAAGAGGTTAAAGGTCTTTTTCCAGGGTCACACAGCTAGTAGAGGATAGCACCAGGATTCAAAATCAGAGGTTTGTAACCCACTGCCTCTGTGTTTCCCGGTGTGGCACACTGCCTGACCACCAAGAAGGTTAAGCTTTGACCCCACTGAAGGACTTCAGGTATCAACCAGCAGGGACAGGCATGCCTTCCCAGGGTTGCTGATACCTGGCTCACAGCTTCCATTTTCCACACCAGGGTACATATGATACACGGGCTAGCTCAAGCCCTAAACATTCTGAATAGACACAGCTAGAATTCACTCTATTTGCTCACATACTAAGCACAGGCAGAAAGAACATCTATTTGCCCTTCTCTCTCTGTGTGTCTTAAATCCCACATGTTCTCCTCTTTCTGTGTTCCCTTACCTTAGTTTTTCAAGACCCAAACTGGGCTTTCACCTCTGTCCTCTGCCCCATGGTCCATCCTATTTTGTGCTACCTGTTGGATCTTCTTGGTCAGTCTCTCTCAGGACCCCTACTTCTCTCTAGCCTGAAGCCATCACGCTAGGTCAGCCCATTGCCTTCCCTTCCCTTGATTTCAGCAGCAACAAATCTCACTTTCCTCCTGACCTCCTGTCTCACCTCTCTCCAAGCCACCCTGAAATCTGCTGCCGCAGTGCTGTCCTCGCCTCTCTCTGAGAGACAAATAAGGCGCCACTGATCCTCCACAGGCACCGTTTCCATCACATGGCAACTCGGACTCCTCATGGCTTAGGAAACCCTCCACGACCTGGTATTCCTACTTACCCCGCCACTCCCATTCCTCAAAATGATCCCTATACCACGTAAACCTCCAGAAAGTTCCATATGTGCCCAAGCTACCTCCAGATTGCAATGTGCGCCTTGTTTTGTGAGCAAGCCTAGAGCAGCCTGGTTTAGTTTACTGCTGTTTGTGGAAATGGACTGTATAAGGCTCATTAGACTGTTTTTTCACAGTAAGGTCGAGAACAACTGAATTTTCTATACACTGAAAAATGAATTAAATAATCAGTGGCTCATTTACAGCAATTCAAATGCAAAAACCAGAATCTCAAGTCTCAAAAACATGTTTTAGGAGAAAAAAGTGCCATAAGAACATATAAACATATATACATGTATAAATATGACGCATATATACATGTTACCACTTATGTAAGTTTTTAAAAACCACAGAACAACACAGAAGTACAAAAAGATGCTGGGAAATGATAAATGAAATGAGAGAGTGAAAAGATGAAAAGGCTTTAATCATATATTATTATTTTACTTCCTCTTTAAAAGAGTTATTTGAATTGAATATAGCAACATGCTAATATATGAGTATCTGAAATCTGCACAGTACATAGTTAACTACTGTATCTTTTGTGTGTTTCATAGTAAAATATTTTAAGTATATCTCTAAAAGGAAATTCCCTACTTCGTGTTTCTGTCACCCACGGGCTCAGGGGCTTTCGAGGGCAGAGATGTCATAGGACCATCCCGTACCCTCAGCCTACAGCACCGCGCAGGGGCACAGAAGAGTGGCTGCTAAGCTAACACATGATCCACCACCATCCCACTGGGTCTGATTCTGGATTTTTGTATCCTCGCAGGATTCCCTTCTGGTTCCTTACAGTAGCTGTGCAATTAGCTCACAACACAACCTGCGCACTATGCATAATTGAAATTGCTTTCACCCCAACATTGTAGGTGATGCTCCAGGAAACCAAGACACTCATCAAGAAGGGCAATTACATCCTTGCTTCCACATTTTTCCCTGGGTGCCGGCTGTGTGCCAGGCACGGTGAGGAGATGGAGCTGCTGTCTTCCTGAAGCCCTCAGTCTGGCTTCAGCACCTCCTGAAAACGTGGTTTACCAAAGACCAGGGACCAGGGAGAGGGTAGGGGAGGAAGTGACAGTGCAAGGCCGTTCTAGACTTACACTCTTTGATAAATAAGTAGGTAAGTGTGAGCATGACCGTGTGGCCGCTGTATAGGTAGTCCCCGCACATGTTGTGAGAGCCAGTGATGGACAGGCCACCTCCAGCAATGAGCTTCATTATTCTCCGCAGTTGGGCTTCCCAGTCTCCAAAAAGCTGGTGGGAAAAAAGAAAAGAAGGTTCATTTTTAGTCTATTTGAAAGTATACTCCAGGGGCCGGCACTGTGGTGTGGCGGGTAAAGCTTCTGCCTGCAGAACCAGCATTCCGTATGGGTGCTGCTTCGAGTCCCAGCTTCTCCACTTCTGATCCAGCTCCCTGCTAATGTGCCTGGGAAAGCAGTGGAAGATGGCCCAAGTGGTTGGGCCCCTGCACCCACATGGGAGACCTGGAAGAAGCTCCTGACTCCTGGTTTCCAATTGGTTCAGCTCCGGCCACTGCAGCCACTGGGGGGTGAACTAGTAGATAGAAGATCTCTCCCTCCCTCCCTCCCTCTCTCTCTCCCTCTCTCTCTCTCCCTCCCTCCCTCCCTCCCTCTCTCTCTCTCTCTGTAACTCTGCCTTTCAAATAAATAAATCTTTTTTTTAAATGAAGACATGCTCCAATTATGATTTGTATCCAGAATTAAGCTTATATTAAGACACTCTCCAGCAGAATCTACCCACTCAATAGTAACCATCCACGAGTAGCCTTTAATAAGTACAGTCCAACAGATCAAGCATGTGGCTTCAGAACTTTCCTGAGATGTTAGAACATGAATAGCACATTTCAGCAGATGTTTGTCTAATTTTTTTTCCTTAATACACTGGCAGAGAAAAACTGATTGATTTGGTTTAACTGTCATTTTGAGAAAGGAAAATTTAAATTTCCAGCCTAGGAAAAATTTAGAGATGCATTTTTGCCATGCTTGGCCTAGGATAACTGTCTACTAACTTAGCTGAAGCCACTGGAGGCTGGGGTAAATCAAATGTGTCATATTTTTTGGTGATTTTGGGGACCACACTGAACCAAGGGACAGAGCAGGCTGTGCTCTCAGTCTTCAGAAATTATGTGCGCAGCATTGGATGTTTCTCCTTTTACTCAGGGTGAGGAGTCGAGGGAATCATAAATTTACATGTCTATGATCTAAGTCTGGACCAGACACTAGAGTAATAAATGACTTAAAAACTCATTCATTGAGACTTTTATTTGCTCTGTCAAATATAATGTGTGATTGTCTACATGTTCTTTTGTCAGCACTTGCAATTTCTCAGTGGCCAACGCAAACGTCATGATCCCTTTTGGACATTTAATTGATAATATTCCAGATCTGGGAAACACACACGTCAGTGAATTTCCCTTTAAGTTTTTTTTTTTTTTAAGATTTATTTATTATTCGAGAGACAGAGTTACAGAGGAGGAGAGAGACAGAGACAGAGACAGAGACAAAGAGATTTATCTTCCATCTGCTAGTTCATTTCCCAAACAGCTGCAACGGCTAGAGCTGGGCCAATCTGAAGCCAGGAGCCAGGAGCTTCCTATGGGTCTCCCATGTGGGTGCAGGGGCCCAAGCAGTTGACCGGCATCGGCTGGCGACACAAGCATAGGCTTAACCTACTAAGCCACAGTGCCGGCCCTGTAATTTCTTTTAAAAAGTTACTAAGAGGTCTAGTTACGGAGGCAGGTGGAATACAGAACACAGAGGATATAAATCTCAAACCCAAAGGGGTCACACTGAAGGCACGGCACAATACAAAAAGACCTGCTTAGCAAGACTCAGCATCACCGGATTTCAGAGACTGGGGACTAAGAAGAGATCCTAATGTTTCCAGGGATGAAAGAGAGGCTTCATACGAGGGGTGGTTAGAATGAGACTTTTCAAAAGCAACACTGGAGAACAAGACTTTGGAAATATGTGTTCAAATTCTGAGGGAAAATGATTTCCAAATTGGAATTCTATGCTTATCTGTATCACAACTAAGCACAGACTCAAGGATAAACTAAAGCCTTTTTGTACATGCAGGTTTGAACAACATCTACCACCTGTAGACCATGTCCCAGAAATCACCAAGTATATGTTCTACGAAGCAAGGGAGCAAACGTAGTGAAGAAATCCAAGGACAGGCAAAGACGCCAGCGAAGGGACAGCTGGGAGCAGGGGAGCAAGTCAGGTGCTCTGGAGGGGACGTCCGGGAGGTGAGACCAGCCCACAACCAGTGCCTTTGACGGGATGGGGAAGAGTCATCACGTGCAGACAAGTTCATATAAGACGCTACAGCGAGGCAGCTGCCAAGTCCACAGGAAACAAAGTCCAGCACAGAGAACCAGGAGACGGCATGGCAAGGCTGTGAACAGCATCTACAGAACTGAGTAACGCAAGCCCCGGACTGTGAGCCAAACTAAGGACAGAGAGCTGCACGGAGATGACAAGAAGCTTGAATGCAGGCAGCCACGACGGCAGGAGAGAGGGGGAAGGGAAGGAGAGGGCAGAGGAGGGCAGGAAAGCTGTGCCTTGCACAGCGGGACATCAAGAATGGAGACAGCCTATCTTCAAACGTCACCGAGCACTGAGATTCCCAAGTGGCTTAGGGACGTCAGAACACACACACACACACACACAGACACGAAACATCTGTGAGCAGAGTTAAAGACACGGAGGTAAATACCACACGATGCAGGTAAAAGGCTGGGAAGGAAGTGAGAAAAGGGGGCTGGGACAGAGGACGACTGCTACTCAAAACAAGGGGTGAGGGACCGTTTTAGTTTTGTAACTGCATGCAGCTATACACATGACAAAATTTTTAAAGTTTCAAATGAAAAGTTTGCCTAGTTCTGCCCTAACGATGGACACCTCACAGGAGACAATGACGGCAAACATGCTTCATCTTCCTTACTGGAGTTATTCCTCCAAAACACCCTCCCTGTTTTGAGAGCTATAGATCGTGTTCCTAAGACAGCATCAACCCATAATTCACCCTCTCATCCTAACAAGAAAATCCGTGCAGGAAAACTGAGCCTGTTGAGGCATGGGATGAGAAACTAAGAAGTCAACACGGCCGAACTCTTTACCTAGTATAGAGTTGATACTCTGTGTATAATTGAAAATGGAACTTAGTGGAGAATGGGACTGGGAAAGGGAGGAGGAGGAGGAGGGGGTGGGGAGTGTAGGTGGGAGGGCGGGTATGGTAGGAAGAATCTAAAAAAATAAATAAAATAAAATTTATATTATAATAAAAAAAGAAGTCAGCATGGAATCATGGTAAATAGAGAGAAAACAAAACTACATTTCTTGCAGACGTTCTGAAAACCCCTCCGCTTTTTCTTTTCAAATACAAGCATTGTCTCAATCAGCTCTTAGTAAAGATAAAGCAAACTGTTGCAAGGAAAGCATCTTTAAGCTTAGAGGGAAACAGGAAAAGAGGGTAGATATTTATAGCTACATCGAAAATTCAAATTATGTTTAAAAAAGCAAGAAAGTTCAAGAAAAATTACAAAACAATTACAGCAAGACATGTTAGTATCTTTTTTGTGTACACAGCACATAGATATCAAGTAAAATAAGACCAAGTTAGGGAACAAAATTCAACAAAGGACAGAGGAAGTGACCAGAGGAGGCAAAACCACTGTCAAATACACAGAAATAAAACTCATTGTGGGGGAAGGGGTGGTGCTGTGGCCCAGAGGGTGAAAGCTGCGGCCTACAGTACAGGCATCCCATATGGGCGGAGGTCTGTGTCCCGGCTGCTCCACTTCTGTTCAGCTCCCTGCTAATGCACCTGGGAAAGCAGCAGAAGATGGGCCAAGTCCTTGGGCCCCTGCACCCATGTGGGAGACCCAGAAGAAGCTCCTAGTTCCTGGCTTCGGATTGGTTCAGTTCCGGCTGTTGTGGCCATTTGGGGAGTGAACCACTGGATGGCAGACCTCTCTCTATTGTCTCTACCTCTCTCTGTAACTATTTCAAATAAATGAAAAATAAATTTTTATAAGAAAATTACAGTTATGAGATAAAGTTTTTAAAAAATAGAACAGAAGCTCATGTTATCACAAATCAGCAGAACTTTTTTTTTTTTTAAGAGAGCTGAGAATGAGGCAGGTGCCATGACAATGATCTCCTCAACCAGGTTCCTCACAGGAGTGGACAGGTGAAAGCAGAGGCACTCTACAGAGCAGTACAAGGAAGAGCAGGCCCTGGAAAGACGCTGGAGTTAAGTTCACTGTGGGACCAGAGGGAGCCAGACCATCCCAAGCCCTGATTTCCTCACCCACATCTTGGGATGACAGATTTATCGCCACTGGAAAACAACCCTCTAGGAAAGTCAGCATCTACAGTTTACCAGCAATGCCAACATAACCTCTGTCGCAGTAACACTAGAAGTGTATCTCAAATAAATGATACTGGATATGAAGGAAAGCTTTCCAGACAAATAACACATGACTATGACATTATGTTATAAAAACAACAAACTGGAGACAACCAACAGGAACTGCTAAGTAACTACTCTCTGGGTATTCACAGCCTGGTTCCGGGAGAGTATTGGCAAGACAGAAAGCTGCCGTAAACACATCCTTAGCCCTGAGCTACACTTGCTGTCCTAGAATCTGAGGTGGCTCAAACACACATCAAAGGTGGACAGCACTGAACCAGGCTACAATGCTGAAAAAATCATTAAAGCACACCTGCACGATGACTGTGTAGGAAACTCAGATCATAAATATGCTCCTCTGGTTTCCAGGCTCCTGGCTCTGGCCTGCTCCAGCCCTAGCTGTTGCAGTCAATTGGGAGTGAGTCAGCGGATGCACGATCTCTTTCCCCTTCTTTCTTCCTCCCCCTACCTCATCCCTCTCTATCATTCTATCCTTTAAATAAATAAATCTCAAAAACAAAACCAAAAACAACTATGCACAGAAAAAGAATAGGACGTGACATTCTAAATACTAACATGATTGGCATGGACATTGGTAGGATTTCTACCAGTCTGTCCCAGGGCAGCTTCCCTTCCTCTTTTGGGGCAGAAAGAAAGGGATTCTTGGAGCATTTTCTGTCTGTGCCTAGGGTGTGGTTCTGGGATTTGCAGGAGACAAAAACAAAACAAGATAGGAAACTCAAGGCTGGACCTTTCCAATTACGCATTTTGGCTTCCTTCCTGAACCTGTCACTTTTTTTTGAGTCCTCCAGGAGCTGCTCCCTTTATTCTTGCAGCGTCTCCGGCTGCATGCAGTGCAAAGGAGGGATGGAATGTGCTTTCTCCACTGCAACGAACACTAGAACTGCTGCCCTGCCCCCAGCACCGAGATATCTGCGTAAAGGCTCTCAGCGGACACTCCAAAGCTGTGACGAGACAGTCTATCTAAATTAACTATGTGAATTT